>NC_135377.1:24175545-24495337 GCF_049243985.1 Paroedura picta
CCATATGCAGCCAGCTGGGTGACCTTGGGCTTATCACAGGCACTGATAAAGCTGTTCTGACCGAGCAGTGATATCAGGGTGTCTGTTGTGGGGAGAGGAAAGGAAAAGGTGACTGTAAGCTGCTTTGAGCCTCCTTCGGGTAGAGAGAAGCGGCATATAAGAACCAACTCTTCTTCTTCTAGTATGGCATCTCAAATTGTTTAAAAAATGGAAACAAAAAGACTGATTGGCAAGCCTCTCCAGCCAGCAAGACCCGCACGCCACCTTTCTTCCCACAGTAAGTGTCTTGTTCATATTTCAGAATACTTGTTTGAATAGTTTGAAGGGTGATTTGAATTTAGCCCCAATCAATTTGAGCTGAATCTGAAATGGTCCGAATATTTTTTGTGTGCACATGCCTAACCACTGTTTCCCCATGCCAATCTCAAAGGCTGGTAAACTCAATCACTTGGACATATAGGGATTAGAAGACAGGTGTAAGAGAGCTAGATTGTAGTTCTTTAGAACCAATCCTGTATCCTTGGAATTATGCTAGCAGCTCCTGCATAATAACATTGGCATAACTAAGTTGTGTTGCTTGCTCTTCATTTCATTCATAGCTTGGAATTCATGCCCTTTGATTATAAATTGACTTTGATCTTCATGGACTTTAGAAAGAATTTTGCATGTCAAGTCTTCCACGTGCTAGTTTGTTCCTTAATTTATATGCATGTGTTTTTGGATGTCTTGCCTCTCAGCATAGAAGATAAATCTGTATCAACATTTCAGTATCTGAAGATGCTTTGTGTTTTGCAACTTCTGAAAGTACTGTACGGTGTAAAATTCTAAGTAAATTGGCAACAGTACTTTAGAAATAATTTTGCTTGTGCTTTAAAACAAATGTTTTGTAATAGGTTTCTTCAATTTCTTCCTACGTTGAAAAAACATCCTTGAGTAGGGAAAAATTTCTCCCTCTTTTTTTACATTTTATTTAGTTTTTTCCCCTCCCCAGGCTTTGACATCCCTAGTTACCTCTCTCAATCTTTATAATTCTTTATCCTATATAGCAGTGGTTCTCAACCTAGGGGTTGGGACCCCTTTGGGGGGGGGTTCGAACGACCCTTTCACAGGGGTCACGGCAGGGCAAGCAGCTTGGCGGGGGGGGCATCCACACAACAGCCTTGCGGGGTAGATCGAGTTAGAACATTCGGTTGTCTGGAGCAGCGGAAAAGAGCAAGATCGGCGTGGTGGGACAAGAGGTAGAACTGAACTGAGAAACCCCAGAAAAAAACAATTTATATACAATCATCATGAACAATGGATCTTCATGCTGTTGGTCAGTTTTGGTTTAATTTCTGTGAAAGAACACTTGCATAATTTTATTGTTGGGGGTCTCCACAACATGAGGAACTATATTAAAGGGTCACGGCATTAGGAAGGTTGAGAACCACTGCTATATAGGAATACAATTGTTCATATACTAGAAAATACATCAAATCTTTTTTAAAAAAAGAAAAAGCTTAAGCTGCGAGTATTTGCTTGGTATCTACATCTTTTGTCCAACAGTAAGACAATATTTCTTATATTTGGACTGGATATTAGTGGTATGCATTAGGCTATATCTGGGCCTTATCAGTATTTTCCAAGAATTCTTTCAGCTGGATAATAGATCTCAGTATATACCTACTGGATATTGTGCTGTTGCAGTGGATTCAGAATCCAGATAGCTTTTAAAGGTTGCTTAGTGAAGGGTAGATTACTAACAAAGTAGTGAACATGTTTTATTGATCTTTTTCAAAACTCATCTCTTCCCCTAGTATCAGCAACTGCTTTCGGTTTCCAGGGTCAGTTTTCATCCAGTGCTCCTATATATCTGTGTGATAAAATTGGCTGGGTAAGTATTAAACAGATGAAATGAATAGTTCTGAAGCATGGTGATTCTGCTTTTTGTCTTTTCTAAGAAATGGCACAGTCATTGGAACTGATTTTACTGAAGGTGGTTGATTTAAAGAGGCTAATAGCACATAGATCATTTTGGTCAATTGGCTGTCTTATTAAGGCTAGTTATTAAAGTTAAAAGAAATATTTGCTCTGTGCCAATCCTATTCTTCTACAAATATATTCTTGTAGGAGCTTGAGAAAGAGTTGCAATTAATGATACTGTGCTTGTAAAACCAGGGGATCATATTTATGTATTTGCTCATTTATTCCCCATCTTGATCCATATTTAGTAGAAATACTGAATCCATATGGAATCTCCTCCAGAAAGAACCTAGTAATACTTGGACAAATTGAAATACATGTAATAATTTCTCAGAAGATCCAGATTTACTGTACTACATGAAGAACATAATGTATAAAGAACATAATATATATTAGATTTTATATGTAATTTTTTAAATCAAGCAAATATAAATGTCTTGTTATTAATCAAACAGTAATTATTAAAATTCCTAATGGTTGGCTTAAGATGGAGCAGCAAGTCTCTGCATCCAGTGGTGCCTAAGCATCTCTTGCTTTGGGTCTATTGGGAAAGCAGAACAAAAATGAAAGTTTGGATTCAACCAGCTTTTCCTCTGGTGGAAATGGGAGGAAAGGCATTCCTTTTTACCACCAAAAAGGTTATGCTAGGCACCTGCAGAGATTGGGTGAGCTTGACTTAAAAAGCGGACTGAATCTGTCCTTAGGAGTTAAAAAAAATAAACCCTCAATAAAAAAAATAAACCCTCAATAAAGGCACATCTAATGCCATCTATAGTTTAGCTGTGGCCTTGTGTGCTTCCTATTGGATGTTTCCAGTTCTGGTAAGGATTTGCCAAATTCAGATGTAATATATTGTGATATCTGCAAGAGATGGAGGGGTATGGGGAAAATAGAACATATGACAACAGCATATTTCCAGTCCTTTCAGCTATGGTGTAGACTGTAGAGGATTACAAAGCTATGTCTAAATCAACCCTTGGGATCAACAGCAGGAAGTCTTTATCACTGTACATTGTTGTAACCAAAATGAACAGTGAGTTGAATCCCGACTACTAGTAGTGAAGTTTTCCTTGGGGTAGAGTACTTATAGGGTATTGGTGGGCAGAGGGGGTTAGCATCCCCCAGCAGAGCTAGATTTACAGGAGTCAACTTCAAACCCATTTGTTTGAGGGATGCATTGGCTTGCCTTCTTTCATTCCATTGTCTCGTTACAACTGTGCATTTTGTTACATGGGTACTGGAATGAATTTTTTGATAGTAAAGGACAGTTAAAATACTCTGTTGGAAACTTGGCCTCAAAAAGCATTTCACGCTTTTCATTGTTGCCATAGTATAAAACATTCTGCCACCCCTTCCCCCCATTAGTAAATCATATGTGAATCAACGATTTTTGTCACTTTAACTGATTAAGCATTATTTTTTTGTGTAAACAATACAAAAGGAATTTTGGAGTCCTGGAAAGGATCATGATGAATGTTGTGCCTTTTAAAATTTTTAGATGTGTAAATCTAATGGAGTGCAAGTCTTAAATGAAGCTCTGGTTCATCCGTCAGAACAACACAAGCCTGAAGTCCCCAAAGGTAAAATTTATGCCTATATGGAAAAACAATGCTCAAATGTAAGAGAAATGTACTACAATACTACTTTGTATTGTCTTATTGGAGTACAAGTAGGCATTCCAATCCATATGAAGATTGGCTAATTTAATTAAGTTTAGAAGCTTGCTGTGTCTTAATTCAATGGGTAGGTACAGCAAACATGCCCTGACCTAGATAGCCCAGGCTAGTCTGATCTCATGTGATCTTGGAAGCTAAGCCGAGGCAGCCCCAGCTAATATTAGGGTGTAAGACCACCAAAGAATACCAGGGTTGTGACACGGAGGTAGGCAATGGCAGACTACCTTCAAACATCTTTTTTGAACACTCTACAGGGCTGCCATAAACGAGCTATAATTTGATGACACTTTTCACTGAATAGCAAAAACCTAAAAGAATGTACCTACCTGGACACAGGATAACAACCTCAATAGATTTTCATGTAGCATTTTATATCAGAGAGGCGGCAAGTAGCATGGGAGTTGCTTTGCAAACGGACCCTGAAAAGGACAGTACAAATTCAAGAACTTCTGGGCTATCATTTCCAAGGGGAGAACACGTTGAAATCCGCATTCAACTACTACACAAGCAAATTACTTTTTTTTCTCGTGCTAAAATTTCCTCAATACATTTAAGCATGTGTACTCCAAGGAGTATTCAGATTTAATTGCTGTCTCATTTTTCCAGCCTTCACTGAATGTGACAATTCTTGCAGCACATACTGATGAGCTTCACATGAACAGTCAGCATTTGTGAAACTTGGCAACTTTTCCAGGTTCCTGGCTCTGAGAGAGTTCACTGGTCAATGGCAGCATTCTTCATTGCCTGAGGGTCATGTCTCTGTGAGAATTGCAAAATGAGATTGTAGAACCAGAGTTCTTGAGGTGTTAAAAACAGTTTTCTGGCTGATTATTATGAAAAGTCCCAACATTTACCCAGGGATCTACAGCACCTAGCAAGCCCAAACAACAACAAAAATAAGTGAAAACTAGTTGCTTTCTTTCTTTTGGTGATTACCTTTGAAAATGAACCTCTATATGCAGTTTCATGACAATGTAGGTTTAAAACAAAATAAACACCTTAGGGAAATACAGCTTAAAATACATTCAGAAAGGGAATAATGGAACATGGCAAATTGGGTATCCCTGTACTGGAGGTTAATGCGATAAACTGTATCTGTTGCATGACTTTGTCCTGGTCTTGTCATAGGAACACTGATGCTGTTAGGTGTTGCCAGTCTTAAAATGGTACGAATAGTTATCCAGTGCCAGTGGTCTGTACAATTTAAAATTGCTGTAGTTAAAGTAACATCTATATAAATCTCTAAGAACTATTGTTCTGATACTTGCACTGTAGCAAATCTGAATTCCATTTGACTTCCTACACAGTATGTGAGTACTTGTCTATTTTGGTGAGTACAAGATCCATAAATTAGTTTTAAAAGCTGTTCATAGAACTTGCATGAAGCTTGACAACTATCAACCTGCCTTGCACTTAGTGTTTCTGGGGGAAATGGTGGAAAGGGCTGCCGCAGATCAAATATCGGCATTCCTGGAAGAATCTTCAGCTGGACCAAGGCAGGTCGGTGCTGCTGATACTACTAGATCTCTCAGCAGCATTCAACACAGTTGACCATAAGCTTCTAGCTTGCTGCCTCGCCGACACCAGAATATGGGGGACAGCCCTTCAGTGGCTGATCTCCTTCCTCGGGGTTGGGGACAGAGGGTAACAATAGGAGATCATCAAGCCACTACAACTCACTTGTGGAATCCCACAAAGAGTGGTTCTCCAATTTAATTCAATATATTCCTGTGCCCTCTTGCCCAACTGGTACGGAAGTTCAGGCTGGGTTGTCAGCAATATGCAGATGACACTCAACTTTTCCTTCGGATGGATGGCCACCCTAACTCTTCCCCAGAAGCATTAGCCAGCTGCCTGGAAGCCATGATGAGGTGGCTTAAGAAGAGTCGTCTGTTCAGTTCTTCAAAGATGGAGGCTGGGTTGAAAGCCAAAGTACTAGCACCCTACTTAGCGCCGGAATACCTAGCCACAGTGATCTGTGACGGTCACCTGTAGACTGGACGTCTGCAATTCGCTCTGTGCAGGCCTGCCCTTAACGTTGATCTGGAAACTATAGCTGGTCCAAAACGCAGTGGCCAGGGTTCAGCCCTTCTTCCATCAACTGCAGTGGCTACTAGTTGAATTCTGGATTAGGCTAAAGGTTCTGGTAATCGCCTTCAAGGCCATACGCAATCAGGGCCCAGTATACCTGAGGGAACACTTTTTCTGTCTATGCACCTCAAAGAGCTCTGCACTCTGCCACCTCTAACTGGCTAGTGATTCCTGGCTCAAAAGAAGCCTGCTTGACCTCAACCACAGCCAGAGCCTTCTCTGTCCTGGCCCCCATCTGGTGGAATGAGCTCCTGGAGGAGATCAGGGTCCTGACAGAACAAAAACAGTTCCACAGGGTCTGCAAAACGGAGCTCTTCCACTAGGCATTTGGTTGGACTGGAACCAGCAATACACCCCTGAACTTCCCTCCCAGGAATCCATGTACCTGAAATGAACTATGGATCTGTTTTATTGTTATCCTGTTTAAACTGTTATCTTTTGTTGTTATTGTTACTATTGTTGTATTCAATAGACACAAAACCCAAGTTCAGTGTATTGTTCTTTACGTGCCATGTGAACTGCCCTGAGCTTCAGGGGAGGGCAGTATACAAATGGAATGAATGAATGAATGAATGAATGAATGAATGAATGAATGAATGAATGAATGAATGAATGCCATCCTGCACCATACAGCCATGAACTTCTTAACTTATTTTAATTCTCTAATCTTGTGTTGGCAGAAAGAATAACATATAGTAGGGATTTCCTTTTGAAGCTGTCAGAGGTTTCACTTGCCCAAAAGAAACCAGAATTTCTTCCTGATCATCCTGTTGTACTTGAAAAAGCGGTGAGTCCTTATAGCTGTTAAGTCCTGAGCCATGATTGCAGGATAGGCAGAGCCTGAGAATGAGGAGCTTTGCCCCCCTCTACAGATGTTTCCAATAGCTAAAACAACACAGACAGGAAGCTTGAAGTGCCTTCCCCCTCTTGCAGGGCTTGAAGCTGCACCAAGCGGTGGACCACTTTCTATAGGGAATACTCTGTTCTGTGCATGTAGATGCTTGGTGTCCCTGGTATTATTTGGCTTATACATTGGATGTTTGGGGGAAGATTGTAAATGTTTAGTAAATGGCGGTCTTTGTTTTCAAAGCTTGTTTTGAAATCATTCACTTACTTTCATTGTATTTGAAAAAGTAATTCTAGTGTAATAAAAGTTTGCTGAATGAAGCATTGTAAAGTTACCCTGTCTATTTGCTGTTGGCAGCTTCCCTCAGCAAATTCCATATTACTGTTAAAGTTACCAGTTTTAAAGAGTAATTGGGGTGGGGGTATGAGTGCTATCAGTGGAAAATATGGCTGTACTGGAGAGTTAATTACCCCATCCCATGTAAGTTTTTTTCCTAGCTGCTCATAGCTGTATTGCAGTAATCTGCATTTGCATTTGTTGATACTTTCTTACTGTTTTAATGTCATTTCGTAGTTTGCGTATATATTATAAGTGGCTTTTTTGTTCAGATCTCCATATTGATCTCCATCTCATCATTGAAGCTGGCTGAAATATTTAACTCTTGGTTAACTAAATTTTGTGGTGGAACTTTTTATCTTGCAGAAAAACTACCTACTACCCACTGCAGGAGATGATAGGTCTGTCTGAAAATGAAGAATCTGTCTTTTTTGCTACTGAAAATTAAGGAAATGTGATCTCTAATACCAATAGACTGTAATTTGATTTATCTTTAACAGTCTGTGTACCCAGTAATTCATGTCAGAAGTAAAGCTATTTTCAACAGAACTTATGTGAATAATTTCAGATTTTGTTTAATTTTGATGTTTCTAACTCAGCTTTTGTTTACAACGTTTTTCAGTTTGCTGTCAGCAGTAATGATGGACCAGTAAGCATGCTTGTATATGTATGTATATTAATTTATCTTGAGTGCACTTACTCTTGAATGGCCTACTGAATACAGTGTGATTTACTTCCAAGTAAACATTGCATAGAATTGCTGTTGATAATTTCATTGCCTAAATCTCTTCTATAATGTAACTGCATACAAAAGTTTTATTTTTTAAACTGAAAGCTGGCTAGAATGGTGACTTTTCAGTAGTCACACAATCGAGCACTGTTTGTATGGTCTGTCTTTCTTCAGGTGTTGTTGTAATAGCCAACACTCCTTTATGGTATTGAGACCTTTATATTAAATATTCAGTAATAGAGAGAAAGAAAGTGCTTAAAGCAGCTTACATAAAAGGAGAGTAAGCCTGGGAAAGCAGGCTTCCTTGCACTGGTTGCCTTTCAGATTTGTCCTTGCAAATGCAAAAGTAAGATGAGAATGACATAATTAAAACTGAGAGCACACAGTCTTCTTGGTGGATAGGTGGTATCTGTATTATTCTGAACATGGTTCCAGAGTATGGATCAAACCATCTGCACAATAGAGATAGGGAAAATTTGGATCAAAACATCTGCACATATGTAGATAGGAAAAAATGTGTATAAGCCTGCAGAAAAATCTTGAAAGGCAAGAAAATGGTGAAGGACAGTGGTGGATACTGGTGTTCTAAATACTGCAGAGTTCATTTGTACAACTTCTTTTGTGGTTGATTAGAAAGGGGGGTTTGTGGGTATATAGCACATTGGCTGGGTGCCACAGAACATCTGGC
Source organism: Paroedura picta (assembly GCF_049243985.1). NCBI lineage: Eukaryota > Metazoa > Chordata > Lepidosauria > Squamata > Gekkonidae > Paroedura > Paroedura picta. The sequence continues at coordinate 24,183,876 of NC_135377.1, forward strand.
TGCAAACAACCACAGTAAGCTTATGAGCAGCTTTCCCTCATGTAATGCCATTAGTACCCACAGCTCCTGTTCACTGGATAGTTTGGGGGGAAAACCCTTACAAATGATAATTATCCCCAGACGTTTCCTTTTTGAAAATGTACCAATAAGGTTGACAAGACAAATACTAAATTCATGGCAAAAAGTATTCATTAAGTGTTTAAGCTAATAATAAAAAACAAGGGTAGCCTTACAAATTTTACAAAGAAGAAAATCAGAAGGTGGGTTGGTATGTCCAAAACCAAAAAAAGATTTCAGAAAGATTTTAATCCAAGATGATTAATCATTGCAGTCCTTCATAAATAAAGTGTACACATTTAGAATTTAGCCATAGTTCAATTAGGTTAAAACAAATTGTACTAGGCTATGGATGTAACCCTTTATGTGAAGTTCTTTCCTTATATGGAAATAAGGGGGGAGAATTAAACAACCCACAGTTAATTTCTTCTCTCACCATCAGAATCGAAAACATTCTTACATTCTTCAGTCTCTCACCATGATACAATTTGATTAATTTTAACTGTCAGAAAATAGGATCTCATGCAAATTTCACAGTCATGAAAATGTGATATTGTGAAATTAAGTATTTTTGGTAGAAGGTACATCACTTCAGAATCTATTCTTATAAAAGCAGTTCAGCTGCCGGCATTGTCTGTAGGCAATTATATAATACTTTCCTATGACAACTTCCATAGACATTAAGTAGACCACAGCTGGCAGCAAATACTAAGTGCTTCAGTGCTAAAGTTTGGAATGGCAAAAAGACTCATCACTTTTTCATCATAGCTTTGACCGTAGCATTTTTATATGTGATGTAAATGTTTTGTTTTATAAGTTTATTGTGATAGTGTGTGAACTACAGCATATTCTTATTTTTGTAATAATGATAAAATGCCATTCCATTATGAGGCCATTTGTTTGTAGGAAAAGTAGCTATTTCATCTTTCTAAAAACAAGTTGAAACAAAACCTGTCAATATCTGAATGTGTCTGATGCACTTTTCTTCTGACACTTGGTTATGCTTGTTTGGCCATTTGTTCTTAAGTAACTGACTTTCCTTTGAGATGCCACCAGGCGGTAATGGGGCTTTTCATTTTGGTTCTAATTTTTGATAGAATGCTGCAAATGTAACTTAGATCTGTCCTTTTTGTGAAAGGTTTGTGCTTACCTACTGGAACAGTAAGGTGCCTTATCCCTAGGTTACTGCTTTGTTGTGGGTCTACGCATCAGTCTTCAGCTGACTCTTCCAGTTTCCAGAACTTGTACATGATGAACATGTGTCATGTGCAAAAGGGGAAAAAATACTGAGAAACTAGATGAGTAAGATATTTATGAATACAAAGATGAAAAATACTGATTTCATTTCTGTTTCTTACATGTGTTCCATGTAATACATTTTTGTCAGGAAGGGAGACTTCATTACATGTCAAATTATTAAGCAAGGACAGCAACACTTGATATGACCCTATAGCATTTTTAAAAAACATATATCCTGCTTTCTATCTAAAACCTGAATTCTCAACAAAAAAACCCTTATGCATTAAGCCACCCTTCTACTAAGGAAGAGTCTCTGAAAGCTGCTCACTTTATGATGAGCATATTTAAATCCATCCCACTAAAACACAATACAATTAGAATAAATAGCAACCATATGAATAAAATTAACGACATTCACATCATAATATTCCCTAAAGTAGCAGCAATAAGGAGGTGTTAGCAACTTTTACAACTTTACCCAGTAAGTGGAAGCTTGTATCTGTGCTTAATCTGGTAGCTGTAGAGACATTCTGATGACTGTAGAGGATGCCAATTAACAGCATCTGTTTGCTAACTACAACGAAGTTTCTAGTTGTTGTTCAGGACCCACCACGAAGCTGAAAAGAAAATATTGATGATGATTCTATTCCAGTTCTAGCTACTTTTTCTTGTGGAGCCTTCAAATTGCTAAATATTTCAGGACCTCACTCTGAGTACATAACTTATTTGGCTTATTAGCCCAAAGATGCCTAGCAGTCACCAGGAATGGAAGTGAACTACCTCAAGAGCCAAAATTAGGGTTGAATTTAGGCCTCCTTTAGGTTTGGGAAACGAGCTGTGGGAGGGAGCCCAAGACAGCTGGGCTAGCAGAAAGGAATGAAATGCCCCACTGGGTTGCATTTCACTACCATATGTAACCCTTTTGATTTTGCTCCCTCTCCCCTTCAAAGCAGCAGGCAGCAAAATGGAAGCTGAGTGGCAGGGTCTGCAGCTTGACTATTAAGTTTAAATGACTGGCCACTATTTAATCCTGCTGTTTTGCTTCCTGCTGCTTTGGGGAGGGGCAAAGCCAAAGGGTTAAAATCTTCCCATGTGATCTCCTTCCTTCTGGCTGTGACTTGCCATGGCCTGGTGAAAAGTGAAAGGGAAGCTGGCTCCTGGGCAATTTTGCTGTTCTCTCCAGCCTGCAGCTTCTTATGGATGGGGAAAAAAGGAGAAGGGAAACCTCTACCTCCCTTCTGGCTGGGGTAAGCTGTAGCCAGGATAAAGGTAAGTCTCTTGTCAGATGATCCCCTATTTCTGCTGCTTGCTGTGAAGCCAGTTTGATTTGGGTTTTGGTCCCTGGACTCCCAAACTGCCTTTTTTCAGTCTATGTCCATCCCTGGTCACAATGTCACCCAAGCACACGGAGAACATAAGATTGTAAAACCCAGATAATTCTAACCAGATTAAAGTATTCTATGCTACAGCCTTCCCTTGTACCCATTTGACCTTTTTCCTATAAAGAGCACCCTAAACATAAAGGTTGCATAAAGGCTAAGTTGCAAGCAAGGGATGAAAGCCTGTGGAATATTTCTACTGTTGAAAAGGAGCAGCAACCAGGTTTTTTGAGGATTTCACAGTGTCTTGACCCTAAACAGGTTTTTCAATCTTAGAATTGGTTTGGTAGTCACACTAAGTTGCAAATGCAGGGCAAAAATGATAACGCTTCCATTTTTTAAAGAAGTGTTCATATTTTTAATAGGTTCCTGAGGCTTTGCAAGTCAAAATGTGTGTTAAGTAATGTTGCCATGGTTACACACACTGTCAACATTTAGGATGTATAAAGGAGAGAGTGCTTTAAAGTATCTTAGTTCTAGCCTACATTCAATTCTTTAATATATACGCTTCACTTTTTTGAATGTGTGTACTTCTAATAAAGTATGAAACCCTATTTTTCTTGTTCTTGTCAATAAGGTCTGAGTGGCAGCAAGAAATGTGCAGAATTCAGGCAATTGACAGTGTAGTATTAAAATTGTTCTCTCTGAAGCTTTTGCTTAGCTTAATCTTAAGCAGGTGAAATCTAACAGTTCTAAAATCCACCAGTATGTCCATATTTGTCCTGTTATGGCTTCAGATTTTTTTAAAGGCTACTTCATTACTACAGTTTTAGATATTTTTCCCAGCTGCTATAATAGTGGGATAGGAGAAGTTTGCCTTCTTCTGCATTTGCTTTATGTTCTGCAAAACAGAGGTTACATATTTTGTTTCTGTTCTGTTCACACCTTAAGTTCTCAGGAGCATGAAAATGATTATGGTTTATTCTGCTCTTTAGTCAGGTTTCTTCATATTGGCTGACATTACATAAATTGCAGGAAAGGACGTAATATCTTTTACTGAAGTCAGTCGGTGGCAAAACACCCACTGAACTGGAACGGAATTGCATTCACATCCTATTAAGTTATGAACATCATCACAGCCAGTTATTGTGAAGATAAAGTACCTTTTGCCAAGCAGAGCTAGTGAAAAGGTTGTTAGAATTCGCTGTTTTTATATAAAAAAATATTGCCTGTGGAAAACTAAATTACAAGAGTTTAAAAGACAGCAGACCTTCCTCCCCTGGAAGGAAAAGCAAGCAGAAGGAAAGAGAATTAGTAAGAGGAAAATTATTTGCAAAGCTTTAAAAATATTACCGGGCACTAGCATTGTCGTAATGTGCTCCGGCATTTCCAAGTAGTCCACGTTACTCCTTTGGAACGTCTTGTTGTAGTTCATCTGGAGGTGGCTGAAATAAGAGAGTCACTGTTGAGTCATCTATTTTCCTCTCATCAGTTCACGTTTAAAAAGTGAGTTCTCATCATAGCATGTGTCTGGGCAAAATATTCACTACTTACTGTTACTAGTAACTACAGCCCACTTTAGAATTACTTGGCCATCCATGTGCAAGCACCTCAAAGCACAGTACTTATGCAGAGGCATGTCATGGTCTCCTAACTCGGTGTCTTTTTCCAAGCCAGTTTACAAGCGTGGGGGTGGGTATGGTACTGGTGATAATACCCTATGTGTGCGTGTGTGTATGTGCATGTGCATGTGGGATGTGACCTCAACAAAAACATTTCACAAGGGATCACATGTTAAAACAAGTCTATACTGCGTTGATGCAGCAATCATTGTACCTCTCAGATCTATTAGTATGAGCAACATAACTAACATGGAAAGTCATTCCTATGCAGAAAAATATGTGTATCACTAACTAATGCAAACCCAAAGGCAATGCTTCATTTGTATTTAACATCTTTTTCATTAGAAGATAGTTAAATCTCTGTGTTTGACATTCAGTTCTGGTAAAAGAGCTGAGAAAGACTGATTTGGTACTTCCAGTTTTTGATAACAAGTCAGCAGCCAGAAAGAACCTTAGCAATTATTTACCTGTTCCAGGCGTTGTTCTCCCAGAATTCATAAATGATGAAGCGGGATTCGTTTGCAAGCTTCTGAATGGAAATACTGAGGAAGTAAGGACAGAATTGATTCCAACCATATTATTTTAAAACACTTCAAAATTAGTTTTCAGATACACAGGGCCAAATGTCTTTGCACAGTGACTTAAAAATAAATTCAAATGGTAGAAATTAGCTTTTTTTGATTCAGAGCAAGTGTGCTGCTATGCTCTGTAACTCCCTTTGCTCCTCTCACTTTCTTTGGTGCATAGAGCATCGTTGGGCAGTTCCTGGATAGACTAAGTTCAATTCACCAGGGTGTCTGAATCTACCCCTGCAGGCTGCATCAGACAGGTGTTTTCACAAACACAGAATGCACTTTCAGTCCATTTTCAATGTACTTTGCGAATGCACAAGACTCCAACAACGAACTGTAATAGCTGATTACAGCCATTTTTAAAAGCTGAAGTCTTGCTGCTCAGATGCTTGGAAGAAGAGACAGGAGTAGAGAATTGAAGTCAATCCGCTCTTCGGTAGCCAACTGGCAAGACCGCAGGATTGTTTTTGTGTTTAAAGTGTGCACCTGGATTTTACAAGAAAGCGAGTTGTACAATAGCTGTTGCCCATGTATTTCTTCAAACAGCTAGGAATACGTGCAGAAAAGCCTGCAGCTCTGTGCACAGGGTCCCTTACTAGAACAGACTGCAAACCAGTTTGGGAAAGCAGACACAACAATCTTCCTCCTCTGAAAGGAACCAGCAGGTGGCACCACAGGCATGCAGTCCAGAGCATGCTAAATAAGAAAATGGCTGGGGCAGGGGGCGTTGCTTCTCAAGTGAATTTGCATGCATGCCAGTCATTTTCCTCATGTGATACAAATAATTTATCGCACCTAATTAAAACATTGGCTTTCTGAATATCTGCATGGTGCCTTTGTCTGTTGTGTCTACTTATACTTAAATTCATTGTATGGCAGTAGGATTCCAAAGATTGCAAAAAGCTTTCTTTCCCCCAGCTAAAGGTTGTTTGATGTGGTCAAGCAGTTACAAATAAGGCCAATAGTCAGGAAAGAAAACACTATTCCTGTACTCCCATATATTCTCAAGGAATCGAAGTAGTGCTTCTGTTGAATTATCTCTACAGTTTCTTTATCCCAAATTAGATTTCTTTGGTTGCTTGTTCTGAAACTACTCAAAGGGTCACTCTTTTGATTCCCCAGTTGCCCTATTAAGCTACTATGTGGATAGTTAAAAGCATTATATACTCTTAGAATTAATTTACTTGGCCATTTATGTAGCTTCGGACAATGAAGACTGGTCTGATTTTTTCTCATCTTGCCCCTATTCTGTAGCACTGCTTTGCTGACGTACAGCAAACAAAAAGCAACATTTGAACTGCAGGATACATATTTCTTCCTCCTCATGCATCTCTGCCCCTACAATCTCTGCCCCTACAACTCTTCATGGCCATAGATGCCCATTTAGACCCAAGTGACCAATCAGACAAAGCTGAATAGCTTCCTGGATTCTGTGAATATGGGACACACATTATCAGCTTATATATCCCTTTCCATCCATTAACAGCACATTAACAGCAACCTAAAAAATAAGCACCAATATGGTAGCTGGTCTGTTCAGAAATGATGGTTTTGCAGCTTCAATGGAAAAGAATGAAACTGCATTGCCTGTGATGCCAGGGTAGGGATGAGACCAAAGTAATGCATCCACTTACCCTTACAGCTAGGCCATATTTCTAATGGCCTTACTGAAGCTCATAGCACCCAGACAGCTTCTGAATAACTTACAGTATTTTAAAATTGGCCTGTTACAGCAAATAGCAAGTTTTAATCAATAGCATAAAACTCAAACTGTGTTAAAATACTGCTTGCTTAAACCACCCTAGCTTTTGTTATTCATATCCTTAATGCCAAGAGATAAAATAGCAATATTGTAAAGCACCAATCCTAAAACAGTCACATGTTCTGTTGTAAAACAAAGCGGAAAGTTGAGTTTTACTAAATTAAGCTGGATCTGAAGGACAATTAATTCTGTCCTTAGGTGAGGAGCATACAGCCAAAATACCCATGAAGCCCCCTTATGCTAAATCAGATCATTGGTCCATTACAGTCAGTATTGTCTATTCAGGCTGGTAACAGCTATTCAAGATATCCAGAGGTCTTTTACATCACCTAGTCCCACATCCTTTAAACTGGAAGTGCTAATGATTGAAACTGACTTTCCGAGCCACATACCCTCTCCCAAGGAAAGTCTATTGCATTTCCTCATCTGAGCTGACATAGGACAAAGTATTGTTTTGTGATTTCTGGGGGCACAACTGTGAATCAGTTCAGAAACCTGATAATCCATGGAATCTGCCTTTCTGTTTCTCATACCTGAATACTAACAGCAAAAGAGGGGCTGGGGATGACTTTAAGTGGTCCATGTAACTTTAGACTTCCATGTTCTCATTCACTGAGGGTAATAAATATAATACTCACTGCAGGCATCCATCCTGAGATGAGGCAGTGTCCACATACTGCTTCAGAGCAGAGCGGAACTGCTCTACTTCTTCCACTATCACTGTCATCTGACGCTGAACAATCATTATGTGCTGATAAGAAAAAGCAGTGCAATTATACACATAAGAAAAATGTTTCCCCCAAGAACACACGAGGCAGCAGAAATCTCATTTCTTCTGCCAAAGCCAGCTTTCTCCCTTCTATTTTCTGCCTATCCACCTACCCAATCACCTGGTTTCTCCCTTTATCTCCCAAACATCTCCAAGAAGCCAGTTTTCTGCTCTGCCCCCCAACCTGCCCAGATGCCTGGTTTCCCCCTCCTCAGCTCCTTCTGTTCCTTCTAACTGCCTGTTGTCTGCCTCCTCCTGTCATATTTTTCTCGTGGATGTCACTCCTGGATTTTAATATTAACCATTGTTAATGACTCTGCAAAATGTATATAGAAATGACACAGTTTATGTCCAATTCCATTTGGGAGACCTTCCAATAAGTTGAGAAACATGGAGAGAACACAGCAAAGACAAATTACGTTCCAGTAGCACCCTGAATATCCTAGACCAGCCTGAATTCATCACAGCTTAAAGGTTTACTAAGCTTGGTATTTGTATGGAAGACCCAGAGGAAGGCAATGACAAACCACGTCTGCTCATCTGTTGTCTTGAAAACTGTTGCTTTGAGCCAGTTGCGATTTGACAACACACCTTTTCAAAGAGCAGCAAAGGTAACTGGCCAAATCTGTGGCCACAAGTCAGTATGCATCAGTCTTACTTCTGCCAAAGTTTTGTACTAATTGTGAAACAGAACACCAACTTCCAGCTGTATCGAGTAACAGTTTAGCACTGTATGCAATATGTATGTAATAGAAGGTTTAACAAGATTTTTACAGTAGAGGCATATGTCTTGATTTAAAATTAGTGCTTAAAATTAATTATCTAACAGTACAGAAACAGTGAAACTGAATTGTGCTCAGATGTGGCTTTGTAACTCTGGGGAAACCATATTTATCATGTGCAGCATTATTCCATTAATGAAGTTATGCGTGCATAGGACTAAACTCCAGAGATTCTGTAGGACTTAAAATTCCAAATAATGCTGCATAAAATTGCCGTCCAGACCAAGGGCAGATTTTCTTAAACTTTTCTGTCTTCTGTCCTGCGGAAGCCAAATTTCATGCACAACTGAACTTCAACGTTTATATCATCAATTCATTGTCTTGGGGAAAAAACACTTACAGCTTTTGTGTTTCCTTCTGATATTTCTTCTTCGAGTGGCTCGAGCTTTAGATCCTTGTCAACAGGATGAACATAAAGTGCAAATAAAAGCTCCATGGATTAGCAATGAACATTGCTTTAAAATGATGGCAACACTTTTATTATAGCTTAGCATACTAAATCTGTCATGTCTTCTTCATGGACAATGTGGGACATAGGAAAGCTGACTGATCCATCATGTTCATATAATTCAAACTAGGCTTCAAGTAAATATTGAAAAATACATCACCAGTGATGAAGCCCTAATTGTAGGAGTATTTCTGCACCCATGTCATTTTAGAAAGGGAGAAAATGTGAGAGACTACACTGAAAGCACAGTCTGAAAAACAAAGTATGCTGAAAAGCACACTGAAAATACAGCCTTGAGATTATTTCTGGCCTAACTTGATTAATAAACAGCCAATTAAAGGCCTAATTTTAAACCTGGCATTTAGCTTGGAGACCCTTTCAGACCACCTTAGTAACCAGTTTTAGCAACTGGTTGCTAATGGATTTTTTGTTTCAGTCCAGGCACAACTGTTTTAGCCACCAGCTGCTAATGGATTTTATTTACCTGTTCATACAAAGCCACTTGCGTCCCATTGGCAAAGTGGGACTGAGCCATTTTTGAGGGAAACTGCTTTCCTCTGTGGCAGTTCCAAGATGCTGTGGTGTGCTATTTAAAATATCCGTAGCGCTTCCTACAATGCCGCTTCGCCCCTGCCCTCTCATTGCACAATCTTTCTTGCCATCCCCTGCCCCAAGCATTCTGAGTGCTATAGCACTAAGCCAATATAGCACTTCAGTGTTACAGCAGCACCATTGAGATGCCTTGATTGCGTAGACCAGGGGTAGTCAAACTGCGGCCCTCCAGATGTCCATGGACTACAATTCCCAGGAGCCCCTGCCAGCGTCTGCTGGCAAGGGCTCCTGGGAATTGTAGTCCATGGACATCCGGAGGGCCGCAGTTTGACTACCCTTGGCGTAGACAGAGTATTCTGGTTTAGTGCTACAGCACTCAACTTGGAATGTTGAGGTAAGGAGGGCAAGAAAAACTGTGTGGCAAAAAAAGGTGGTGGTGGTGGTGGGGGGGGGGGTGAAGCTGAGCAGTTCGAAACGGCCTTCAGATACAGTTCATTCATCGGATGAAGTCTGCTGTATGAAACCCCCATCCCTATATTGCTTTACTCAGAACTGGGCCAACAATGCATAACATCCAGTGCAGAATAGTAATGTGCAAAGAGCTTGGATCAAAGAACAGGATTTTCCTGCTTTGTGCATATTTTTAGCTTCTTTTTTCCAGCTGTGTATATAATAACGACAGCTGTGTATATAATAACGATCAATACATGTAATACATGTAAAACAAAAAACACAGTCACTTGCTGAAGATGTCTAAAAAGAACTTCCTTCTGACTTAATGGAAACATCTACCTCTCTTGCCAATTTTAAACATGCAGCAAAAAAAGCTGCATCTCATATTTCTATCCAGGTTTGATTGCAGACAATCCATATAATTAAATATGGGGTAATTAGCATCTTCCGGCACCACAGGTATAAAGCAGATAGCAGGTGTGACGCTGCAGGCAGACTTTTAAAAAAGAGAACATAATATTCAGTGATATCCAAAGGCATTTGCAACTACTTGAATAAGGCATTAACCAATTAGGGTTTGTTATGGTTCTGTAGCTAGAGGATCACTGTCCTAAATTAATTCATTTGCATGACTTTAATATTTTCAAACAAAGGGTTTAAGCGTAAACCCTAATTTTTTTAAAATGGTTTCATTAAAAAAAAACCCTTTTAATAAATCCAAGATCTTTTTTTGGGTTTACTTTAGGGGGATAGATTCAGATGACTAATTAGCAACCCATTCCTATTAAAATAATTTCTTTGACAGTAGTGCTAATTACCACCTATTATTCATATAATGAAATGGATAATAGATTTGCAGACCACCATGTGATGAAAGGCAATGTATCCGATACCAGGACTCTGCTTCAGTTAAAGAACAAGTAGAGTTTGTACTTTCAATCCAATGCAGTCAACTGGCAGAATGCATTCTTCCCCTTGTTGTGGGGCAACCACACTGGCACCATCATACAAGGCTAATGGCCAGTCTTCTCTAGAGCTGCCCTTAATAACTGCCCATTCTCTAACGTGAGTCTTAACTTCACAAGACTACTCTTTCCATGAGCAGGGAGGAATGTCAGAATTTAATATGACATACCTAAATCACCTGGAAATTATGAAGGCACGTGTGTGTGTGTGGGGGGGGGGCGATACTCTGGTTAGGGGACATAAACTCTATGGCAGAATTAGCTTCTAACCATATAAGTTTTCCTCAAAACAAGAACATCATTCCCTGTTCTGCCTACATCACTTACAGGTTTCCAACTGTTCTCCCTTTTTTTGGGAGGGGAGTGTTAATGGGGGGGGGGGCAGTGAGGCCTGAAAGCAGGGGTCCCCCCTCACACCTGGACCAGGGAGTCTGACAACCCTATACATGACTGGTCTCAGTCATGGGTGAAATGTGGGAGCATTTAACTGGAACCACTTGTAGTCTTTGCAGAGTACCGAAAGGCATTGTGCACACCTTCTGCTCCAGCTTGTCAATCAGCTTCTGGAGCCTGTTTATCTGAGTCATCCATTGGTTATCTTCTTCCAGCCAGCCTTTAGGAGACATAAATAATGAAAGTGAAAACACTGCTGAAAGCTAGGACTTCATCTATTTATTTTGATGTGTGTATTTCCATCAATGTGAGAAATTTCAAAGAGCTTTTAGCTGTGTTTAATGCAGCCAGTGTTCCTCTAAGCATCACTAATGGAGCACAGTTTTGTTCTGGGAGAGTTTCCCACCACTCAAGCTGTCCTTAAGAAGTGCACTTAGAAAGACCTAAGCCTTTCTACTCTGCTGTAGTTTAGGGTCACTCCAATGTCTGTTTAACTGTGAAGACAGTCTCTTATAAGGCCTGGAAAGTGATGCTGCCTTGAGATTCTTCCACAGCACATTATCCTTGTTTCTTCGGGCCCTTTTCAAAGCCATGTTAAAATGCCGCACCCAAGCAGAAGCTCAAAAAAGCAGCTTTACAGTGTGTCCTAAGAAGGTTGTCCACTAAAATAATAATAGTTTTAAAAACCCAACAGGAGGTGTTGTTCTTTTCTTTCTGAGAGATTAGTAATATTTTATTTAGGAAGCAACCCTGTAGGCAATTACTCTGATCTAAGGCATGATGGGTTCTCATAATGGACACCCAGAAGCAAGCCAGATTGTTTGTGTGGAAGATGGAGCTTAGTGACCCTAGGTATAATGGAAGAATGTGTGTGTGGGGGGGGACACTTGAAATCCAAGAGGGAAGGAAAAGAAGGACCTACTTGCCATACAAATGTCTTAGGAGGTTTTTGGTTCAACTTACTGAGACCAATGTATTTATTGTTCTACTAATGTCCAGCATGAACAGATGGGAGACCAAATGGGAACCCTTCCCCTGTCCTTGTTCCACGGCCTCCAAAATGTCACTTTAAAAACATGCTTTCTTCTAGGTTGCTTCCACGTGGAGATACCACTAAAGGGCTTTTCTTTTTCCTTTTTAAAGCTCCTCAGAATCAATACAACAATATGCAAATTACTGATTCTAAGCTATAACAAAATAAGGGGAAGGGGAGGCAGCTTTGCAGCAGAATGTGGGGAGAGCTACTCATGTGGATTCCCTGTGGCCAATGGTTGCTGTGTGGGAGCAATGCACTTTGCAGCTCCAGAACCAGACCTAATTCCTGGACAAATATGGATTTGGGAGAAAATGCAGGTGGGGATTTTTCTATGCTCTTCTCTGCCCCAATGTTATACTCTTATGAGTAGGGGGGAGGAGATGTAGGGAGGGAGTGTCAATAGGGAAGGGGCAAATTTTCTTTTTTAAAGATTATTTTTCAAAATTCTCTATGGAAAAAGAAAGAGGAGACCATCAGAGAACAGGAGACACAGCCAGAACAATGCAGGCATAACACATTGTAAAACAGGTGCAAAGTTCTGTATGCCACACAGACTCCTATAAAAACTGGTCATAGCCAGGGCCATGTCTTTTGAACCGTGATTGTGTGGAAAGGCACCATAAAAAGTTTTAAATTAATAAATACATTATACTACAATTCTATCCAGGATATTGTCACTCAGGAAATTATATTTCCTGCTTGTCATCATAATTAATAATCTTTAGTATTAATAATTAGCTATCACTGCAGATGATAAAAGCAGCTAAACCCAGCCATTCTCAAACAAAGGAGATGTGTCTGTCTAGAGTATCACTTAGTGGGATAAAAAGAAGAAGAGGGGGAGAAACCAACTCTTCAGTCTCTGAGCTCCCAATAATCTTGGAAGGGGAAATTTTGAGAGGTGAGATTTCCAAATTAGACTCTCCTATACAGTGCCTCAGATACTCCCACTGTATTCATTGCTACCTTGGAGATTGTTAATAGGGTGGAAATGTGGCACAGAAGTGTTTCAAATATATTTCTAATGGCAGTTTGGGTTACTCACAAAAGCTTTTTGCGTTGCTCATCAGGCCTCCCGCAACCAGGTAGAAGTATCTACATAGCTGAGTGATTCCCCAGATATATGCCAATAATTTTGTAAACTAATAAAAAAGTTAAAAGTTCTAGAACTGAGCCTGCCTCTAGCAGACATAATATACAAACAACAGCTGAGTCACTTAAACAACAGAATGAGAAGAGCTGCTTCCACCAGCCTGAGGACATAAAATAGCAGAGGCAAAGGTCTGATTATATGTAGACATTTTCCAGTTATTTATCCTTCCCCAATCATTCTTTATGATTCCTTGTTCCTATGAGCAGCAAACTTCATGACCATCTGTACTCACTATCGCATACTAGACAGAAATTCACAGGGTCATTAGCTTCCAACAACAACAAAAAAAAGACTGCTGGAATGGTGGGGAAATCTCATTTCCCCTCACCAGAGGCAACACCTTGGGCAAAGACTTTGGATCCTCTTTTTCATAAGTGATGATCTTTCACCCATTCCTTGTGCAGGGAAATGATTGAGGACGCGCCTTATGTGTAGATAAGAAGGCCCATTAACATCGACAGAGGGAGATGAACAAACATCTGTTACATCAACTTCCTCTTTCCCCCCACCAGCCAGAAAGATCTCTTCTAAAGAGTTATTTGAACCTAACCCCACCTGGAGCTGGCTCAGATTGTGCTATGGCATGTCCATTTGATGAATCTAAAGACTAAATTGTTGTCCTTTACCTGGAGAAGATGCTGTTGTTCCTTTTAGTACATTTAGAGTTGCCAGCTCTGGGTTGGGAAATGTCTGAAGATTTTGGGGGTGGAACCTGAATACGGTGGGTTTTGGAGGATGGAACTTCAATGGGCTATATTTCCATAGAGTTCTCCTTCCATAGCAGCCATTTATGTGGTCCCTCTCTTCCCCAAACCCCACCTCACATGGTACAATTTAAAGAAACATGCTGGTTTTTCCATTTGTGTATTTTAAAATAATGGAAAACAAAACATGCAATTCATCTCTTATGCAATGTTACCTGAGTTAAGAAGTGGGCTGACAGGAGAAAAACTGTTGTTCCTCTGGAGTCTTCGACTCGAACGTCTTCCTGGCTGCTGAATGGTGAGCACCTCTGGCTTTGATGGTACTTGACTTGAAAAAAATGAATGTCTGTAGTCACTATATTGATCATACAACTGATCCCCGGACAATAGAATTAAGTTCCCCTGGAGAAAATGGCTGCTTTGGAGGGCAGATACTATGGCATTATTCTGATTCTATTTTCAGCCATTGGCTAAGCTACTGCAAATTGAAGACTGTTCACAAACATCATAATTGCTCAATGACATCTGTATAGAATATTGAAGTTTTCAAAAGTATTCTTATTGATAAACAAAGAGTAATGAAGGGGTTAGGAACACAGGCAAGTCAGAAAATAAATCAAAAGACATATAACTAATTTCTGTAGACTAGTTATGGATTGAATATATAGTATTAATGCTGCACTGGAACCTCAGTTGCCAGAATTCCCCTTGGATGGGTATTCTCTAACTATTACCATCCCCATGTGTGTGTGTGGGGGCGGGGGGGGGGAAGAGGACAATGTCCCAAAATATGCTTTAAGAGCTAGAATTCAGCTTGGTGATTCCTGCCTAGTGGATGAGGCTTGAAAATTTTTAACTAATTAATGGAGGTTAGCTTGAAGCTGATAACTAAAGACAAACTAGACATGAAAAAAGTGGTCTAACACAGTGGTCCCCAACCTTTTTATCACCGGGGACCAGTCAACGCTTGACAATTTTATTGAGGCCCGGGGGGGGGTAGTCTTTTGCCAAGGGACATTGCTGCCGCTGCCTGAGCCCCTGCTCTGCTTGCTTTCCCACTGGTGCTCCTCACTTCCCGCTTCCCGCTGGGGGGTGCTGCCAGCAGCAGCTGCGCAGTGCCACGCTGAGGGGGAGCCCCAGCCATGGCAGCCACCGAAGAGCAGCCGGGGAGGAGGACGAGGAGGAGCTGCAGCCCGGTACCGACTGATCCACGGACCGGTACTGGTCTAACATATCTACATTTTCTAGTTGTTGCTTGCTCCTTATTTGGCACTTTGCTGTCTGGAAGGAATTGCAATATTACTGAAAAGATAGTGGTTGTGAGCCAAGTCTCAGGCACCTCCTGGAAGAATACTTGGTTTTAGGGAAACCTCATGACCATGATTTAATTTAACACCAGTTTTAGTCAGTGATGTCAGTGATCCTCAGTGGCTCAGGACCCATGTGTAATTCTTTTGAGCACTGTCCCATATACAACTGATTAAGAGGGTAGAATGAGGCAAAACACTATTAAATGCCAGAATGTTAAAAAAAGAAAGCAAGCTCCCAGTAGTGGGGAAAATAACTCTAGATGCTCTGAGATACCCTTGTAATTAAAAGGGCTACATTTTATTGTTTGTACATGTTTGGTGTGGAACACAGTAGTCATTTGGCTCTTCTAGTTGATGGGGATTGCAAATGTGGCCCTCCATGATCCAAAGGGTTAGCATCACTGCTCTATATGTAACAAAAAGGCTTTTCTTTTAACTATGTCACATAAATCTTGTAGCATGCATCAGTTGTTACAGAAATGCTCTGATATGCTGCAGTCGTAAGAAAATAATCTCACTCACTTTTCTTGGCGGGTTTGTTCCTCTGTAGTTTCCATGGCACATTCCAGGGAGTTGTGGAGTGACTGGAGCTGATTCAGTGTTTCTTTCAGCAAGAATCGAGTCACGAACTGTTCCAACTTAGAAGCCTCCTGATAATTCTAAGAGTGAACAAGACACCAGCAAACATAAGCAGTGTCTTATTTCGCAACCAAAGAGCAATTAAACATGGTCCCTGATGCACAGGCTCATGGACTGTGATTCTGAAGCTAGTTCAATTGTATTATTCCACAGTGTGTGTAATTATCTGAGGGAAGAAGGAAAGGAAAGAATATGCAAGTACATATGAAAGAATATGCCAGAGAGAGGACATTTACCACAAGGGAGGCTCCACGCCACGCTGCATCCTGGTGCTCCGCACAGGGAAGCATTTTGCCCATTGCAACTTGCCCACCCAAGATTTGTATTCCTGCACAGCAGCTAGGGCAGTGAGGTTCTGCTGCACTACAGGGAAGCAGGAGTTTTTTGTTTGTTTAAGAACAAGGGATTGCGTTGGCAAACAATACCACATTCTTTTTAAAAAATGTCCCAGGTGGCTTTGCTGCGCAGCATGGCGGACCTGCCTGGGGCATTTTTTTGTCCCTTCTGGGACGCTGTACATCAGGTGAGGGAGGGGAGGAGTCGGGCCTAGACAGCCCGGCTCTTCCTCAGCTGCACAGCCCAGGCCCAACATAGTCCCCATTGCTGTTTGGGGCAAAAAAGGGAATGAGGATAAGTAATCATTCCCTTGCCCCAGGGCAACTGAGGGCCTGAGTTGGGTCAGGCCTGGGATGGTCCCAGGACAGCGCTGATGTCATGCAGAACCAAGATTTTGCCCTGCCACCAGACAAGTGGTGAGTCAGGGCAATTTCCTGGTGCAGAAAAGGTCCAGCTCAAGTTTACCCATAAGATTCATGGCAAGCAGGAATTTTAGTCCAGGTCTAATCAAATGCTCTGCTGTACTACTGAGGTCAATATACTGCCTCTGTACTAAAAGTGATTGAATGTTCCCCCATGACCTGTCCTGACCTGGTACTCAGAGGTCTGCACTGGGCCTTCTTGGGACACCAGTGGCTGCCCAACCATACCAATCCCCAACACCTACCCTGCCAGGTGATAATAACACTGTTCTAGTTCCTGGAGGCAGATTACAAACCTAAAATAATTTGGGATCCCAGCTTCAAAAGATTGCTTCCCCTCCTCCTGCCATAAACATTGTTGTTTGCTAGGTGCTGTGTATTGAAATTTTTTTCCTGCTACTTAGCCTGTTCTTTCCCTGCCAGAAAAGCTCAACAGTGGTTGCTATTCCAGATGTGAGTCCACTGACAATTTTCCCATGTTAATTATGTACCTGGAGGTACTGAAGACATCGCCTGAATTCATGAGCATTAATCAAGCTTGCCATAGCATTCATGAGCATTAATCAAGCTTGCCATATGCCAGTCCAAATAGCTGCTACCTCTGCAGCAAGCAGAGAAAATCCTGGCAGGACAGATTGTCTGTCACTCCCTTTGGCTCCGCTCTGAGGCTGCCGTCAGCTTAGTGTGAACGCATTTGCAAAGACCTTGTTGGAAATGACAGAACTCATTTGTACCAGTAAAGCTAATTTCGGCCTCCCCTCAATTATTTGACATGTTGCCCTAATTGAATTAAAGCCGCTCTATCTGGCGGACTGAGTTTCATTGCTGGAATCGTTGATTCCCAGTGACATTAGACTAGAACAATCTGTTACAATGGTGTCATGATGGGCAATTGAATTCAGCATTGCCAGAAGACATTCAGCAAGTTGCCGATGTCATCTCTGATTCACAGCATTCCTGATAGTGAATGGATAAATTATTGGCAATGGCATTACCGGAAGACCTGCCCTGTTTAGATGATAGTAACACAGCCAGATGATCAAAGGCTGTTCAGCATTACAGTTGCCTCTCAGGAATGTTGGTTCTGAAGATCTAGTTTGGGGATATCCTTTAGGGTTGGGCGCTTCGGGGTCCGAAGCGGCCATTTGCACCTGAAGCAGCCAGTGCTGTGGTGGTGGGGGAGAGGCGTGGGCGTGGGCACGCTGGCAGGCGCACACATGCAGGCTGCGCCTGCTTCGGGTGCAAACAGCCACTTCGGACCCCCAAAGCGCCCCAAGTTTGCTACGGTAACCACCTTTGCCCCCCCCTATACATACATACTTCTGACAGACTCAGGTGGTAAGTCTATTAAAAAATCATCTTCAGGCAAATAATTCCATCCAATCATAAAGTATTATTAATAACATATATCACACATAAAAGGCAATAGGCAGGTAACAAAAGAAGGTGGGTATATTAGTTAACGTTTGCAAATTGTTGGAAGAAAGAATTAGGAAGAAAACAGGGCATATTTTAGGAGTTGCCAGCTCAGGTCTGAGGAATACCTGGAGATTTTGAGCGTGGGCCCTGAGGACAGCAGGGTTTTGGCAAGGAAAGGACTTCAAAGGGATAAAACGCCATAGAGTCTCCCGCCCACAGTGGCTAATTATTCCAGGTGCACTCCTCTGTATTGCCTGGAGATCAGTTGTAATTTCAGAACATCAGCCCCCCCCCGGATATTTCCCCCCCCCAATCTTTTTGTCAGTCCACTTCGTCCAATGAAATACTTTTACAAATTGCTTTCTTTCTTTTTTTGCTATCACAGTAGAAAGTGGGTAATACAACATTGAGTTTGCATTTTGACTTTTAAAGCCCTTAATATATCAAATAGCCAGGAGCCTAAAAAGATTGCCTTCCTTCACATCAACCAACCATATGCCTAGATGATCTAGAGTCAGAATTTTGTGTGCCCTCACAATTGCAAGCATGGCAGTTGACAAAAATGCCAGGGCCTCTTGATGGTGGCTTAATTCTTGTTCCAGAGAAATCCATCTTTTCCCTTTTCCTTTTCTTAGCTGTTAGGTGCCAGATAAACACTGTCGGGTTTCAAAGAGGCTTTTTGCCTGTTATTACCTGAGGTGTTTAGCGTTCCCTTCTATGGAATAAACTCTTGAAATCACTCTATCTTAGTTAATTGCTGATGGGTGTTTTTATTTTGTCTCTTTTAATATTGCATGGATTTCATTTTAGTGTTCCATAACATCCACTGTGACTCTGAAAAGGTCGAAAATGTGATGTCAAAACCTTAAATATAACATATTGTAGATAAAAACAGGCCTCCTACTACATAGACCCTTTATTTATAAATGCCAAGACGTCCCCTCATTTCCTAGTCCAATTAACAAGGAGTTTAAGGCAAGTTCCTGGGAAGCCAGTCTTGGAAAAGCTATATCCAGGATAGAATTCCCTGGTCCATTCCGCACAGCTCATAGAAATCCATGATCAGCACTGAATATTCCAGTGCTATTTGTTGTAGCGTGTCATCGTCATTTAACATCTTGCCAAAATCTTCATTCACCTAGCGCTACTGTTTCTTCTCTAGTGTTCCTCACCTACTTCTGGTTCTTGCTGAGAATAATGAAAATGCCACAAACTTTCCTTGCTGTCCCCACCTCGAGCATGCCAATCAACTGAACAACCAATCATCTTAGCCTAGCTATGTAAAGCCTGTCACCCCCTTTCTTTTTAAAAAACAAAAACAAAGCAGAATTAATCGTTGCAACACAATTTCATTTGTTCACAGAGGCATAGGTTATCTGTACTTTCCAGTCATTCATCTCCAGACTAGCCTGGATCTGGCACCTCCAACCCCCATCCCCTTCCAGTGGCCAGAGGGGACCTGTCAATCCTAGAAGGGGGAAGTAACCTGTAGTTTCCAGCCATTCACAAACACAAAAGAAGTGGGGGAGGACCTGTACTTTCCAGTCATTCATCTCCAGACTAAAGGGCTCATATCCCCTAGCCTGGATCTGACAATCCCACCCCCTCCATCCCCTTCCAGCAGCCAGAGGGGACCTGTCAACCCTAGGAGGGGAGTAGCCTGTACTTTCTAGCCATTCACAAACAAAAACTGTGGGGGGGGGGTAGCCTGTAGTTTCCAGTCATTCAAAAACACCCCTCTAGTGATTGTGTTATTCTGCACAATATTTGTGAGGAAAAGGGACATGAGGTTCCAGTTCACCAGGACGCTCCTGAAACAATAGTTGTGGATGAGGAGGATGAACCCACACGCATTTATTTATATCTTATTTTCTCAGCAAATGTGGAGGTTTCCACAATGATGTTTGATTGGCGAATGAACACCTCTTTGTTGCTCCTCACCTTTCTATGTTAAGGGAAATCAAGGTTGTCTTTTGGTGGAGTTTTATATGGGCTCAAAACAGCACATAACATGGCAAACATGCAGTCACGTAGAGATCACAGGATCACATGATTTTAGAATGTCACGTTGGGCGAGATTCCAGTGAGACTAGCAAGTATACGTTACTATGCAACGTTCCCCATTTTTAAAAAACATTAGAGTCCCGTCCCCAGAAGCTATAGAGGCAGGAGCAAGGGCGGGACATTTTCCTAGCGCAATGAATACTACTGTTGCCTCCTCACTTTACTTGGATGTTTGCTTGCGGCATCTGTTGGGATTTGTGCCAGGTGAATGCATTTTTCCCGATAACACTGCTATCGCTACATCTAGTGCAGTGCTGGGAGGTTGTCTGAAACCCTGAATTTAAAGAGTCAGCAGCAGGTGATAATTGTGCTGAATTTCCTTTGTGCAAAAAGGCCCGCTCTGCTCCTCTTCTCTTGTAGGTGTGAATCCAGCACAACTGAGAGACCACTACAACAGAGTGAACAGAATAACCGTATGGATTGAAACTGTCCCTTTATGCTTGAAAATAACACTGATGAAGAAAGGAAAAATACCGAGGAAGTAACTATTTACAGCAGTGGAGCAAACTAGAACTAAATGCTTCATTGTATTCTTAAATCTTAGTTTATCCCTAAAATTGGAAGAAGGACAGTACTAACTCTTTAAACTGTTTTCCCATTTAACTCAGATCTATGAGGTACCGGAAAATGTTTCTCTTCATTTGTCTCCAGACTCAATCAACCCTTCACCACTATTCCTGTAAGTTTCCAGAAGATTCTAGTAAATATTACTGCCAGAACATGTTGGGTCGTTCTTCCATGCAAGCCTTAACATCCTACTGGGAATATGAGGAAACGGTTTAGATCTGGATTCCACATCTGCAGAGTTCTGTAATACATCATAATCACAGCATCATAACCATTATTTCAAGATCTAATTTAATACCCTTTAAGCTGATTTGTTACCATAGCAACCACTTTGACTTTTATTGGATGTCAAATATGTGCTTCTGATCCAAAGTTCCGCATGTACATTGATACACGTACAGAGATTCCGCACAAACTGGGCTGCCCATTTCCCTCAGCCGTGGAGCCCAGTTGAGAGAAAAGTGGTTGGAGGAGAAGACTTCGGCACCCCTCTCACCCCTTCGCCACTTGAATCCCTTCCCCGACCACATTCCACTGCTTTACAGCATTTTATATAAAGCTTGCCTCTGCCATCATAATGTACAGTAAGGTATGGGATAGTCATCCTGTGGGCCTTCAGATGTTCATGGACTACAATTCCCATGAGCCCCCTGCCAGCGTTTGCTGGCAGGGGGCTCATGAGAATTGTAGTCCATGAACTTCTGGAGGACCACAGGTTGACTACCCCTGGTATAGAGGTTTCTCTTTAGCCCAGAAAACAGGAAATCCCATTAACATTTTGACAGCCTAAAAGAAACATGAACAGAGGAGGAAGAGCTGAAAGAAGTCATGTGGCACCTCAGAGTGGCATAATGAATACCTCACACAAACACCACGATACCTCTGCATTTGTATCTCATGTTAACTAACAGGAAACTCAGCTTACTGCCAGACTTGAGTACATGTCACACTTCTTCCTAGTATCCCCTATCCAATGGAAAATCATGATTAGAAATCAGTTCTAGTTACATGAAGGCAGAAGTGCAATTCAGTCAGAATCATGCTCCCACAACCATGCACATATCAGAATTAAGCTCTGATTTTAGGATCCTGGTTTATAGTTAAGGAAGATTCACTCCCTTTGAGCCATATACCTGCATTCTTGTACCACAGGTAATTGTCGCTGGTTTCCAATTGGGAGGAGGAGGATCATATTTTTGTATTCTGCCCTTCCCTGGTGGCTCAGGGAGGATGACATCAGGTTTAAAATTATTATTTTTATTGTTATCATTCGATTTATTGCCCGCCACTCCCTTGCGGTTCGTGGCGGGTTACAACAAAATAAATACAAATAGATCAAACATACAACATAAATTAGATATTTAAATCAAAACTATAAATTTAAATAAGGTTTAAAACGTTTAACAGCTGCTGCCTCTTAAAAAAAATTAAAAGCACATGGGGGATAATCAGTCATTGGAGGGTTTAATTGACTGTGGGTTTTAATGAGATATGGGGGGGGGAGAGAGAGAGAGAGAGGAAGGATTTGAGTATACATATGAGCCCATCTGGAATCTTTTTACAATCAAACATCATAGTGAGGAAATAATTTGGCTTGGAACTGTGACCGTACCATAACACTATTTTCCCAAGTCAAAATGGCTCCCAGAAGTCCCAGTTTGCCCTGCTCTGGCACTGCACATGCTTCACTCAGTCTACTCTGACCCAACATTTGTCAGACATAACATCCACCGTGAACCTGAGAAGGATATATTCCTTCTTGCATTCAGCAATTAAAGATGCCTGGTAAAATTTGTGGACTGACTTGCAGCATGAATGCCTTGTGGAAATATCAGAAGCCAAGCTGACTGCCAGCCGGTTCGCAAAATTGACCATCTCAATTTTTTACCAAGTTCATGTATGCCTGTGTAATTTAGAAATCTGTTTTTTTGTTTTTAAGGAACACCCTTATGGGAGATAGCTACCTCTGTTCTGATTTTAAAATGATTCTCAGCATAGCTGCCTGGAGAAATTTCTTTTAATGAAGTGTTTACAAGCCTGCTGATACGAGCCTCTTGTGGCACAGAGTGGTAAGGCAGCCGTCTGAAAGCTTTGCCCATGAGGCTGGGAGTTCAATCCCAGCAGCCGGCTCAAGGTTGACTCAGCCTTCCATCCTTCCGAGGTCGGTAAAATGAGTACCCAGTTTGCTGGGGGGTAAACGGTCATGACTGGGGAAGGCACTGGCAAACCACCCCGTATTGAGTCTGCCATGAAAACGCTAGAGAGCGTCACCCCAAGGGTCAGACATGACTTGGTGCTTGCACAGGGGACACCTTTACCTTTACCTTTACAAGCCTGCTATAAACCATCACAAGTCATATACCAGTGTAGTGAATGTAAAGTTGACAACTCTGAGTTGGGAAATTTCTGAAGGTTTGGGGGTGGAGCCTGGGAAGACATCATGGTTGGGGGAAGGGGAGATATCTCAGCATGGTATCCTGCTACAGAGTCCACTTCCCAAAGCGGAATTGGAATTAACCTCCATCATCTGAAGATCAGTTGTACTTCTGGAAGGTCTCAGGTCTCATCTGGAGGTTGCGAATCCTCAAAACAAGGGCCAATCCATATGTTACAAAGTTATTGTGCTCCTCATGTGTCCATCCCAATCTTGTCAAACAGGCATTCTTTGGGATATCTATGATCAGAACCCACTTCCTAGGTGTATGGAGATCTGATTCAAGTTGGGACCATATTGAGTATAGATCTGGGAGGTGATGGTACCACTTTACTCTGCTCTGGTTTGGCCTCACTTGGAGTACTGTGTTCAGTTTTGGGCACCACAGTTGAAGAGAGATGTAGACAAACTAGAGCATGTCCAGAGGAGGGCAACAAAGATGGTGAAGAGTTTGGAGACCAAAACGTATGAGGAAAGGTTGGGGGAGCTTGGTCTGTTTAGCCTGGAGCGGAGATGACTAAGAGGGGATCTGATAGCCATCTTCAAGTATTTAGAAGGCTGCCATATAAAGGATGGGACAGAGTTGTTCTCTCTTGCCCCGGAGGGATGGACCAGAACCAATGGAATGAAATTAATGCCAAAGAAAATCCATCTAAACATCCGGAAGAAGTTCTTGACAGTTAGAGCGGTTTCTCAGTGGAACAGGCTTCCTCGGGAGGTGGTGGGTTCCCCATCTTTGTAAACTTTTAAACAGAGCCTGGATAGGCACCTGACAGAGAGGCTGTTTCTGTGAAGGTTCAAGGGGGTGGTAGGTTAGAGTGGATGAGTGATAAGGTTGTGAGTGTCTTGCATAGTGCAGGGGTTTGGACTAGATGACCCAGGAGGTCCCTTCCAACTCTATGATTCTGATTCTAAGCTTCTTTCTGTACATAATTTTCCTGATCTGAAATGGCCCCAAGAGCTGCTGTTGACTGTGGGATATACTTACATGTACTGATAGACTGCAGATAAGTTTCTGTAATGGGGCACACAGGAGCTCCCCAGACCGGTGTGGAGAGGAATTTAAACCTTCTTCCATGAGCACTATGGTGGCCAATCTAGAGTAGGCCTGTGCATGCCTGTTGATGATACGTAGTAATACATGAAGTCACGCTAGTGTTCAAATCCACATTAAGGCCTAAGCAGCCAAAGATATTTAAGTCCATGATTTGAGGACCAGCCTAAGCAGCTCTACTCATTTCGTTCATGAGGACTTAATCCCTGGTATAGGTTTTTAGCATTGCATCCTTGGTGACCCAAGGCTGGGATCTTTACATTTCCATTAGGCTATAAGAACAATGAAAATATTTGGATCAGGACATATTTTGGGGTGTGCTAACCTGTTCTGCTTCTGCTTGGTTAGAAGAATGGCATCCCAGAATAATCACCCTCTTAGGACTGGTGTGAAATATGTGTGGGGCTGGAGAGAAAACCATGTTCACTCTCCTAACCTTCTTGGGGAAAAGACAAGATCAAAATATAAAAGATAAAAATAAATACCACTGTACAATTCCTGTTTTCTTATTTGCTCCGGAACCATTGAGTCAATGCCTGGCTCATATGCTTTTCTTTTTGGGTACAGAATTCAGAGAACATAGCAGAGTAGCAAATTATGGCAACACTGCTGCTTTCTATAAAGACCTTGCAGAAATGCACGTAATTGCATTGTTCCAGAAAGGTAGTATTTCCTGTTCAGATAAACAGAGAAACAGCAGAAGATGCATTTTGATTGTTATTGACAAAAAAGAGAGCATAATTATGTAGAACACTTTGTCTGTGCTTTTCCATTAAAAGCTGTAGGTACTGATTTAATGTGTGAGCATTATTATTCCTTGCTAGCTGCAAAATCTAAGCACCAGCTCCTCTGGGCTCCAGGGGTGTAAAATGTGGGCAAGAAAGCAAAGGAAACTCCCAGTCCAAATTATACCACCATCTAGGGGAAAACACCATTCAATACTCAAGAGGAAATATTCTCAGCTCCAGATCGCTTGCCTCCCAGCTCCCAGCCTTGATATTTTTTTCATTAGTCTTGCAGCTGTTGGCCTTCAGGGCCATCATACTTATAAATATATCAAATACTAACATTGCATAGATGCACCATTCCACAGTTGTTGTGAAATGATTAGAGTTTAAAATACCTGTCACTATATTTGGCAAGATATGACCTTCTTCTTAGTACCACAGAACAATTAGTCTTTTATGAAATCTAGAGGTAGAATAAACTGTGAACAAGATAGTACAAAGTACTGATTCATTTATTGATTTTTTAAAAATCAAGTTTGTCCAAATTACATATGGCAATTTCATGACTGGAAACACCAGACATATTGATTTGGTTTGTAAGTTGCACAAACAGAATCGTGCTAGTTGAGGGCATCATCCCATCCTCCCCCTTCCCCCTGCAGCCATCTGTGCCCTCCCAAACTGCGTTCCTTTGGGGTAGTATTCTCCCAGCAACAGTATGGGGCAGGGACATAGTAGGAGGATGTGCAATGGGTACTACTACCAATCTCCAAGTGGTACCTGGAGATCTCCCACTATTACCATTGAACTGCAGGCAAACGAGGGGTTCCTGCTGGAAGAAATGGCTGCTTTGGAGGATGGACTGTGTGGTTGAAGTCCCTCCTATTTTGGTGATCCAGGCCCCAAATCTCCAGGTATTTCCTAACTCGCAGCTGGCACCCCTAACAGTGGGAGGGGAGACTGGCAAGAATCACTTGCCCCTCTTTTACTAATGAAAACTCCATTCTGCCCACAAATGGAAACCTGGGATCCAAGCACTTATTTGTCCATAAAAACATCAGTGTCCATTTGGCTATAGTGTCACCACCCCGAGCCAGGCATGGCACATGATGCATAGTTCTAGAGAAGCAAAAGGTAACTCTTTCCCCACATTCACACACAAACACCATTTCCCTACACTCCTGAGGCTTATTCAGTGCTATGATTCAAGAGGTCCCATGTTCAATTCCTGGCATGGGAGAATTGAAAAGGGTTATGTAGCAGTAACAGCGGAAAAGCTCATGGCCTCAGCTATCGGACAAATACTGCTAATCAGAGCAGACAAGGCTTTGTTCGGTTGGATTCATTTTCAGCCATTTCATGCATCCGTTTTCATTGGGAAGGTCAATAGCTCAGCATGGCAGTGCATGCTTTTAATGCATGAGATCCTTGGTTTAACTCCTAAATTTCTGGGTTAAAATGGGATGCCAGTTAATATGGATAGAAAAGTTCACAGTCTGAGAGGCCTTGGAAAGCTGCTGCTAGGCAAACTGGGCCAGGCTAATACCCAAAGATCTCATTCAGTATATGGTAGTTTCCTCAGTTCATTAAGCAGGAATAAACAGCTAAGAGTAGCCATTAAATCAAGTGTACAGTCTGGCCATTAAATCAAGTGTACTGTCTCTTGTGGCGCAGGGTGGTAAGGGGGCAGATATGCTGTCTGAAGATGTCTGCCCATGAGACTGGGAGTTCAATCCGAGCAGCCAGCTCAAAGTTGACTCAGCCTTCCATCCTTCCGAGGTCAGTAAAATGAGTACCCAGCTTGCTGGGAGGGGGGACGGTAATGACTGGGGAAGGCACTGGCAAACCACCCCGTATTGAGTCTGCCATGAAAACGCTAGAGGGCATCACCCCAAGGGTCAGACATGACCCGGTGCTTGCACAGGGGATACCTTTACCTTTACCTTTAGATGGACAAAGATTTGGGCTGTACATGAAAAACTGTTAGTTAAAAATATGCAAATCTCATTCCTGATGTTAATCTAGGGTGAAAGGGAATTCGGTTTTAGCTGGGATCTGAAACTACTGCTTATGTTATCTGTCTTATGCCCCAAAAGGTTGGTCTGACTTTATCCACCTAGAACTGTTTGGATTGCTTCTGAGTGACAGAAAAGCCACACATCTCCACCATTACTTATTTCCTTGTACTTTCTAATGTCAATTGTAACCAAGGGAAATACTGGAGGTGAAAAATGTGGGCAAAGAGCTAACTGAAATTTGTCAATTCGGGGAATTTTGAGGAATTTGCAGACTACCAACTCTCCGTCTGCAAGAGCAGCAGGGAAAATGAGATTCTGTGAGATAAAACTAAATACCAATAAAACAGAAATAATAAGACCAGTAATCTCAGAAACATTAAAATGCAGTGCCAGAAGCCAATCTAACAGTTTGGTAGAATGGAGAGCTAGTGTGTAATTTGTGAGTAGACCATACTCTTGGAAGGACTACCAATCAAAATGAAATTTCATCTGATTATTGTGTCTTGATTTTCTGCTTCACTGGGAAAGTGAAGGAGAGAGGAGGGGCCATTTGGAGAAAGGGTGATTTTAGATGATATGTACTGGACATGTGCTTCAGCCAGCCAGAAGCCCTTTTTCACATAACACAGCACTGTCCCCTTCAAGAGTGCTGCCATAAGATTAAGCGCAACTGTGGTACACATGATTGCCATGTGAAGTGAGGAGTGGAACTCTGGGCAGTTTTAGGAGACAATTCTGTATGGCTTCTGTTGCTTTGTATGGAATAATGAAGAGGACCCCTAGGTCATTATGCCTCTTCATCTGTCATAAACATACAATGAAGAAAACAATAACAGGAATCAAAAGGACTCTCAAATCTCTAAGTATGCAGTTTTCAGCTCGTCAGGTGGTTAAGTCAGAGAGAGAGACAGCTAAAACACCGCTCTCCCCATTGCCATTTGAACCAGGCAAATTGTAACCTGACAGACATGAGAATAATCTCCCTCAAACCAATTGTTAATCTAGTCACAGTTCTATTTTGCAATCAAAGTGACTCATAGCGGCTCATCTCCAGGAGAGAGAAAAATGGGATTTATATGTGACATTTTATTCCATCTCCTTCCTCTCCCTTGACACTATAAATATCCAGGATTTTTACCCCCCGCCTTGTACGCTCTGCCTCACTGACACAATAATGTGGCATCAACCAAAATTTAAAGTATTTAATTAATTTACTATTTTACATTGGCTCAATGCCATGCTATGGACTGCCAGAAAACACAACATTAAAGTGTCAAAGACAAATCGGTCTGGCATATATACTACTATCATTGCTGCCTGCTCAAGATGTGGCCCAAAGAGTCACCACAGGGAGGCACTGAAAACTTCCCCCTAAATAAGTGCAGCAGGGTGTCTAAGAATGGAAGTGAACCATCCACCCCACCTGGAGGGGCAAATAATCATCCTACAGTTCTCTCCTCCTGCCCAAATTAAAGCCTTTCCCATGGGCAGCCTCAAGGTTCTGTCAGTACTGAGCTAAAGCAGCTATCCCATTCACTGAGGCTACAGTAACATGGAGCTGTTTGCATAAGACAGCAAGGGAGAAGGCTGGCTTCTCTTAGTTGACTGGGGTAATGTAACGTTTACTTCATAAATTTGTTCAGGGGCGGCAGCCCAACCCCCACAATCACCTGCTCCAGAAGAGACTCCAGGCCTGAAGAGAGGGGAATATAAGATCAGCCTAACAACAACAACAATAATAATATAATAAGGTAAAGGTAAAGGTATCCCCTGTGCAAGCACCGAGTCATGTCTGACCCTTGGGGTGACGCCCTCTAGCGTTTTCATGGCAGACTCAATACGGGGTGGTTTGCCAGTGCCTTCCCCAGTCATGACCGTTTACCCCCCAGCAAGCTGGGTACTCATTTTACCGACCTCGGAAGGATGGAAGGCTGAGTCAACCTTGAGCCGGCTGCTGGGATTGAACTCCCAACCTCATGGGCAAAGCTTTCAGACGGCTGCCTTACCACTCTGCGCCACAAGAGGCTCTTCATATATAATAATGTAATAATATAATAATGTATAATAATTCCCCAAAGTCTCAAAGCCTTAAACACATTTGTACATATCCAAATCAACTAGATCAATCCAAAGCCACCTTTAATTTCCCAATTGGGGAAGTGCAGATGTCAAGTTGCAGAATGGTGACTGCTTGCCTGATGTTCTGGGCAGGGAGGCCCAAATTTTGGTGTTGTTTCTGGCCTCAACCACAGGTGTGGAACACCTCTGTTTCTCAGGCCTTGTGGAACTGTCCCTAGTCCTGCAGGGCCCTGCTCTCTCCAGGAAGACTGCTCTGTATGTTATATGTTCTGATGAGCCTGTTGCTGCTTCCAGGGCAGCCCCACAACCCCCCCCCCCAAAAAAAAGCTGCCTAGTAATGCTTATTTAAAGGAAATATCATTGTTAAAGAAGAGACTATTATGTTCAAAGTACCCCTTCTTCAGCAGGCGGTAGCCAAAGTCACGAATGGGTCAGTAACACACTAGGCATGTTAATTCCACATCACAAATATGTGGGGCAGAGATGCAGGCCCTCAAGGGCAGTCATGCACTCTTCCAACATATATTTTGGCCCGCAAATTGGTTTGGCGTATTTTACTTTTCTTTCAGCACCACGCTGTTGTCTTCACACATCTGTTAAAGAATTATTACTGAGTGTTTTCAGGCATGATCTCAAACCAGTCGACAATATAAGGATATAAAAAAGCAAACCATTTTTCATTTGAAATATTTTCACTTGGGTTCAGGTTTTGCTTCCATTTCCAAGAAATGCTGATCTGGTGTTTGTCAGCTGCAGACTGACTATTTTTCTTCCCTCTCCCCCTTTACTTGGTTACCCTGGATACAAAAGATGAATGATTCATCCAGGGACTTGGCCCAGCATTTCTCCTCAGAAAAAAATCACCCACTAAATGAGGACCTCTGTGTCTTTGGAGGGGCTAGTTTTCCCACTGAACCGATATAGCATTCTTTGTTGATCTGACTCCAAGTTGCTCAGCTAAGGCCTGTTAGCCAACATTTACATTTTCTTTCATCGCTTATGAATTAATGAGCCAGGTGTCTGAAAGACTGCCTAGAAAAACACTCATGGAGCCAGATCACGAGAGATGCTGTAATTCCATCCCCAGCACCTCCCCACCAAATCTGTACATTGTAAGAAAAGGTCCTTGGCTCTGGCCTCTCATATCTCATTAGCCAAAGTGCTCGACTTAGGTGAGCCTTTTTCAAACTTTTGACCATGGAGGAGCCCCTGAAATGTTGTTCAGGCTTCAAGGAACCCTGGAAGTGGTGACAGGCCCCTTCAGAGAAGTGGGTGTGTAAGTAAGATGCAGGAGCCAGCCGTTCAATCAATCGATAATTTATTATTATTATTATTATTGTTACTAGCCCAAAAGCCCATTTCATACAAATGCATACAAAATGCAATGGGCGCTAGCGGAGGCTGTGATGGAAAGCGGGAATGGGGGGGGATGGAGGCACCTCGGCGTGCCGTGGAGACGCGGATGAGGTCTTAAGGCAGCGAAGCATGTTGGCGGCAGGGCCAAAGCCCCCTCCGCCGCAACCCCGGGCCCCCTGCCCCGTGGCAAGGCTGCGGGTTCCCTGCGGCCCGCCGAGCACACCCGTTGCCTCTGCGAGATGGCGGGTGTGCTCGGCGGGCCACGGGGAAGGCCTCCCCGTCCCTACCCCCCCTCGGAGAGCATGCAGCCTCCCCGCTGCCCACCAAGCACACCCAAAGCCTCTCCTGTGGGTCAGGTGTAGGTTTGCTAAAGAGTTACCAGTTCTGAGTTGGAAAATACTTGGAGATGGGGGGGGGGAGCTAAAAAAGGCAGAGCTTGGGGAGGGGAGGGACTTTGGTGGTGTGTAATGCTGTATTCACTTTCCAAAGGGACAAGTTTCTACAGGTGAACATCTCTGTCACCTAGAGATCAGGTGGAATCCAAGATCTCCAGCTACCACTGGAGCCTGGCAGCCCTAATTTGCTACTCCCTAGAGGAAGGGTTTAAGCCAGAATAAAAACACTTCAGGCCAGAACCCTCCTGCTTTAAGAGTCAAATAATCTCAGCCAATCTCAGCTAGGCTGCAGCCTGCTATACAGCTCTGAAGTTAGCTGCACTACTTCCAGATAATAGTCCAGTAGCATCTTTACGACCAACAAATATTTATTCAAGGCATGAGCTTTCGAGTGCAAACATTCGAAAGCTCACACCTTGAATAAATCTTTGTTAGTCTTGAAGGTGCTCCTGGACTCTGATTTTATTGTGCTGCTTCAGACCGATGCAACTACCCAGCTGAATCAATACTTCCAGACAATTCATCATTGAAGAAAACATCAAGTGCAGTGGTGGCCAAACTGTGAGCTTCTACTAGCATACTTTGTGCTGGTAATGGCAGTCCATGAACACCTGGAGAACCACAGTTTGGCCACCACTGGTCTAGTGAATCTGGACTGTTTCTTGCTTACCCTGGACAGTTCCCTGGCCTGCTGCTCAGCTTTCTTCTCAAGCCTCAGGAGTGGTGGTGATAACCTGCATTCCTTTTTGGTCTACAAATACTTTCTCAGCCTGCCAACTCTCTTTGCAGCCTCCAAAACATACTCGGTAATTAATGCCTTACATTGGTTTGGGCTAAGAATCAAGAAGGGAAATCCCATAATCTCAAACCCACACCAGGACCAACCACATTCATTAAGCAGACTAGGCAAATATGTTTCCCATATACTTGAGCCATAATCACCACTGAACTTTTAACATGACAGTAAATAAAAACTCCTCCTTACCTTCTTTGTTTTGTCCATTGCCTTCAGAATAGATACATTGAGGTCTTCCAAAGCAGACAGCACATTTTCATACTCTCCCAGGTGCTGGGAAAAATATTCTAGATGAAGTAGAAATTGTCAACTCAAAAAAACAGAAATTATCCAGGAATTATGTAAAACAATCAGTACTTTGATTACACGTACTCAGAACATCTGAAGAATATTAGAGTGCCCTGGCAAGTTTATATATTAGACCAGGGGTAGCCAACCTGTTCATGGACTACAATTCCCATGGGAATTGTAGTCCATGAACATCTGGAGGACCACAGGTTGATTACCCCTGTATTAGACCACCTGACAAGTTTATATATTTCAGGAGTCCCCACCTTTGAGAGTTGCCAGCCTTCTACAAACACTTGCCAGGAGCTAGGAAAGGTGTTGGTGGGCACCACATTGAGCAACTCTGATTTATTTCATGATAGCTATACCCTAATTTTCTCCCTCGAAGCAGCTTACAACATAGTGTTCATCTGCTCCATATTATCCTCCAAGCTCGGCTGTGGGAGAACAACTGGCCCTAAGTTACTAAGAGCAGAGTAGGGACTCGAACCTGGGTCTTCCACAGCTTTGTCTGATATTGCAACCACCCTACTATGCTCCAAAGCAAAGGTGAGGTTTGAAGCAGAGTCTTCTGGGTGCATGGTTCAGTCCCTAAGCCATGAAATCACTAAGACTATGGAATACTGCCCAAAGATTAAAAGAAAATAATTTGGCAGCAAATCCCTAGAATTCTAAATAGATTCAAATGAAGGGAGGGTTGAAGAGACGCCTAGGCTGAATCGTGTTATTTTCTTAATTTCCCAATGAACAAAGGGAAGTATATTTCAACAAGATCAATTAGTGAAGGAAGCACAGAAGGAAAGTAAATAAAGATTTGGCATTCCTCTCCTAGACCGTTTATGCACTGGAGGTTTCATGCTGGGCTGCAGGCTGGAGATTTAGTTGTGGCAGGTTGCCCCACCTCTTCCTGCATCCACACCAGGGAGCATTTGGCCCAGAGCACCTCATCCGCCCCTGATTTGTGCTCCTGCACGGGAGCTGGGGCAGTGAAGTTCCCAGTGCGTAAACAGTCCTAGAACAGCTGATGTACATGTTAAAAGCATTGGGCTAAGGAGAAATACTAAAGTCCACAACAAAGAGACTGAAAAAAAAACATACCACCAAAGATTTAGGTCTCTGTTTCTGTCCTCCTTTAGAACTTTCACATGTTCCTCAAGTATTACCATAGCAAACATACCTAACTCAATGAGGCTTTTCAGCCCTTCTTCTCTCATAGCATTTGTTTGGCTTGCCATAAGCTAAAAATCTAGAACTTTATGCTAGAACTCCAGTGCTGGAATCTGGCTTGTAAATATCTCTGTCAGCTTTGAAAATATGTTTCTGGAGTGATCAGATTCAGTAAAGGTCTTGTAACTGCTGTGCAGGAGAGAGAGTTTCAGCAGGGGCTGCTTTCTATGCCCAAGATTTCAGAATTGGAATCATCTCTGTGTGACAGCATACTTTCTTCCGTATAACTACAAAAGATGTGGGAACTTTATACTATATATGCACAAAGGAAAGGGGACTTTCCAAGGAGATATCTGAATTTTGAACAATACGTTACAGCTAAATTTTGATCTGCAGTCGCTGCAGTTGTAACTCAGCACTAACTAAAAATGGTTATTGAGCTCCACAGCACTGTTAGGTGTTTCTGGCTGCTATATATAAGTGGCTAGCATTATCAAAGAGGATCAGCTCTGGCAAAAGGATTTATGTGTTCAGGGTCCGCAATCTTCTAATAGGGTCCAAACATAATTTCCCGGGTCTTGAACAAGCTTATGACCTGGGTGCCCCCTCACCAGTTCCATACTGCACATACAATCGATCATACACTAAAAAAAATCTGATTTATTTCTGAAAGGTCACAGAAAGCCTATAAGACAGAAATGGACTTGTAGTCCTCAATTCCCCCTTCTGGAGCCCTGGTAGTATACTTGTCCTCCTGTGGAGTTTAAGGATAATAGGATATGTGATTTATAGTGTTAGTACAGCTAGTACAGCTGACAATCTGACCTAGATGCTGTGTAAAATTGCAAGCATGCATTTTTTCACACTGTTGCAGTCAGAGTTTTAACCTTGGAATAGACAAATCACACATAGGTAAAACCAAGGTCCACTGATCATTATGACAAGCTAGTGATTATATGGCTTCATTATTACAAACTAGTCAATATATGGCTTCACGTCCCAAATATTTGAGGAATATCTGTGAGACCCCCGCAGAAATAATCAGTTCAGCTTCTTCATTCAAATAACAATTAAGAAAAAAAAAACTTACCAAACAGCTCTTCCGTGTCAATGTTGCTGAAAAAGGACATCATAACATGAGGGACATATTTCAATTATATACATCAGTTTTAATCTCACATTTTAATCATGTATGTATAGCCCAACCTATTCCAAAACCTCTGGATCAGTCACAATAGCAAAAATCTGCCAAATTACAGCTCTAGTCTATTATATCCCCCCTTTCTTTTCCTCAGGTGAACCAAAGACCAGTCCAAAGAAGTTGGTTGTGTGATTCTTTCATTAGATCTGGTGTTCAGCTATTCTGCAGTGTGAAACAGTCCTCCAACCTGGTGGCAGCCACAAAAGGTTTCCAAGTGTATCATTAACAGTGACACCGTCTTCAGAATAGATCAGCCTAAAGACACACAAAGGACTCAGTTTAAGAGTTTGAAGCTGATCAGCAGATATGACCACTCTGCTTGTCTGTTGATGGCATTCACGAGCTTCCCTCCTACCTCCCCTGCACACATAGAGAGTACATGCCATGTGGTGTATTGATTAGAGTCTTCAGCTAGTGCTGAAGACCCAGGCTCATATTGCCATTTGCTATGAAATTTACTAGGTGACCTTAGGCCACTCACCATCTCCCAGCATAAACGACCTACTTCACAGAGTTGTTGTGAGGAGAAAATAGCGGAAGAGAGAGCCATATATGTTCCTTGGAGAAATGGCCAGGCAAAAATCCAACAAATTATATACACACAAACAAGCATAAATGAAAGCTACCTGGTTTCAGAAGGCTTCAGTCAAACTCCAATGCTCTGTGGTGTCCAAATGTAGGCATTTGGGCAAACGGGAATTTTGGTTACTCCTAGTTTGGACAGCTGATTTGTGGGGAAGAAATGAACTCCGACCATCTTAAGCACCTACGCTAAAATGTCAGATTTAACTGGCTCCTCAGGGCCACATGAGGGGGATGGGGGTCTTGCAACAGAATAGGATCATCTCATCCAGAACTGACTCCAGAATGTCTGAATGTAGGCCTAGAAGAACAGGGAGCTGGTGAAGAGCACTGGAATCAATAGTGCTGTGACTGGATTTCAGTGCAGCAGAGTGAAGACATTTCTGAAGCACTGCTCCACTTCTGCCACTGAGTGGTGCAAGCCTACATAAAAGTCTAGTTCTCTGGCTCAGAAGAACTCTTTACCCTGTGTGGAATATGCTTATCAGAATGCAACTCAAACCACCTGTCTATGCTTTCAGAACGTATGAAATTCCCAGTGCCATTAAAAGGCAGAATGGAGCAGCTGACGGTAACAAAGCAAGATAATAACAGGCACAATTTCTCAAGTCACAACATCTAGAAATCTGGAACACAATTTTGCTTCCTTGCAGAAGAGGAGAATTCAAAAGGCTGCATTGACTGTGCAGCTGGTGATGTGAGCACTGAATTGGCTTTTGCGAGTCTCAGAATTCTGGCAATAAGAGCCTCCAGAATCTGCGTAGGGCATAACGGCAGGCTCCTGAACAGAGACCACAGAGGTTCGGCGTGTTGTGTGCTGAGTGTCAGATTTTGTTTGGCCATAAGCAATGACACTTCAGAGCACCCTCTCGACCGTTTATGCACTGGAGGTTTCATGCCGGGCTGCAGGCTGGAGTTTTAGTTGTGGCAGGTTGCCCCATCTCTTCCTGCATCCACATGGGGGAGCATTTGGCCTGGTGTGCCTCATCCGCCCCCAATTTGTGCTCCTGCACAGGAGCTAGGGCAGTGAAGTTCCCAGTGCATAAACGGTCCTCTTGGTAAAAACATTCAGCTCTCAGTCTAGATGGTGGTTTGTACATCAATCTCCTGTTAGCCTAAGCTGCACATCCTTGTTTGGATGGAGGTGGCAGTCTGAACTATAGTTTATGCACTACAATTTATTTTAATGCTTGAATACAGCCAAAAGGTCTGCTCTCTCTCACAAGCTCTTTTTCTGTATTTTGCTAGGTGCCTGCCTTCAATGGGTGAACTCTTGCCTCTGCCCTCTATTGCCTGTGCTTCATCCCACCTTCAGCAGGAGAAGGGGTGGTGGTATGACGCCACCATTGTGATTTCCAGATGTCAGTGATGATTCCCCCTCCAAAGCTCTACACACACACTACGCATTGGGGGGGGGATTGTGGGCACAGGAGGGCAGGATGCTGTTTCTGTTGGCTGCAGAGCAGAGGACACGCAGTAAGGGGTTTAAACTTCAAGTACAACGATATAGGCTAGATATCAGGAAAAAAAAATTTCACAGTCAGAGTAGTTCAGCAGTGGAATAGGCTGCCTAAGGAGGTGGCGAGCTCACCCTCACTGGCAGTCTTTAAGCAAAGGTTGGATACACACTTTTCTTGGATGCTTTAGGATGGTTAGGGCTGATCTTGCGTTGAGCAGGGGGTTGGACTAGATGGCCTGTATGGCCCCTTCCAACTCTATGATTCTATGATTCTTATTTTGTAACCATATTGAATATGCCTGCATTTCCCCGAGAAATAAAAAATACTAAAGAGCACCACACTGTATAACTGTAATTGACAGGACGTGTCAGCCAATGACAGAGAAGCTGCAGTAGATAAGAGGTTTTTTTAAAAAACAGTAATGTTAACGAGAATGGACTCTTAAATGCTTAGAGAACCAGAACTTCCTACAGTGTGTTTTGCTTATTGTTTGGTTCTGGAAATCTATCACTTGAAAATTAATTTGGCTGTCTGCTATTCTACATTCTTCAGATGAAGATATATGTCAGAACAAGATGCCTGCCTGTCCTTGTGTAGGACTTCAAATGGGTTTTATTTATTTACTTGATTTATACACTGCCCTTCTGGCAGGCCAGCTCAGGTGCATTTAGTATATGTTAATTATGACCTATCCCAACCTGGATGGCTCAAGCTACCTTGATCTCCTCCGATCTCAGAATCAAAGAAGGCTCAGTCCTGGTTAGTATCTGGATGGGAGACTACTAAGGAAGCCTAGGGTGGCAAACCACCTCTGAACATCTCTTGCCTTCAAAATCCTCTGGGGCAGGGGTAGTCAACCTGTGGTCCTCCAGATGTCCATGGACTACAATTCCCATGAGCCCCTGCCAGCAAGCACTGGCAGGGGCTCATGGGAATTGTAATCCATGGGCATCTGGAGGACCACAGGTTGACTACCCCTACTCTGGGGTCTCCACAACTTAGCTGCAACTTGACAGTACTTTCCACCACTGCCAATTATTATTCATGTGTGTTCCTTGAGAGGTTCTTCTTGAATATATTTAGTAAAGGTGAGTTGAATTCTGTTCAGATCATCATTTTTCTCATTTTAAATACTGCCCTAAGGATTTTCTTCACCAGCTGACATGTCCTGTCCATTATATTTATACAGTGTGGTAGTTTTTAATAATTTTTCCTTTCTGTTTGTACAAACTGTGCTCCCATTCGGTGTGGTCTTTTTTCCTTGTACGCCATTTCCCTGAGGATTCCGTAATCAAAACAGTTCTTATGCAAGTACAAAGTCAGTAAGGAGAATCTCTGCATCCATAATGAGTCTCAAACTGTTTCATTCGTTAATAATTTTCAGAAAATGCTTCTCAGAAAAGAGGCCTCCGTTTAGGCCATATTTAAATTGCAGACGTGCCTGTACTTAGTACTGGGGTGGGGGTGGGGACCAGGCTGCCTAAAAATGTGCATGTAATGTCCCCCATTATATTATTCTTCCATCTTGCCTAATAAGACAATTATATGGCAGGCAGCAGTGTAGGACCCCTTACAGCGTGAAGATTATTATGGATGGATGGATACATGTGGTTGACAAAATGACTAAAAGTTTCCAGATGCTGACAGAAATGACATACCCACTTAAGGAAATACTCAAGATGGACTACCGATGGGCATATAAAATGTCTCTTGGGAAGACTTAACAGGAGGCTTTTGCTCATCCTCAGGATTTGGCAGATGATCATATTTCAGCCAGAAAAGTAATGTCCTCCCAATAGGCTTCCTAAATCTAGGGGGTAATGGCTGAAGAAGGTAGATGTAATGTTACTTCAGTATGACACTCTAAGAATTACCCTGTATCTTTGTAGTAAAGACCATAAAGACAGGGGAAATTCCTAGAGCATCACCATCATCTCTCTCTCCTATTTCCCCCCCACTCCTCAAATTATCAGGGGTGGGGGATTGCCTGCCACCAACAGGCAAATGGCAAACCTAACCCTTCTTTCCATAGGTACACAAGTTACTTTTGCAGTCCAATTGCCAGAAGTGTTGTGATTGGACCAGCATCGTGTTATGCGTGTGGACAGCTGCATGGTAATATATTCTAGCTGTGTCTGCCTACCATGTCTCCTCTCTGTTTGGGGCAGATCACTGCCCTTATTTTTTGTCTTTTGGCACACTTTGTTACAAAATTTTATTATTGTGAGATATTAGAGCTGTTATTCTTGAGAACAAGTATCCCCAAACTTGTTGGGTTTGTGAGGACTCTTGGGAGATAGTGGACACCATAACAAAATATGGCTGAACCAATCACAAGTTATTGAGAAGTCCAAACTTTGGCTCTTCCTATGATAGAAGCAGTTGATTCTGCCCTTCCACTCACAATTAGGAATTGTATCACATGGTGTTGGTGTGTATGTAAAAGCACAATGATGTCGCTTAGCAAAGATGGACCTTTCATACAGGGAAATCACGCTAAATGTAAAATGCAATTAGTGTCAAAGTATTTCCTCCCACAGCCAGACCAAAATGTGCAGATGTCACAAAAGAAGATTTGTGAGAGTAGAGCTGCCAGCCTCCAGGTGGGGCCTGGAGATCTCTTGATCCCCAAATAGGGATGTAAGCCTCCAGGAGGGACCTGGGGATCCCCTGGAATTATAGCTCATCCTCCAGGCTACAAAGATAATTCCCCTGCAGAAAATGGATGTTTTGGAAGACAGACTATGCAGCATTGTCTTCCACTGAGGTCTCTGTCCTCTCCAGGATCCGTTCTCATATCTCCAGGAGTTTTTCAACCTAAATCTGGCAACCTTATCCCTCCCTTCCCCCATGAGTGGCTAGGGGGGAACCTGGCAACCCTGTCCCCAGATGACAGAAATCAGTTCCCCTGGATAAAATGGCTGGTTTGGATGCTGGGCTCCACCCTCACAAGGCTCCAATTCATGGAGGCTAAGAACCTTATTTGAGGCCTTGACAACAACTCTC
Organism: Paroedura picta; assembly: GCF_049243985.1. Classification (NCBI taxonomy): domain Eukaryota; kingdom Metazoa; phylum Chordata; class Lepidosauria; order Squamata; family Gekkonidae; genus Paroedura; species Paroedura picta. Next base: position 24,223,023 of record NC_135377.1, read on the forward strand.
AAATTTGAGGTTCTGAGACTGGCAATCCAGTATAAGGGTCTGTTTTGTGAGTAAATTAACCTGTTTGTGTGGTTCGTTGATAAGCATACTTCTTAGGAGACAAAATCAGTATGCCATCGCTGCACAAGGAGAGCTTGGAAGCCGCAGCTGGTGTTAATCAGCGTAATCAGAACAGCTTGGTAAAGGTAGCTGCAGGCTTGATAGAGACCCAGCTTACACCAGCTGAGCCCCAAATCCCTAGTTGTCATTTTGAATCTTCTTAATGTGGAATATTTAGCTTTGCTATAAGGGGGGGTGGGAAGGAGGAAAATTGAGATAGGATTTTCTGATTTGCATATTTCTGCTTTTATACTGTATTAAATATAATCATATCCACTCCACAAGTCTTTTTCTAGATGTTTCTCCCTGATACATTTTAGAAGATTGTTTCTAAGCAGGCCTAAATACCAATGCCGCTATTTCTATTACTTAAGAGTAAACACTGGCAGGAGCTGGCAGGAGCTCATAGGAATGTAGTCCATGGACATCTGGAGGACCACAGGTTGACTACCCCTGCTCTAGACTACAGAGATCAGTCTTAGAGTTGTTTCTAAATGCCGCCTCTCAATCTCCAGGAATTTCCCTGCCTTGAATTCAGAATCTTACCCATGAATGGCAGGCTTTTGTGGTAATGCAACACCATCATTGGGAAAGCCACAACTACTAAATTTCTGCCTAAGACAAAAGATGGCAGGCTAAGTTATTGCTTATCTAATATATTTATACTCTGCTTTCTTGAACTGACTGAGGCTTATAAGTTTTGCTAGATTCCAACAGGCCTGCAGATCTTCCAGAATTACAACTGGTCACCAACCTACAGATCTCAATTCCCCTGGAAAAAATGAAGGCCTTATAACCTACTGCTATCCCTCTCCTACCCAGGTTCTACCCACAAACCTCAGGGAATTTCACAGCTTGGAGTTGGCAAACCAACTTATAGGTGGCTTATAATGGGCAGTAATGGGTTTAAACTACAAGTACAACAATTTAGGCTAGATATCAGGAAAAATTTTTCACCGTCAGAGTAGTTCAGCAGTGGAATAGGCTGCCTAAGGAGGTGGTGAACTCCCCCTCACTGGCTGTCTTCAAGCAAAGGTTGGATGCACACTTTTCTTGGATGCTTTAGGATGCTTAGGGCTGATCCTGCGTTGAGCAGGGGGTTGGACTAGATGGCCTGTATGGCCCCTTCCAACTCTATGATTCTATGATTCTGTGATTCTACCTAAGGAGGTGGTGAGCTCCCCCTCACTGGCAGTCTTCAAGCAAAGGTTGGATACACACTTTTCTTGGATGCTTTAGGATGCTCTGGGCTGATCCTGCGTTGAGCAGGGGGTTGGACTAGATGGCCTGTATGGCCCCTTCCAACTCTATGATTCTATGATTCTATAAACAGTCTACAATAATCGAAGTCTATCTATCAAAACAAGTTAGAGCGGAGGAATATCACCAGCCAAAACACACCTATCAACCATTTAGTCTCAGCCAATGGCATTTAAAAAATTAATTCTAGAAGCTGTTTGTTTTTCTCTTTCATTTCCCCCCTTTTAAGTGCCTCTTGTCAGTTTGCAAGAACCCAAGACTAATAATCACAGCCTATCCTCCACAGATTACAAATCAGTATTTTTCTACATTGCCTGAGTATGCAGACGTGGATTTTCTGTGGTCAGTCTCCTTGCATTCATAGCAGACAGAAACTGGAACATTTGCCATTAGAGGGAATTTGTGGAGGGCTGATTAATAGCAAATTCCTCCTCCCTGGGCCACAAGGCCACACTATGCAGTTCTGGCCAGAAATCCGTCCCTTTCTCCTTACCTACCCCTTTACCTTAATCTAGGGTGGGGCAGATTCATGTTGCGTATTGCTTTTCCAAATGCCTTAGATTTATCTTGAAGGAAACATTACCCACTCTGTATTGTGTGTGTCAATAGTATGAAAAAGGTCATGCAGCTCCTCTCTGCTCAGGATCCCATCAGCAAAGTAAGCTCTAAATTCATCAAAGGACAGTTTGCCATCATCTGAAATGAAACATGAAGAAAGAAAAATAGTTTCATGAGTAATGGGTTTCCCCCTGAAATTGAGGCAGCTTTAAGATGACATTTTTAAAGAAAATCGAATCGATCAAAGGGTTTCTATTTTTCAAATGTCTCAGTAATAACAAACTCATAGTTAAAAAGCTAAGTTCACCAGTGATAATATGTAAATACACAGGCCAGTTAACCTAATGAAGCTGCATAGGAAATTACTTTATATAGGGTGCCAACTGCCAGCTGAGACCTGGAGACATGGAATTACAACTGACCTCCAGTGTACAGAGAGTAGTTCTCCAGGAGAAAATGGCTGCTTTGGAGTAGGGTTGCCAGGTCCCTCCTGGCAGGTGGCAAGGGATGGGAGATACTTTGAGGAGAAAGAGAAAGGCTTAGGCTTCATTGCCAGCATTGATCCCTGGCCACATGAAGTTGGTTTGGCCTCGACCAGGCCCAGGGCCTTTTCAGCACTGCTTCCTGCCTGGTGGAAAGAGCTCCCAGAAGACCTAGGGGCCCTACTGGAACTAATTCCTCAGTGGAACTCTTATGCCCGGCATTTGGTTGAGGCTGGGTTGACAGAAGATCTTGTCCCTCCTCCAATGTCGCCTATTGGCAACTTCATCCCTGGAGATCTGGAAGGTTGGGGGAGGTGGGGTAGGAGTTTTGGCTTGTGGCTAGCTTGTTGGGGTTGAGGAATTGTGTGGTTTTATGTATTTTATTTGTATTGCATTTTATTTGCAAGCTGGCAAGGAAGGAGCAGAAGCCTATAAGTATAATTAATAAATAATAAATAAATAATAAATAGCACAGGAAGTGTTGTCATCACACCAGGTGACATTCTAGTATTTGGGCAAAAACTCTAGTAAAACCAGCTTCTACTATTGATATTTTGCCCAAATCCCAAAGTGTCTCCCAGACATCCCTGATGTAAAGGCTTCACTTCCTATGTGACACTGGCAATGAGGCCCCACTACCACCAGCCAACTGATCAGTGGTTGGGGGGTAGAGCCTGCTGGCAGGGGACCCCTTTGTCCACCAGGGGGTCTGGCAACCCTACTTTGGAGAGTAGACTCTATGACATTATACTTCACTGTGCTTCCTCCCCAGTTCCATCCCCAAATCTTCAGGACTTTCCCCATCCAGAGCTGGATGTATCAGGAGTGTGCTGTAGGATAGGTAACATGCTTTGGGTGCAGATGTTAACAGATTCACTCCCTAACATTGCCAGTTAAAAGTGTGAGAGAACTTTCTCTGCTTCAGATCCTAGAGATCCACTACGAGTCAGAGCAGACAGTATGGATTTTTCCGGACCAAAAGTCTGACTCAAAGTAGCTGCACACATTATGAGAGGGGATGTGTGTGATTAAGTGGAAACAGCGCACAGGTACATCACACTGTTGTTTTCATGCCACCCTACACAACTATTGCAACCAATAAACACACAACCAGCCACTTTCTATGGGAAGCCCTGCACTCTTCACAAAACATGAATGATTGGTGACATTATGGCACAGATTAAGTCTCAACCCTATGCATAATTAGTCTTTGACTCTGTACACATCAGACAAATGACCTGAGTTCCTTTTTTGTCAGGGTTCTGCTTTGAAACCCTATATGCATATAAACTCGTGTACAGCTTGTACATAGCAAAGTCAATGCAAGCAGGGTTTGGGCTGGGGATTGCAGCCATGTTCTTGCTCCTCTCCCCAGTCCATTCACACCAGATGTTTGGATAGGACAGCTGAATTACTTAAGAGCACTGTAGTTGCATGTTGGTATATATGACAAAATGTGTGTGTGTGTGGGGGGGGGGGTTGGAGGGTCCTCGCCCAGTCTATCATCTGACATGACCCCCAACAACCATCTTGACCTCTTCTAACTCAGATGCAGTTGCAATAACATCTCCATAGCTTGTAGACTGTAATCAGTCCAAAGCTAGGAAGAATCAAGTTGGCTTTGGAAATACTTCAATGCTTGCTTGTCAATAGCAACAAAAAAAGTGTAATTATAAATGCAAATATGACGTGCTGTTATATAGCTAAAACAAAAGCCACAGGAGGCTCCCATACAGAATGGCACAACATTGTGCATGAAATTGGCTATTGTCTTTGGCTTAAGCATCAAATTGAGAAACTAAACATGCCTGCTATTTGGCAACAGAGACTGAACATGAAACACTGAAGAGTGCCAGGAATAAATGTGGCTTAACACACAATTTCTTCAAATGCAGCTTGACTCAGCGGGAAATATACCCTGCTCAGTTCTCATTTGGCTGGCCCAGAAAGTCGATTAAGCCACATTAGTAGGGGGTTATACGAGAGAAAATGTAAAACACGTTCAGTTTCTTAATTGTTAGCAGACATTCAGGTTATAGGATGGATTCCCTTTTCCAGTAGTGATGGGATTGAAATTTACAAGGGGAAAGTTCTTATCAGAATAGAAATACCTTGGCATGGGAAAGTATCAGTTATAATAAACCAGCCCTAGAGGAAGCTGAAATTCAGGAGGAGTTTGTTTGGCTGGTGATAGCTTCCCCATTAACAGAAAGACCTCCCTGCTACTGGTCTCCCCAATTTTCAAAACTTACATTTGCAAAGGGGGAGGGAGTTGACAACAGGAAGGGCTGAATACTGTTTGTCAACTTTTTATTTTACATCCCATCGATGGCTCTGCCAAATGGCCTACGTCCTACAATAGGGGAGCCTACTTTTTTCAAGGAAGACACTGATACATTTACAGGTATGCTGCTACTATATTTTACTAAGTGACCTTGTGGCATCTTAGACTAACCTTCCTCACATGACTGCTGCTAGGATAAAATGGAAGAAAAGAGAACCATATATTCCTCCCTGGGCTCCTTGAAGGGAAGAGTGAAGTGGGAAGCCAACAAAAGAAGGCACCAAATAAATAAACTGGACTAAATTGCATATAAATCTGATGTCAAAATAAGATGATTCCAAAACCAGTGTGAGAACAACATAACCTTCCAGGATGTTCCATTGCTGATCTGAAAGTGACAATCCTCAGAGAAGGTCAGATTACAATTTGAGACTGCCGAATTTGAGTTCAGGGCTGAATGACACATGATTCTTATTACAGAGATAATTTTCTGCCCCCAAGCATTTCCTGCCTGCTGTAATCCAGTTGAGTGCATTATTTTTATTATTATTTATTATTTATTATATTTATATACCGCCCTCCCTGGGGGCTCAGGGTGCTGCATTGTACCTTTGCATCCTGACTCCATTCTTTGCAGCGCTCCTAGCCCACCTTCTGATTGGGATACAGGGACTCTGATAGCTCCATTCCAACTCACATCCGATAAAGGGAGCTTTGACTCCCAAAAGCTTATACCTTGTCAATCTTCTTGATCTCTACGGTGCTACTGGACTCAAATCTAGCTCTTTTACTGCACACTAACACGGCTGCCCTCTGGAACGATGCACAAAAATTGTTCCTTTTAGGCCATAGATGGCTAATCTAGTCCACATAGTCATTTGTTATAGATACTCAAGAGGCTAGCGGATATGTGCAGTAACCAGGTTAGTGTTGTTCTCACAGGAAGGAACTTTCCAGGGCTAATTTGTAAGGCTGCAATAAAAGAAACCCTGTGCAGGCTGGTTGCAGCCAAAGATAAGCATTTCTAAATTCGATGAGTTTCAGCACACTAGATTTTATTGACAAAACTAAGTGCACAGCTCTAACTGGATGCTGGCCATGGAAAACAGCCCATTTGTAGAAATTAGGGCTTCTTTTGTTCATTGTGGAACAACAGCCCCTTTCAGCAAGGATGTGGATTTCTAGTTAATGATAGACATTCCTTCTTATTGTTATCACTCTTTGAGGACTCTCGGTTGGCATTTTTCAAATGAAAATGGGCTTTTCTTGATAAACAACTGCCTGCTGCTTTTCTTGCTAGCTCAATTTCTGTGATGATTAATATGCTTGCATGTTAGAATTCTAATCTTCTACAGAAAACAAAGGTAGGGGATCCGATTTAACTGCTGTGAACATATTACGTGAAATGTTAGCTTCTGGGAGGAATTACAGTATTCACCCGACTGGAAATCCAGGTAACATCTGCTGGACCTAACTGAGCATTAGGCATTGAGCCCAGTCTACAGGATAAGACTTGGCCAGTGCTTTCGGTCACTCTTACGAACTGTGAGGCTACCTTCCAACTACCAACCATGCAAAGCCAGGATATAGAGAACAGTTTCTGATTTTTGATTTCCCCCCTCTTTAATGCTTTTATCACTGTTAGCTAGTAGTAAACATACCTTTATTGAATTTAGCTCTCTCATCTGCTGTGATACTGCAAGCTGAAAATATCCTTTGTGCCTAAATATTTGGCACCTTATTGATTTAAAGCAGGCCGTGGTTTCCTGATGGCCCTGGAAGGGTTTCCTGAATGGGTGGGAATACACACACACACACACACATATACACATATATACATATATACACATATACATACACACACACACAGTATTTATCAGGTAATATGACCATATACAGTCATGTTGACCCACCCAATAGGCAATGATGGGGGGTGGGGTGGGGAGGGGCCCTGGGTAGGCATATGCACAGCTATGCTTCTTAACTATATTCTGTACAATCATACCGCTTCTGGGGTTTTCTCAAAGCCTGAAGAATATTTCAGAGATTTATCAATGGCAAAAAAGTTGAGAAAGACTGTTTTAATTAGACAGAGACATCTGCTTTGTTTGAGAGAGGGTGGGTTTAGCTGCTTTTCTAATCTGGGTTTTAAAAGTCTGGGTTTTTTAAAGCAAGTGTTTTGACCTGGTATCTAAAAGAAGGTCCTTTGAGCTAATCTTGGTTAGGGTTACCAGTTGTGTTCTTTTTAGAGGGCATGTCTTTTTTTTTTTATGTCCTTCCTTTTGGGCTCTTAAAAAATAACCTAATAAAAATGTCTTTTGGGGTTAGGAAGTTAGGAATATTCATGTTGGAATAGGCAATGTCTGATGTACAAAGAACAAGAGAAGAAGACCCTTTAGGTGGCAGCATGAAGACTACTAGATGGGATAGTGAGGTCAGGACCTTAACAACAACACTTTTATTTTTATAGCCCACCTTTTCCGGTTGGCTCAGGGTGGGTGACAACAATGTTCTCCTCTTAAGTGTCAACTGTCTGTCTCCAGATTGCAATTTCCTGCTTTTTCTTGGAAGCCACAATTCAGGTTCAGGTTTTTTTTTTCTCTCTCTCGCTATCAAGTATATTAATTCCTAAATAAACTTTTATCTACTCTTTAATCACCTCTCTTAGTTATTTGCCAACGTATTCCTAGTTACTAGCATGTATCACAGCTAAAATAGTGGGGGCAATGAGATCTGTCGCAGTAATAACTTGTTTGAAATACTCAGAAGTGGAATATGCCCCCTTTCTTTGCTTCTCAAAACATGGTAACCCTAGTTCTTTGTGATTCCCCAACATTACAAGAAGTCCAGCTAGAGCTAAAGATTGTTCCTTCCCTGACAATCTTCTGGTCAGAAAAGACTTTTTAAAGACAAAAAAACAAACAAACAAACAACAACAACAACACCAAAACATCCATACTACTAAACTTTGAGCCTAAACACATTAGAAGCTGGATCTAATATACCTCTGGATTGCAGCCACCTGAACTGTCCAGTATAATCTTGGCACTTTCCTGAGCACCTTTGTTGGCGGTGGATTAGCTGTCAGCAATAAGTACCATTTTCACATGAGACAAAAACTATACAGTTTAATTCATTTCCCAGTAGGAAAAAAGCCATGCTCGAAACAGGTTTCTATGACTACTTGAGAGTATGCTAATGAAACTGATTAGAGAAGGTATGCAAGATCAGTGAGCTTGGTGGAAATAATTTCTTGAAGGCTGTGTTGCCAAGGGAAATGATACTGTAGCTGGTTAACTTTCATTTGATAGAGGCAAGTGTGATTTCAGAAAAATAGGTTTCTGCTCCATGAATCATCCATCTTCCTGTTAACCTGTGGCAAAGAGTGAACTTTTTCAAAAGATCAAGCAGTAGAAAATAGGAAGCTTTTACTTCAGAGAGTGAAAAGAAAAACTGGTTGCATCTCCATCGCGGTGAATTTGAATGAGCAGAGCAGTTGGGTTTGGGGTTGTGCCCTCAGTGCACTTTAGCTGCTTTGGCGAGCACCGAAGCCTGAGGCAGCTAGTGCCACAGTCCAGAGGAGAGGGGCATCTCCAGCGCCCCTCCGCGGCACTAGCTGCCTCAGACTTCCATGCTCGCCGAAGCAGCCAAAGTGCACCAGGAGTGCTCAACCCTAGTTGGGTTCTTTGAGCTGATTCTTTTTTTTACAATCCTGACTTGAGAAATTTGAACTCTGTAACCAAAGTACGGAGCAATGGGGACACTTCTGGCTCCCAAGATTCAAGAGCTATTCCACAGGCTGCTTACTCTGCAATCCAATGCAGATTACTCCAATCTAAACCCATGTGTATCAATGGGCTTTGGGGAAGTCTGCCCAAGATTGCACTCACACTCAATGTATGTTGCCTCCTCCGGATCCCCCAGCCATCTGTATGGACAAAATAAATTCCCTTTGAGGCATCATAGAATGTTATTTACTAAGTGATGGTATTATTTACTTCCATGTCATGAAAGATTTTGCCTGCACATTTCCACACATTAAGCCTCCTTTAAAGGGACAGAACTAGGGTCTGCACCAGGGCCCACATGGTGATTTAGAAGATCTGGTGACTACTTCCTCCTAGGTCAGGTTCTGGGAAATTATGGAATATGACTGGAACCATATTTAATATCTCACTCATGCTGAGTAAGGTTATCATGGAACCAACTCTCATCAAGTGGCCATCACCAGTTGACAAGTTCACTGTTCTGGGCCGCTCAGAGTTGAATCAGTTGCCACTAAGGACTTCTATGAACTACTTCTAGTCCTTCAAAGGATACACTTTCAAGAGTTGTGGAGGAAGGTATATTCTCAGGTCTGGGCCTACAAATCTCAGTCTTTCTGGGCAGAGGACCCAACTAACCATATCTAAATCCACTGTTCTTAAACCCCGGAAGGCATTTTTTAAAAAAGGACCAGCACATGTTCTTTCTTGACTGTTTCTGCACTAGAGATATTGTTCTTATTTGTATTTCTAAAAGGTTGAGTTTTTTGTCTGTTTCCGCACTGTAATTCACTTCTTTGTGTGAATTGCCCCCCTCACTTGCCCTGCAGCCAAGGAATCCCCAGAAAACCAGTTATCATTTTTTTAAAGTGGGAGCTAACGGGGTCTAATTTGAGGCTGTCAAATTGGGGTTTTCCCTGTGCCTGTCATTTTGAGTTGTTTGGGAGTGCCCTTTTCCTCATTGATATCCTCCCTCTCCCCTCTCTCCCTGTTCCAAAAAATCTGCCCTTTTACAATGCTGTTACAATGCTGTTTCTAATTTTTTAAAAAGCATTCTAGCAGCCTTCACAGCAGTGTTATAATGTTATAACTCAGTTATATTTGGGGCACTTTGGGAGGGAAGGGATGAAATCTGCCTTTTAAAAAAAGAGGTGGTTGCATTATCAAGCTGTTTCTAAGTTTTAAAGAAAGCAGTCGTATAGTATTACACAGCAGTGTTATGATGTTATAACGTTATAATGTTAGAACTCAGGTTTTTTTTAAAAAATTACATTTGGGACACTTTGGGGGGAAGGGGGGGAAGCAATCAAGGATGCAGAATGGTGGGATTAAGGGGCGCAAAGAAAACAAAGGTGCAAGTAGGTACCGTTTTGCAAAAAAAAACACATTTGTTCGAAAAGTGGAAGGGAGAAAGCATGATGGGAAGCTGCCACTGTCAGACTCAGTGTGGAAAGCATGTCACAAATTCAGCCTGGGAAATCGAGGGGGAGCCCAAATGTGCAAATGCTACAGTCAACTGGCAGCATTCATGAGATGTGAGGCTAAAAGCGAGGCTAAAACAAGGTATACCTCCTAATGTGAAAACAGTCTCTGTTTCCGTTCTCTCAAGAAAGGGGGGAATTAAAGATTCCCGAAAGGAATTTTGGCTCTGGAAACAGCACAAGCAGAGAGGATTAATGTCATCCTTTCAAACCCCTGCTCCACAACAGGGATTCATGCAGTCGCTTTGAGCACCTAAATGATCTTATCACAGAATGAAGTTATCCATTATGGTTTGACACTAAGGCTTTCAAAGAGACAGAGAAAGAAACAGAATTTCATCTTTTTCAAAAGGAAGAAACTGAAAATAGTAATAGCACGACAGTGACAGCATGGCGTGAAATCACAGAATGGTCAATTGATCATCTGCCGTGGCAGTTGAGGTTGTTCATCTTGAGTCACAGAAAAGAACAAGCTACACAGCATTCATTGCATAACCCTGTAGTCTTAACCATTTGTTTTCAGAGTCTATTGTATCATAAAAGACCACGGACAACAAAGTGAATGCTACTTTCTCATTTCATTTGCTCAGTTGGGAATTCAAATATTGAAAGGTGTCAACAAATGTTAGCAGGAACATACAAACGTATTATTTTCCTCAATACCTGCTTCCGAACAATGATACAGAATTCACGCAGGCTTCTCCATGCCTTTTTGGTGCAAGTTCTTTCCCCTACCAATACCTGCCTAAATGGAAGGATAATTGTGAAACTTAGTTGAGGCATAATTAAAGCCTATTGAAACTTCGGCCCACTCCCTGCCAACCAATGTTTCACCAATTGGATTCCAACTATAGAAGTATTGATCGGTGGAAAATCAATGAAACCACTTAGAAAGAATCAAACACTACCTAAGAACTCCAGCTTTAGAACTGGGATGCTAATTATGGCAAAACCAGATTCCTTGTATGATTTTTAGGAGTTCTTGATGCTCTCCTCTATCAAGATGGTTGTCAATATATGATTTTCGTGATCAGAATTGCTACCTGCTTAATAGCCTCTTCCAAATAACATAGGAGCAGTAGCTGTTCCTGAACTAAAAGCACAAGACAAATAACTGAAGCTAAATTGCCCTTTTTAACATATTAAAAGAAACCACATCTAAAAGCAGCTAAGCAATTTTCAGGGAGGGAAACAAATACACCTTGAAAGTGATTATTTAATGGTCATAAAGGGAGAACAGCTTAAGGCACTATGCAAATAATGTTACAAAAAACTGAGAAAGGGAACATTTCAGCTATGAATGACCAACCTGGTTTCTTCCAGGCAGAATTGACGTTTCTTATCACACTTCATCAGGTCCATGTAACTGGAAGATTCCTTAAAGAAAAGGAATCTCCAAAACAGAATGCTTGGAGGATATATCCATCCCTTTGATTTTAGACACCATTTGTTTTCCTTCTTCATCACGGTCATCCCATATTGCATAAGATATATTAGGATCACCCAAGTCATGAATTCTTTAAAATCCCAGCTCTAGCTTTCCTCAATTGTTTTAGCATTGCATTTCAAATACCTTGCCTGCAAAAATCCTATGCTTCTTTTAGAAATAAAATTAAGTAGTCACATAGGTATTTCTTCATACTGTCAAAACGGTATTTCCTTTCCATTCATTCTTTTTCATCAAGTCCCTTTGGAATACAAAATACTTAATGAGATTTGTATTGCACAGGAAACCATCTTAAGATCTCTACTAGCCTTTTTCAAAGGGAAAGTACAGACAGGGTTAGACAAACTGAAGGTTGAACCTCTCCACTTCCACACTGCTTCACTAACAAAATCCATCCCTCTTTACCTCCATCTCATATTCTTGGAGAGGGGCCATGATGCGGTGTTAGAGCCTCCGTGTGGCATGCAGAGGTTCCCAGTTTCCATCCCCAGCAGAACTGTGGCAGCTCAGGACATAGAGAATGTGAAAAGACTCCACCAGAAACCCTGGAGCACCAATGCAAGTCTGCAAGGACAATACCGACCTTGATTGACTGAGGGCCTGGTTCAGCATGGGGCAGTTTTATGCGTTCTTATATTTTGCAAATATTGAAAACCACCTTAAGCTTTGGCTTTCAGGGGGAAAGGTGGAATTAACATATTTTAAAGAAATCACTAAAAGGGAAAAGGCAGGTGTCCAACATGGCAAAAATATGCTAGTTGGATTCAGTTATGGGTCTTCCAGCATCATGGTCATTGTGGTACTAAATCAGACCATAGAGTTGCTGTCTTTAAGCTAGATCAGTGGTCGTCAATATTATCTCATCTGGCTGGCAGCAGTTCTACAAAGACTTGGGCATAGAAAGAGCTTCCCCAATATGTAATGAGAGCTAATCAGACTAGAGATGCCAGGGACTGAATGAAACATTTTGCACCCTATAAGGCTGAACCTCCCTGTTGACCTATCTAGAGCCCAATACCTACTATTTTGGCGGCCTTTTCAGTGTCTGTTTTTTTTTTTAAGTCCTGCCACCCGCGACATCAAGGAATATTGTAGCAATATTCTGGATGTAATCCTTGTATGTTGTCACAGTATATATCAAGACCGGTGCAAAGAAAATAGATTTAAATTATGCACAACGATGGGATACACAGGAGAACATGGATCACCCTTTAGATGAACAGGGAAATTCTTATGAAATCTCTGCAAACTACTGGCAACAGCTTTTGAACAAAATTGAAAAATAAACCCGTGCCATCTCATTGTTTTAAAACTGGAGTTGCAGTTATGGTCTACTGAGATCTGGAAGGGTGAAGCATCAAAGCTGTGATGATGAAACAAAGGATACAAGATGGCCACCTGTGAGATGGCGATTAATGTTTACTCTTGAAAGGTTCAGTGAGAATCCTTTATTTCACATGCAACATAACCATTATTAACCTGTCTGGGGTGTCAGGAACTCTCCACAGTCTTTCACACTACCAGCTGATCCTTGATTGATTGAACTTGGAACCTTCAGTGTGCAAAGTAGATGCTCTGCCACAGAATTACGGCCCCTCCTTTGCTCTGAATGGAGAAGGAGGAGGAGGAGGAAGATTTGATTCTTATATGCTGCTTTTCTCTACCCGAAGGAGTCTCAAAGGGGCTTACATTCATCTTCCCTTTCCTCTCCCCACAACAGACAGCCTGTGAGGTGGATGAGGCTGAGAGAGCCCTGATATGACTGCTCAGTCAGAACAGCTTTATCAGTGCCGTGGCAAGCCCAAAGTCACCCAGTTGGTTGCATGTGGGGGAGCAGAGAATCAAATCTCGCTAGCTAGATAAGAAGTCTGTGCTCCTAACCACTATACCAGGCTGGTGTCTTGAAAGGGAAGGTGAGGGAGTAAGTGGTATTTTACAGCCTTTCCCAGTAATGCACAGCTTAGCACAGTGATTTGAGCAACCTCTTACCTGCTAGTACCTGTGAAATTTGATTGCTCATGCTAGTGTCATGTGAGCCCCTACAAGCAGAAGCTCAAATTTAAACATATAGGATATAGGTTACAATGTGAGAAAAATCATAGGAAGAGGCTGTTGAATTGCATTGCCTGTTGCAGGGCTGCTAACACTCACCCATGTTCCTACCACATAGCCAACCTATAAAAATTATTTCTGGAATCATTGATGGATTAGTTCTTGCAGTTTACACACTCTTCTCTCTTACTCACTGGCAAAAATGGAGCTTTATTTTTTAAGGCGCACATGTTCACACATACAATCTATGGATGCTAGACTGGTATCTACTGGAGATGCTTTAGGCAGGGTATCCTGCATTGTAGTTCTATAATCACACACCCCAGTTCAGCAAATTTTCTGCAGTACAATTACCCTCAAAGAAGCCCTGAGCTCAGGTTCTCAAAGACCTCCCCCCTATTTGTGTCAACGAATAGGGCCGCTCAGTTGCCTTTGCACAACAGAGCCCTGAAACAACTCCATCCAATACTTTTTTTACAACCTGGTATGTAGGAACTCCATGTGTGCACAGAGACAATGGAATGGAATGATTTTTGAAAGGACCAAAAAATGCTGATCTATAAGCCTTGCCCAAGTAATATTTATCCAGCCACAAGAGTCCAACAGAAAAATCAGCAGAATTCAGGGTACAGTGTGCTATCAAGAGGACAGAGATGTTATTTCAAAGCAAATAGTTTCACATGGATCCAGCAAAAACAGAAATTCCTGGGAGGGCAGGCTAGGAGGAAGATGCCATATACAATCCCATTGATTGGAATGCTACTTGAATATATATATCTATATTTAAAAAAACAAATATTCAACTTACCATTTTTGTCTGCTCTTCTCAAAATCTATAAATAAATATATATATATTAAAAACATTCGCATTTAGTATATTGCTATTTTGCTTTGCAGCAAATTAAACAGTTACTGAATAGTGAATATTTTAATACAAGCAGTATTTTGGGGGGCACCAAGGCAACATTTCTTTTCTTGATTCGGGTAAGGCATCTCCATGCATTATTTGTTTATTGCCATTGTATACTGTCCTCCCTTAAGGTTCAGGAGAAGGACTGAGCTGTCAGTTGTAAGCATCCTGTGTGAAGGGTGTAACCCACCCCCTCCATGCCCACATTTCTCTAGTAAGAAATCTCCACTATTGTGACAACTATTGCTCAAGCAGCCTCACTAGTGCCAATTACTACTAGAAGGCTATGGCTGTCTTCAGATAATTGTGTTGGGTCACTTCCTTCATCCTCAAGGATTGCTGGAACCCCATGATGCAATAATTAAACACAATTTAAAAGCATTTTTCAGAGCTCGAAGTGCTTCATGCATATTGGGTTGGAACCAGATTAAATGTCCTCCTTTCTACCACAGACCCACTTTTATACTGTCCCTAGGGGTTGCCCACCTCCAAGAAGCCCCATTTAATAGAGATCAGGGGGGTGGCAATGGGATAGGGGAGGCAGGCAAGTTCCACTCCACTGATAGGAAATTGAGTGGATCCAATATATTGCCATAATCTATGACAACCATTGTGGGCAAGCAAATAGTATAAATTGAAGATGGAGGGCTGGGATTTGGCTGCCAAAAAAATTGCCCTGTTCCTTTAATAGAGGCTGAACAGGATATTATTTAATTGGTGCTGATGATATTTACCTATTTGCCATGAAAAGCTTCAGCTGCCCATTCCATGCGTTAAGCCCCTATTAAAGGGACAGGACAACCTTTCTCTGCTCCTTTCCATTGGGAAAGTTTGAGAGTCTTTGGCTTGGGGGAGAGGGTTCAGATTGCCTTTTGAGTCTTTAACAGCAGCATGGCAGAAATTCAATTGATGAAACTTCATTTTCCTGGACAAAAAACTCCACCTGTTGAATTTTCTTAAACACACAGGAAAACTTGCAGGCAAAGGGAAAAGGAAGATATTGTTGTAAATGTAGTCTTTAACATTCTTGAACATTCCAATTTGATGCACTTCATGTAGAGCAAATCCAATTGGCTGCAACTCAATCCCACTTGAATCAATGAATTGTTTCTTTATGGGGAAGTTTGGTGCTCAGTTGCTACTTGAGGCAGCTACGGAATCTAGAGTCCACAACAGGCTTTTCAACCAGGGTTTTGTAAAGGCCCAAGAGGGGTTTCATCAATTGGGTGGGAGTCAATTATTTTTTAATATATTTTTTAAAAATTTCAAAAAAATGATGTGACCATATCTGGTCATGTTGACCTGCCCACCCCTCCAAAATGGCCAAAAATGAGCCTGGAGAGGGTGGGGTGGAGAGGGTCCCCAGCCAAACAAATCCTTGCTGGCCATGGTTCATTGAACATGTAGCGACTGTACTGTATCAGTCCACACAGAAGTACTTTAGGTTGCCGAAATTTGTAAACATGCCTTAACTTTTTGTTTTAATAGAACTAAAATGAATTAGCACACAAACATGCTCTGTGGAGCACTATTGCAACTTTCATTAAATGTGTGGCCCAACATTTAATATCGGACATACATTTAATTGTGATATATAATATTTTGCTGTACTTGATAAGCCATGTGCATTTAATGTTGTACAGTTTGAGATTACATATTAGGTGAAAGCCAAAAATAAAAGCAAACAAAAGATGACAATACAACTTTGTGACATTCATTATGAAGACAAAAAAATAGCATTTAAAATAGATTTTTTAAAACCAAAAATGTGAATGGTGGGCTTGAAAACTTTGACTTAATATTTACAAGTTATCTTTTCTGAATTTTTAAAACATTGTTATTATTTATGATGATATATTTCCATCAACAAGGGCCCTGCTAAGGGCCCTGCGGGATCTACCAGCTTTCCGCAGGGCCTGTAAGACGGAGCTCTTCTGCCAGGCATATGGTTGAGGCCAGGGCAGCTCTCCCACAAATCCATCAGAGGATCCCCTCCAATATTGAGATCTCTAACATCGAGATCATTGTTAGATCTATTGTATTGGCGCCACCCTCTTCTGAATATTATTCTCCCCACCAGGCTGAACTTGGGGGGAAGTCAGGTAACTAAGATCAGAATTGTGACCACCGCTGCTTATATGTTATATGTAACTTTTGTTGATGTTAATTGGGGTTTTTATGGGGATTTTATTGTGTTTTAACTATTTATGTTGTAAACTGCCCTGAGACCTATTTGGAGAAGGGCGGTCTAAAAATTAAATAATAATAATAATAACAATTGATGTAAGAAACAGTCAATTAAAATACATTTTATACTTCCAATTTAATGATTCCAGTTGATTCCATTGTTCAAAAACTTCTATTTATAGTAGGACTTATGCAGGAAAGCTGAAAGTATGATTTGTAGTGGTTAAAAATAAACATTTTTCAGGGAGTAAACCGTACTGAATAATATGGGACTTTCTTCTGAGTAGACTGGCTTAGGATTGCTCATGTACCATGCATCCTACAGGAGAGCTGTTCCCCAGATCGGTTCTAGTCCAATCCATTTCTTACTTAGCACTGATGTTTCCTTATGAGACTGTCAAATTGATCTACAAACCTGTTCAAATGTTTGAGTGTTATCTGCATTAGCCATGTAAACTACAGTATTAATCAAAGCAGCAGATGATCTATTTCCCATTGTAAGCAATGAATACTGGCCATAGGTTGAAAACTACAGACGAACCAAAGAATGGTTTAAGATTAGGATTTCTGCCTGTAACTGTATTTAATGAGGCATTAGAGCATCGCAAGAGATAAATCTTGAATACACAGAAAGGGAACAAAGAAACCTGACATTCCTTTGATATATGAGCTTGAGGAGGGATTTGTTGAGGCGGGGGAGACTCTCTAGTGTAACGAAGTGTAAATAATATATTAACATGTCTCTTTGTAAAAAAAAAAAGAGCTTCATTATTCCCCACAAGCATGTCAGTATGCCTCTCCCCAAAGTCCCCATTGCTCTGCACATTTCCCTGAAGACCATACAATAAATATTTATTTTCCTCCAGTTCCATCTAAACTGCTCCGGAGATCTAGGTCTAAACACACAATTTTATTATAGCATCTCTAGTCTCTGTAGCAGTCTCAAGTAGCAACTGAACTGAGCACCAAAATGTCCTTTCCCCACTCTCCATTCTTAAAAAGAAATTCCCCCCAAACTATCCCTGGAATGACTCCTTGATTCAAGGGGGACTGAGGGTCCAGGCAAATGGATTTCCTCTTTGGGATTACCTGCTTAGGATCAGAATGTTAAAGAGTAAAGTAACAGCAGTAGCTCCCTTTCCCCCTGGACCTGAAAGGTTTCCTGTGCTTTTAAGAAAATTCAACAGGTGCCTTTTTCCCTGGGCAGCTTCACCTGTTGAATTTATACCACACAGCTGTTAACGACTGGAGGGGCAATGCTCCCCTCCCCTCTCCTCCACCTCTTCCCTCCTGGAAAACAAAGACTCTCAAACTTTCCCCAGGGGATGGGAGGGGGGGTGAGACCAGCTTGTTTGGGCAATTAACCCTTTCATGCTTACATCAAGGAAGATGGACAGCCCCTTGGTCATCGTCAAGGCAGAGCGGAATTCTTCGGAGGGGTTGTTGGGGGGAGACGGAGATGCTTCCATGCAGTCACTGTCCATGCTGGTTGCTGCTCTCGGAGCGCCGGGATAAGAACAAGGACCGAGCGAGCGGCAGGTTTGGGCTGCTCTTTCCTTGGAGCTGGGTCTCTCTGTCTTCTTCTGCGTCAGAGCCGTATCAGTTTTGGGCAATGCCACTTTACTTTCCAAAGGACCCGTCTGCCTCTTCCAACCTCCGGCTAGCCTAGGAGACTAGAGAGAGCGGATCAATCTGCTTGGGCTTTCTCCTCCCTCTCTGATGCATGGGGGGAAAGGGGGGGGGGAGAGAAGAGAACAAAATCCTCCACATTCTACTTGTCAGCATCTGGCTTATCTGATGCTCAGACCTACCTGAACACACAAACGTTAGGACATGTGAAGCATTCATTGAAGAGTATGAGCTTTCAACCTTTCTTTTATCCTGGAGGAGCTGTAACACCTGCCTCGTAACCATCCCTGCTCTTACAGAAAGGCATGCTAGCACATACTAGTTCTTATAAGACTGGTGGATGCTGCTCTTAAGTAAGTTTGAACATTGGCAGGTCCTTTAAAAAGAAAAAGAGGGAGAGAGACTTTCAAGATTAACTAGGTGTTCCTAGCCTCCCCTTACAGGTTTAATGTCTCTTTTTTCACTAGTCCCAGCTGAATATTTGGGTTTGCCCCAGGTGGTAAGGAAATGACTGCCGTCAGCACTAAGTCATCATTCCAATCATAAAGTAGATGAAAACAAGAATTAGGTTGCCCATAGCCAGAGTGCTTGTCAGATTCCCCAAGTATGCAGAAAAACATGAATTGGTAAAATAACAAAAGGGAGAGGAGCAGAGATGTTCAAAAATGCTGAGAGCATCTCTTAATTAAGGATAAAGCAGGGAGAAATCCCAAGCCCTGTGTAGTGCTGCCTGCAGGTGGGGGACAACTAACAACAGGGTTTCTTCAGTGGTGGCACCTTGACTTTCAAAATGCTCCCCCCCCAGCTTGTCAGGGATCTTTCCTACTTTCCTACAGCACTGGGCCAAAGCATTTCTTTCTTAGTCATCATTGTACATATTTTATGGTCTGATTGGAGTCTTTTAAGTGTATATTTAGGCTCTTTCCTACCCTTTTATGCACTGATCCATTTTAACATTAACATTTAACAGCTCAAAAATAAAGTTCTGCTGCTTTCTGATTTTATTACCTTGTTTTGCTTTTTCAACAGGTGCAAGCACCAAGCATGTTTCTGGAGAGGCAGCTTTTCTACTCAGGTTATAAGGCTGCACTGTACAAAATGTTTCACAAAGTTACTTGGATAAATTATGAGGAATGCTGGCTGTGACTTGGCAGCACTTTATACACACACACAGGAACGTAAGCACCTACTTCTACACAACTGGAAAAGCTCAGGTTCTTCCCACCTGTTCACCCTCATTTCTCAAGGGAAGTACATTAGCAAACTTTTGACATGTTGCATTCTGTTAGGGATTCTGCTATATAAATCTAACAGGCAGGCATATTCTTCTTCTAAAGTAACATTCATTTTTTATGGCAGAATGCTTTAGCAGCCTGTGAAGAAATGCACTTTTTCTTTGTAGGTTTGAAATGAGCAAAGCCTTCACTCTGAGTTTTAAAAGTTTTTCCCCCCTCTTTGGGCAGGGAACAGGAAGCAAAGGGGGGGGGGGGAGTCAGTTCAACTGCTTTCCAGACTTACCTCAGCCCACCTTCCTACAGGTGCTAACAGAACTAGATAATGAGTGGGTCAAGCTTTCTCGCTTCTCCAAGCATGGAACAGAGATTTGGAGGACTATAGACTAGAGAGGCTCCAGGAAGAATCTCCTAGAAATGCTTTTCTGACCCAGCCTGACCTGGTCAGTGGGTGGGGAAAAGAGAGGTGATTAAACTCAGGGGAGAAAAGGGGAAGGGTTTGTTTTGGTGCTGTATCCATCAGAACCGACAGAACTCTTTACTGAACAAGGAAATCTGATGAAAGCTTCAAGGTAATGGAAACTCTGTAGAGATCTATAATTTCCTAAACTAAGGAGCCTGTCCTATATTCTATGATCTCATAGGGCAAGAAAAGAGAGAGGCGCAGAGGAATGGCATTTTGCCTATATCTTTTGAATCCCTTGATCAATCTGGTGATGGGCTAAAAGTAGGTTTGTGAATTTCTTTTTTTTAATAAATACTTGGTAACTGTTGATGCTGGTAGTGGTTCTTTGAACCACATAGACCTGTACTGTCTTGGACATACATTTTAACAGGAATGCCTGGGGAAGTTGGCAAGCAGTTGGTAAGCAATTATTCTTCCTGGGAAGCACAAGACAGTAAATTGTCCCTGTGGTGATTAGGCACTGGGCAGCAGAAGACACAGAGGCAAGGCCTCAGAACTTGGAAGGGTAACTGGGAGTCTTGGTTCTCCCAATGGGCAATTCCATACTAAGGTCATGCTGTCATGGCAGGTTACCCAAGAGAGAAAGAGAAGCCTCTCCAGGTGTTGGGAAAACCTTGGAGAGTACGGTGGAATAGGGCCTGCAGCCAGAGCAGGTCTGTTCCACCACAAAGCCCACGGATAGACAGTGGGGGATTTGATGCATCCTCAGACCTATTTTAATCTGAGCAATTTCAGTTCTTGAGAAACACGAGTGAATTTCATGAAAGCCTAATAAAATGCTAAAAGCGTGGTTTCTTTTACAGTGGCTGAAATTTCAAGAAATACAAAACAATCGTTTTAGATAGTAAGCTAAAAGTAGTTAGTAACATGAAACTTCAAAAGCCATTTCTTTCTAATTACACAAAATCTCTTTGAAACAGAAGATCAAACCATGTGTTGCATTTTTGCTAGGAAGAGCTTTGCAAGAAAAACTGTGTGCATCCAAATTAGCCAAGTCGTTGTCGTCCATGGCTGCTATAGCTCAGTCAGAGAATGAAATTATCACATTTTTCAGAGAAGTACAATCTGTTGGGATCATGGTCAGGTCGTTAAACTGACTGACCTCTAAATCATACTTGCAGTTTGTCTCCTCCTTTGGACCTGGGCAGCTGAAGGCATCCTTCAAATGATTGGAATAAAATGTACTGTATTGCCAGCTTTTTGTGTTTGCATCATCAGTGGCCATTATTACAATAACGGATTGCAAGATTAGCTAGGCAGCCACTAAAAGCACAAAGACACCTAAGCAGTAAGTCTCTACTGAAAAATCTCAAATTGATTTTAAAGAGGTGGCAGAAATTATGCAAATCAAACACCAATATAGTCAAATTCTCTAGGACGTAACTGAACAGTTCACAGAAGGATCACCTGAACCAGTGACTATCAAGCATGAGTTTTCCTTTCTCCTGTGGGGCACAACTATAGTCCTGTTTGCTACAACAGATCTCAGAGAAGAGTAGGCCACTGAAAGTAAATCAGAGCAAGATTTGGACAGACCATTTTCCAAGGCCAAGCCATTTTAATTTGTTTTCAAGTCTCTTGTTGTTTTCCCTGCTCTTCAGATTCTTCTTCTTCAGATTCTTATGACCAGTATAGAGATTATGAGCTGAGTTTGAGAATCCTGAATGTCACTGGAATCACAAACATGAACAGATTCACGTGCAGTGAACTTCAGTAAGACATCTTCCTGAAAATCTTCTAATGAAATGAAATAGAAACAAAGAGCAACTTCCACGAAGCATCGTTCCCGAATCGTATGAATTGATCCACTGCTTTTAACAGGATACCTCAGTCCCATAGGCAGAGCAAATCTTGTGTCCCATCTGGTGCTTGACCCTGATCCTGGATCTGAAGCAGGATGGAATCTGTAGCATAGCAGAAGCTACAACCACTGCCATGGTCAGCAGCAGCCCTTTCCAGAGACACAGCTAGATAAAATGGTTATAATAATCCAACAATTTATATTATATCTAATTCTGGGCCTTAGGGAGTGGATAAAAATACATACAACAAGGACAGGCAGTGAGGATTTTACTTTACAGTTTTATATCTTAAAAAAATTATTGTGGGGACAAAACACACAATTTCATAGAAGCAGTATCTGGAGCTTTAAGAGATGAATGTCCATAGATATCTCATAAGATTACATGCTGAGATGTCAGTGGTCATTTGAGGACTGCGAGGCAACCATAACAACATTTACAAGCCTTCTAAGCCTTGTTGTTGTTAAGTGCGAAGTCGTGTCTGACCCATTGCGATCCCATGGACAATGATCCTCCAGGCCTTCCTGTCCTCTACCATTCCCCCGAGTCCATTTAAGTTTGCACCTACTACTTCAGTGACTCCATCCAGCCACCTCATTCTCTGTCGTCCCCTTCTTCTTTTACCCTCCATCGCTCCCAACATTAGGCTCTTCTCTAAGGAGACCTTTCTTCTCATGAGGTGGCCAAAGTATTTGAGTTTCATCTTCAGGATCTGGCCTTCTAAAGAGCAGTCAGGGCTGATCTCCTCTAGGACTGACCGGTTTGTTCGCCTTGCAGTCCAAGGGACTCGCAAGAGTCTTCTCCAGCACCAGAGTTCAAAAGCCTCAATTTTTTGACGCTCAGCTTTCTTTATGGTCCAACTTTCACAGTCATACATTGCAACTGGGAAGACCATACCCTTGACTAAATGCACTTTTGTTGGCAGGGTGATGTCTCTGCTTTTTAGCATGCTGTCTATATTTGCCATATCTTTCCTCCCTAGGAGCAAGCGTCTTTTAATTTCTTTGCTGCAGTCCCCATCTGCAGTGATCTTGGAGCCCAGGAAAATAAAATCTGTCACCACCTCCATTTCTTCCCCATCTATTTGCCAGGAATTGAGAGGGCCGGATGCCATGATCTTCGTTTTCTTGATGTTGAGTTTCAAGCCAACTTTTGCACTCTCCTCCTTCACCCGCATCAACAGGCTCTTTAATTCCTCTTCTAAGCCTAGGTTTCTGTCAAAGGGGAGATTGAAAGGGGGGGGGAGATGCAAGGAATGGAAGCAGGAAAAGTGTACTGAATAAGCTGGGGTGGATTGTTAACAGAAGAAACACAGGTAGGAGGAAGAATAGAAAAGGGGAGAGGCTGCTGGGGTGAAGGAGGGTGGGGGTTGGATAAAGGAAGGAAAAAAGGAAGCTGGGAAAGGGAACATATTGTGGGGAGGGAGATATGGGTGAGCAGATGCCCCTCATGAGACCTTATCGGCCATTCACGTCAATTAAAACAACAATTAATTTAAGACTACAGTCAACAAATGCACAAGAAAGAGCAATTAATGGGAGGGAGGAACCAATGCTCCAAAATGGTCAGGTATGATCAAACAGAAATGGCACGGTAATATGAAAGGTCTTGTTCCCCTTTCGAAAGGACAGAATGAAGAGACTGTGTCACTCTGACCCAAAGGCAGTAAAATAAGGTTTATCTTTGAGTTCAGTCAGGTGAAATTATATGATTTTTGTTCTTTGTGTACAGAAAGTCTCACACGCTTTATTCTTTTGCAGTTTGTCAGGCCATTAAACTCCCATTTAGGAAAAAAGGAGGCTACCGTATTCAGATATTCCTACTGTATACATTGTCTGAAAGAAGAAGTGGGCTGCGTGCATATAATGAGTTTGTGCTTCCTGCTTAGAGGGGGAAAAAATCACTGGCATTGAACTGAATATGAAATGGGCTGTTTTGTAACCGAAGTGCCATCTATAGCTACTGGAGGTGTTCTTTTCTTAATACTTACTTTTAGCTGAACAAATTTTAAACAATCTCCATCTCTAATGAGGCATCCAAATCACTTCTCTGTGGGTAGAGTTGTATGTTGCCTTTATGCGATTGGAACATGCAAGGTCATGCCAAGCACCTCAAGCTGCCTGATGCCTGGCCCCCATGTTGTTTTCCTTATGAAAGAAGACACAAAGAGCTAATGTCTCTAGGTGGTATGTCCAGCTAATGCTTTCTCGGCTCTTTTCATTGCATTTATTGCTGAAGAATACAGTTAATGGGCTTTTCATATTCGGTTAGGAATAAATGTGTCAACATGCGAGTAAAACAGACCCTCTGCCCCATTTATTGTAAAATGCATTATCCTAGTTGACCTGAGGGAATCTTGCAAGTGTTTTTGGAGCAGACCCAGAGGTTCCAACCAGATCCCTAGATTCTAGCTCACTGAATTCCAATTACTAAGCAGCTGGTTTCACCACCCTGCAAATTATTTCACTCTCTATAGCAGGGGTAGTCAAACTGCGGTCCTCCTGATGTCCATGGACTACAATTACCATGAGAATTGTAGTCTATAGACATCTGGAGGACCACAGGTTGACTACCCCTACTCTAAACTGAGGTCAGCAACAGGTTGACTTTATGTCGTGACATAAACAGGCAGGCTGATATTAAAGGCAGATCCATACGTAACATGAATCCCCATCTCACAGCCAGCAAGCCATTTTATTGGTTGATTATGAACCAACTCAGATCCATTGCATTCTTGACTTGGGCCTACTTTCACCTCTTCCACAACCCCGCCCCCTCCTACCTGCCCCAAATTGGTCTTCTTTCCTTCTTTCCCTCAGTAGGGGGAAAGAGAAGGAGGCTCTTGGAAAGTGCCACCAAGTTGTAGGTGACCCAGAAGGGCTTTCAAGGCAAGAGGTAAACAGAGGTGCCTTGCTATTGGCTGCTTCTGCTCAATGACTTTGGTCTTCCTTGATCGACTCCCATCTAAGTGCTAACCTGGGCCAACTGGACCTTGCTTGGCTAGCCTGGGCCACCCAGATCAGGGTTCCCTTTCTCCCACTGCCACCAAAACACCAATACGGCACTGGTCAGACCACACCTGGAGTACTGTGTGCAGTTCTGGAAGCCTCACTTCAAGAAGGACGTGGATAAAATTGAAAGGGTACAGAGGAGAGCCACAAGGATGATCTGGGGCCAAGGGACCAAAGCCTATAAAGATAGGTTGAGGGATTTGGGAATGTTCAGCCTGGAGAAAAGGAGGTTGAGAGGGGACATGGTAGCCCTCTTTAAGTATTTGAAAGGTTGTCACTTGGAGGAGGGCAGGATGCTGTTTCTGCTGGCTGCAGAGGAAAGGATGAGCAGTAATGGGTTTAAACTACAAGTACAACAATATAGGCTAGATATCAGGAAAAAAATTTTCACAGTCAGAGTAGTTCAGCAGTGGAATATGCTGCCTAAGGAGGTGGTGAGCTCCCCCTCACTGGCAGTCTTCAAGCAAAGGTTGGATACACACTTTTGTTGGATGCTTTGGGCTGATCCTGCATTGAGCAGGGGGTTGGGCTAGATAGTTTGTATGGCCCCTACCAACTCTATGATTCTGTGATTCTGTGAATAGATATCAGAGCAGCAGCTGGGTAATTGAATGGGTTCGAAGTTAATATTCAAGGGGTCCTTCAGGAGTCACTAAGGCTACACACCAAAACAATGAAATTGTAGTGGGGAGGACCGAGATATGAATATACTAATTGCAAGGCAGGAGGACAGGTCCTGGCATAGAAAGAATGCAAAAACACAGATTATTTGGCATAAACTGGCCACCGATTTATTTTAAACATGAGCAAAGACACACAACAGTAAGGGTTGGATCCCATTAGCACCTCCCCTGCTGCTGCCAGCAGACAGCAGCCCTACTGGGAGGAAAAACCCATCAGCAGGCCTGCCTGAGGGTCTGAGTGACCAACCCGTCAGGCTCCCATTAACCATCAGGCCTGCTGGTTATTGAGAAGACGAGCATAGGAAAGCTCCACAGGTGTCAACCTCTACTGGAGCTCTTCTAGCCACCCCACAATCTGATGCAGGTCACTCCCCAGCTGGAGAGTGTCCTCCAATCATATGTGCAGCTTCATAGGGAAGTTCCCACCAATGGGCAGCAACCTGACCCGCAGGCACAGGTTGTGCCCCACTAAGGATCCGCCCCCATACAAACCGCCAGCTATATTATAATAATAATTAACAAACTGCACATAACCAAACCACTGAAAACAGGGAGGGAGCCAAAGGCCAGAGCAGTGGACAGCAAAGGAGGCCTCATGGTAGCATCGTCTTCTTTTTAAAACTGCTGCCCAGCACCGCCTCCCGCGTCTCACATACTCACGAGATCCTGGACGTGCACCTGCACATGTGCACAGGAACCCAGCTGCTTCTTTGTCTGCTGGGCTCCTCTGCGTGTTGCAATGGCCGTCATGTGCTGAGGGCTTCGGCAGCACTTCTGGGCAAAGCAGAATGCCTGATGGCCAGTTAGCTCCAAGCCACTTCATGGTCATGCCAGATATCGAGCACAAAACTGATTTGATAGCTGTCTACCTCAGCACAATCCTCCTTGCAGGCTATTGTATTTTGTTCCTTAACAATTCATGTGAGCTACAAGAGTAGCCCAGGATAACCTTTCCTCCTCCCAACTGTGACTGGAATAGAGGCAAATAGAGCTTATCCCCTGTTGCGGTTTTGCAATGCTTTATCAGTCTTCTTGCTCAAACTGTGGTTGTAGCCTGATCTCACCATCTCTTATGGCTGAAATGATCTACGCACAAGCAAAGCTTTTCTGCCCATTCATTTCAATCAAGACAACTGCTTTTTGGGGGTGATAGCTTAAAATGAGAAAACACAGAGTCCTCATAATGATGGTCTCAGTAAAAAACAGTAACACAAGAGGTTTTTGTTAATTGTGGGGTCAATTCAATGTGCAAAGGAATTTTAATATGTAAAGGAGTTATCTCCTGACTAGTTTTAGGTTTGTGCATATATAAATAGAGAGGACAATATTCAGTTCTTAGATCAGTTAATTCTTGTATTTGATCGCTAATTTATTGCCATTCATAGTCTTACCAACTGTGTTAATCCCATCTCAGCTATCCTTATTGCCCAGTTACTTATGTGTCTTGAGTCTAACTAGCCCTTCCTGGCAACTAATCTCACCCCCACATATATAAGGCTCGAAGAAACCTGTTTCAACGTATCTAAAGAAGTATGTGTACACAGGAAACCTTATCCCCAGAAATAAACTTTGTTGGTCTTAAAGGTGCCACTGGATTCCAACTATTTTTCTCAGTGCAAGAAAGGTAATTCTAATTCCCACTATTCCTGTGGGCAATAGATTCATCCTGAAAATAGGAAGGCGGCAACATGAAACTGATCAAACCAGTACACTGATTAATGACCTCCCAAATTATTTTTTGAAACTGCCCCCAAATAACAGAGGATCCCCTTTTCCATTGGCACCTGCCGTTTTCCTTTCCCAATTTCTGTTAGTTTGCTCACTACAATCAAGACTTCATGTTGAACATTTCCAAGCAAACCACAAGGATGCAAAATGGCAGATTTCCTTGGAATTGGTAATACCTCTTTCAGAGCATTCGGATCCAAAAAGACCCATTGTCTTTTCCTTCAGAACTACTAGGTTCATGCATATGCAAGCATAATTAATTACCTATAGCAACACTTATACAATTAACCAAGAAGAGTTGTTTCTTACATGCTGCTTTTCCCTACCAGGCGCCTCAAAGCGGCTTACAGATTTCTTTAACTAGGTGACACCCCTATTTTGCTTTGCGAATAATTCCTGCCCCTCCATTTTGCAGACCAGTGTTCTTTCTTCAACACCTCTTCTGTTTTTTGCTGTCTTGATCCGTCAGTACCCATTCAGGAAAAACTGGTAATGCAGAGAGGGCTACTTGGGCTTTCATTTGCAAGCAAAGGTTATGGGAATTCCTTCAACCCGTGTGCCCTCTCCTGGTTGAAAGGGAAACTGCTTGATTAGTGTTAAATAATGACTCCCTTTAATATTTCCCACACTATTTTCATGATCTTAAATATCCCACAAGGAGCTGCTGTTTCTCCACCGGAGGGACCAACAGGCAACACAAAGATTTTCTCAAGTGGAGAAAACAGTAGATACTTTAGACGCCGGCCTCTCAAGTCAGGGAAATGGCATGAGAGATGGAGGGGGAAGAACCAGGGCCTCCCATGACTCCTATTTGGCAAAAAAAATCCACCAGAAAGCTGTTCACAAGCTTTCCAGAATCTTGTAGAATTTGTCACTCTAGGACAGTGGTTCTCAACCTTCTTAATGCCGCGACCCTTTAATACAGTTCCTCGTGTTGTGGTGACCCCCAACCATAAAACTTTGCAAGTGTTCTTTCACAGAAAGTAAACCAAAAACTGACCAATGGCGTGAAGATCCATTGTTCATGATTGTATATAAATTGTTTTCCCCCGAGATTTCTCAGTTCAGTTCTGCCTCTTGTCCCACCATGCCGATCTCACTCTTTTCCGCTGCTCCAGACAGACGAACGCTCTATCTTGATCTACCCCGCAAGGCTGTTGTATGGATCGTGCCCCTCCTGCCAAGCTGCTTGCCCTGCCACGACTCCTGTGAAAGGGTCATTCGACCCCCAAAGGGGTCCCGACTCCCAGGTTGAGAACCACTACTTTAGGATTAATACCCTTCCTATGGAAAAGGAGAAAATTTATGTGTAGGAAAAACTATGCATGATGACCAGCTGAAGTCTTCAAAACAGCCTGAATGTGCAGTGAACTATGTAGTGATGGCCAAAGGACACAGGAGTCAGGTCTGGGTTCCCTTAACCCAGTGCAGGTTCCCTGTAGCCACACAGCAGAAGTGGGGGGGGGGGAACAGAGACAGAGTGTGGCATCATGGACTAGAATCTGGGAAACAGAAGGTTGAATCTCCACTCTGTCATGGAAGCTCACTGTTTGACCTTGGGCCAGTCACACACTGTAATTCTCACCTCACAGGGTTGTTGTAAAGACAAACTGGAAGAGAGGAGAATGATATAAGCCACTTTGGGTCTTCATTGGGGAGAAAGGTGGGGCAGAAATAAATAAACAGGGTTGGGATGGAATGGTGAGGACAGAAGGGAGTCCTGCTTCTCCCCAAACTGTTTTCCTGCAAGAAAACCATGCTGAAGATATTATTTCTCCAATTGTGCCACTCCATGTGTATAGATACCTCACATGGAATAGCAAAATTGGGAAAACAACTCCCCTAGCATGATTGTCATGAAGGAAAATTGCTGGGGGGGGGGGATTGCCCATCCCCCCCCCAGCCCTCTGTTCTATTTTTATTTTTTCAGAAACTGTTCCCAGCATATGCTGTGTGGGAACCTGACCTGGTCTGGGCGACCCAGCACTTTACAAACAGTAACACATAGCATGGTCCTGGGATCCTACAGTGAATAATAGTGCTGAAGGTAGGCCCCGGAGGGACAGACCAGAACCAATGGGATGAAATTAATTCAAAAGAAATTCCGTCTAAACATCCGGAAGAAGTTCCTGACGGAGCGGTTTTTCAGTTGAACAGGCTTTCTCCGGAGGTGGTGAGTTCCCCATCTTTGGAAATTTTTAAACAGGCTGGATAGCCATCTGATAGAGAGGCTGATTCTATGAAAGTTCAAGGGGGTGGCAGGTTACAGTGGATGAGCAATAGGGTTGTGTCCTGCATAGTGCAGGGGATTGGACTAGATGACCCATGAGGTCTCTTCCAACTCTATGATTCTATGATTCTAGGCTAGAGTTCTAAAGCCCTTACATGATTACTCCCCCACCGACCAGTCTGAAATTGTACAGCTTCTCTTGGGCTACATCACAAATTACTCAGAACTAGCGATGCCAACCTTCAGATGGGACATGGGGAATGGGATCTCCTGGAAAAACAGCTCATTTTTGGGATGTGCACAGGAAAAAATGGTATTTTGGGACCCGGGACTAATTGATTCAGCTGAATTTGAATCACCTAAATCAATGGTTCAGATTTGGGGGGTTGGGCCAAATTGATTTGGTGCTATTTTAACCTATGAGGCTATTGAAATCAATAGGAAATTTTATCATTCTGTGGTTTGGGAAGAATTTGAAGTAGAAGCACAAAAAATCCAAACAAACAAATAAATAAAATGTGCAATGTGGCTGCAGAAGCCTCTCCTTAAAAGAACTCCTAAGTTTCAAAAAAGAAATGGGCTGGGAAAAACAATGGAGGTCAGATGGGGGCATTCTTTGGATGCCTGTTGAATCGGACCCTGATCCAATCCTTTTGAATTTGAGCCTCTAGAGAGGCTCCTGCAGCTACGTTGCAAATTTGCTGCCTCTACATCAAACCCTCCCCCCTCCCCGGGGACCACTGAAAAGGCAAAATTTTCCACTGACTTTACTGACCACATAGGCTATAATGGAGTGGGTAAATTGCCTAATGGCATCCAAATTGCTGACTCGTTATTTGAATAATGCTGATTTGGTAGGTTTAAAGTGGAGAGATGGGCAAGTCTGCTCAGATATGGCTGAAAAGTGCTCAAGTCAGCACTAATCTGTGTACTTTTTGGCTTATCTGAACTGAAAAGCCCATCCCTATTTATTTCCAGGCTACATAGATGAGTTCCCCTGAAGAAAATGTCTGCTTAGGAGAGGGGACTCTATGACACGCCCCCCCCCCCCCCAAATGTTCCTGTCCTCTCCATGTTTTATACTCAAGTTTCCATGACTTTCCCAACATGGATCAGCAATCCTACTCCCTCATCCCCTACTGGTGGCCAGGGGGGACCTGCCAGTCGTAGTCAGAAAATATCAATTGGCTAAAAGGTTGAGGGGGATATTGGCCCACATTTTAAAGAGTGAGATTGGGTGTCAAACACACTGTATCAGGCTTTTCCATTGCTCCCTTCCTGTACCAGAACAAAACCCCTTGTAAGCTGAGAATTCTCATTGGATGTCTCAAGAAACTGGGGGAATGGCCTTCATATATTGAAAGCACCAGGAAGTATTATAGTTATTATAGTATCTCCAAGTATGTTGCCATCTGCAAACATTTCCTTGGCTAACTTTCTCTCTTTTTCCTCTTCCTCCTATGCATGTGCACGAGAGTAATTTCTTTCTTGCTTGGCACTTTTAGGAGCAATCCTAAACCAATTTAACTCAGAAGTTAAGTCAATGACATTCCCTGGTGCTGCCTTGTCCTGAAATTTCATTCTTATCTAAAGAAAAGTTTGTATTCGCTCACTTAATTTGTACAGACTTGCATTAATCTGCTGTGCAATTTCACTAATGCTTGCTCATCCTCTCTCCTAATTCCACACGACTCCAAGGAAATCCAATTAATTTTCTCAATTTTTGCCTGTTAATTGAACTGCAATGTGGCACTGGGCTTTGCACATCACGGTTTCCTTCTCCCTTCCTTATTCCGAATTAAGCTTCTTTTCCTAATTCACCAATTTGGCCGTGTTCAGTGCTTGGAAAATGTACTCTTTTCTCCTCCCCACAGAATCGGGAGCACAGAATGTTAATTTCTTCTGTGTAGAAAAAGAATGCACTTTAACTGCTTCACTAAATAACATTATTTTTAACTATTACAGGTGGCATCCCATGAACTTAGGTTGCCTGAAATCCCCTTGAAGTTAATGTGCAGGGCAGCCTGTTCCAGTAGCCGCCTCTTCTCTAATTTTCACTGTGCTGTTGGCAAATCTAGTGCTGTAATGCACGACAATGCCAGCAGGTGGGATCAGAGGACTACACCAAAATTTCCTTCCCGAGATCAAGACGAAAATAAACACCCAAAAACATACTGGAAGAGAAAGAAATATTAGTTCATAAAAAATGTGCAGCTGCATTCCAGTTCAGAAAGGAAATTAATGTGACATGGAGCAGAAAATGTCTTTAGCAGCTCTTTGATGTGCATCTGCAGTTATTGTGTTTGCTTTTAAAGGGGGGGGGAGAGAGGAAATTCTTACTGAAAATTTCTATTCTTAGAAGAGCTGGGAGGGAATCTTGTATCCTTCATGGTTGCTCTTTCCAGTCACAGAAACAGTGAGGACCAGCTGTTGCCTTCTCCTCTGGGGAAGGCCTCCTCTAAGCAGGAAATCCCGCCTTATGTTTGACTCAATAGGAAAATATGATCTGCCACCCACTAACATTCGCCAGAAGACTATACTGTCCATCCATAGTTCCTGCAGTGGTACAGCTTTATTGGCCATAACTTGAAGCCTAACTTCACTATGAATCTACATGAGATATATTTTTATTTTATTTTCCTAAACTACTGAATTACTAAATGATGAGCCCTAAGGCTTAGTAATATCCAGATAGTTATCCCTCAGAAGGAAAAAAATTTATCATTAATCATAAACTCATCCTTCTCTTACAATGGAGAGAAGGACCTAGAACCTTCCTAGAACCAACATGGTCCCAATCCGGGTTTGGCCAGCACACTTGTGAATTAAATTCCATAGGAGACCAGGTGGGTGACAAGAAAGCAAGCCCTGCCCTCTTAACACAAGTCCCTCCTTAAACCAGATTTTCCCCTCAAATGTGAGACATCTTTGTTAATCCCAGTGTGGGTGGGATTAACATTGGGCGGCAGATCCCATCAGGCATTGTGCCCAATTAAAAAATGCTGAAGAAATGGTGAGGCAGAGAAGTGGCAAAGGACATATTCTTCCCATTGTCTTTGGAGCTGTACAAGGACGTAACAAGATACTACCTGCAGGAATGAGGCTCCTCTGTGATTTTGCTGGATTTCCATCTGCTGCAAACCTTAACAGAAAGATGGGAGTGAGGGGAGAGAACATTTTGGATTTATCAGGATTTGCAAACGGTGCAGGACTGTGAAATCCACCCATCTGAAGCAAATTGAAATTTGGGCCATGGTTGGGATTTGATCATCCATCCATAGGAAATGTACCTTTAAAAATATGAGGCTTGCCAGATGCCATGGGAAAATCCAACTTAATTGCTTGTTTGCAGCAATCTTTTTTGGGGGGTGAATCCAGGTTTGATAAATGATACTGTAGTAAGGGTAGCGGCAGTCTATAGCATGGAATATAATATAGAACGTAGACTGAATAAACCATGTAATGCAATCATATCTTTTATGAGTCTGAGGGTAAGGGAAGCAATTTCGCAGAAGATATGAAAGGCCAAGATGTTATTAAAGAGGAGCAGAGACACACTCATACTTTTTACAAAAAGGTGCAATTTAAATTTCTTATAGAAGTGTTCCAGATGAAGAAAATCGTATATACTTGGGGTAACCCATTCAGATGAAATACATAGGTTTAGATTTGGTAATCTTTAAAACATTAACAGAAGCATAGAATTTTGGCAAATAAACTTATAAATTTAGATAAGGCTGTTTTCTTCAGATTCTTTCCATCTCATTGTCAATTGTTAATTTTAAAATACTTTCAATGGAGAATGTGAGGGCGATCTGGCTGCGACATACTTTCAATGGATGATAAAACTTTGAATCATGCAATAAAGAGATGAAAGACATGCAGAAACAAACAAAATAAGATCAGCCATGTTATATTGCTATTGTCTGTGTGGATTGAACAAATGCTTGTAAAATATTGGGGAACATGGATACAAGAAGATGTAAAGAGGACATATAATTATACAATTTTTTCCCCTGAAATATCAAGTCAAATAAAATTCTAGTCCAGATTATCTCTGTCAAGACTGGACTGAATAGCTCTGATTAAAATCTCCACTTTGCCCAAAATATTATCTTTATTTATGAATATACATTTACTCTGTAGTACTGAAATATTAAGGAAATGGTAACTGCAATAAATCAGTTTGTATGGGAAATGAGTGCAGGTGTCAAAATATGCCTTATCTCTGCATAAATAAAATGATGGTGTAGGCCTGCTAGATGTTCAGATCCTTTGTTTTGTATGTAAACAGGATTTCACAATATACTGCAGTGGGTCAGGTCGACCTCAACAAAATGCCGTGCAGAGGAGCTCCCTTTTGCAGGCCCTGCGGAACTGTTTAGAATCATATAATCATATAATCATAGAGTTGGAAGGAGCCATACAAGCCATCTAGTCCAACCCCCTGCTCAACGCAGGATCAGCCCAAAGCATCCTAAAGCATCCAACAAAAGTTTGAGTACCTTCAAGGCCGTGATCTCCTCTGGGAGCTTGTTCCACCAAATGAGGGCCAGGATGGAAAAGGTTCTGGCCCTGGTTAAGGTCAAACAGACTTCCTTGAGGCCAGGGACCACCAGGAGGTTGGAAGTGGTGAAGCGCAAGGCTCTTTGAGGGGTATAGGCAGAGGGGCGATCCCTCAGGTATACTGGGCCCAGACCACATGTGGCCTTAAAGGTAATAACCAAAACCTTAAGCCTGATCCAGAATTTGTCCAGAAGCCAACACAGCTATTGGAGGATGGGCTGGATGTGGGACCTCCAAGGTGTTACCTGGCAGCTGTGTTCTGGACCAGTAGTAGTTTCCGGTGATTTATAATTCAGAATTCTCAATGTCAGAAATGTTTGATGACATGACTTTCTGGTATCAAAAATGATATTGAAAATAGTTTTGAAAATGACCAGATTTCTTGGTATGAAGAAGCAGGGAAAATTGACATTTACAATCCATCATTATACCAGTACTAGGAATGAATCCTATTTTGAAAACAGACAGAAAGTGAGGGAAGTGGAGGACAGGAAGGCTTCCATGAAGGAGAATGGGCGAGGCAGGCAGGTGACTGATTTGGGCAGTGTAAAAAAGTGCACCCTCACAGGAGGTAGGAATGTGGAGTGGGGGGGGGGTATTGAGGAGGCACATGTCCAGGCACTGTTCCTCAGCTGGCTGAGAGATAGGCATGTAGAGAGGGGGTGAGGTGGTGTGCACACCTCAGGTGCTATTCCTCAACCTGGCAGGAATAGGCACCTAGGGGAGCAAGGTGGCCTGTGTGTGCACATGGTGGTAGAGAGCACAGGGTGGCAGGATGGCATTTTGAGGTGCCCAAGAATCTAGTGAGTGTGTTGTGGGTGGAGTGCAGCATGCCTGTCTACCCTTCCATGGGCTTCCATGTAGGCAGGCTGCATGGACCCCCATGGCCAGGAAGCAAGACAGGAGGGTGGGGAGTAGGGCAGGTGTGCAGCAGGGCACAGCAGAGTGCAGCTGGACAGCCATTCCCAGCTCTCGGCCTCACCTGGTGGCAGATTGCCTTCCTCAGGCATGGGAAACAGAGAAGTGACTTTGGACGATGCAGCAGCCCTCTGACTGGCTCTCACTGGGGGTATTATTTTCAACTTCCAGCTAGTAATACAAAATAGAAATAAGGAGTAAAAAGTTGAATAGTTAATAGAGAAAAATATATATAAAAGACAGTTAGGGAAATTGTGTAGACTGACATTTTTACAAAATAACGGGCAGGATTACAAGATCAGGTGGGGAAAATACACAGGACCCATTATCCTGTCAGGTGAATTGAAATGGAAATGGAGTAATATTAACTCTTGATTAATGAATACATGAAGGGAAAGTTTCTACAAATTGCAGTCCCATTGGTATTTAACATTTTTAATGCTAAAAATAATCTACAGGAAAATGCTGGCATTTTTAAGTTTAAAAAGCAAATATATTGTATGATTTTGGAACTGTCCAGTAATTATCTACTTTTCAAAGCAGGTCTCAGTTGTGATTAGAGAAATGAAGGGCTACATACTGTTAAGGAACCCAGAGGTGGTATTGTTCGGTTATTTTTGTAAAATGTGTGGGAGATGGTTTAGAAGTAGCCAGTGTGTTAGGACTAGCTGCACAGGTGTGTATTGCTGCAAAATGGAATTCTGAAATCTCATGCTCAGCTATAGAATGGTATAGATGAATTTGGAAGGTTCATAATTAACAAAGCTAATGTAAAACAGAAAGAATAATCAAAATAATAGGTTTGTAAAAAGCTGAGTAATTTTCATTACATATTAAAATATGAATTTTTGTGATAGTTTACAGCAGCGGTTCTCAACGTTTTTGGGACCGCAACCCCAACTTTGGCGGCGGCGGGTGGTGTGGCGAGTTTTTCTTAGAGTCCATGGAGACGCGTCCATTGTTGCATAGTTTTAGTTGGGGACTTCCTGTTTGGTCCTTCCTTGCATGTTCTATCAAATAACAGTTTGGTTCTAGAGTGAAAAGCAGTAACTTCATGGCTCGGGAAGAATCCAACTGAGCAAGGAGTGCGTTTCCCACAAGGGAGACAGAAAGTTCTTCTTTGACCTGTCTCCCTCGAAGAGAGATGGGAACTGTGCAGAACAAATGCCACACAACGACAACTGGCCTCCATCAGAAACATTTTGAGTCCTGTCCGTAGAGTACTATTTGAGTCAATACAAAGCACATTCCTTACTTTCTACTTCATGGGTCTCCACCTTCTAGAGCCTTTGTGCATTTTTGGAATTCTGACACAGAGTAGTAGGCTCAACCACAAAATAGCTACTGCAGGAGGTTATGCATAACCTCTAACAGTAACTCTTCCAACATTTCACACATAAATTCTATTTAACAGGATGCCTTTTAAATGAACATATTTAAAAAAAGAAAATCTTGCATCCACATAGCTTATCTTTAGTCACTGTGAAAATCCTTGTTCTGTGGTGACAGCTAATAATACCAAAAGTGGCATTTAAAAAAAATGCATAGCCTAGGGTTGACTAGGGTTGAGCGCTTTTGGCTTGGTTCAGCCGCCAGTGCCGCAGCAAAGAGAGGAGGAGCAGCAGCGGTGCACCAGCCAGCGCATCGCCACCACCCCTCCTCTCCGTGCCACGGTGCTGGCCTCCCACGCTCCGCTTCAGATGTCGGTGATCACCAAAGCAGCCGAAACAAGCCAAAAGCGCTCAACCTTAATCAGATCCCCAGTGGCCAATCAAAAGCCCCATCTGGTTCTGCCCACTTTCTAAATGCACTTGGTAAATGGCAGGAAAATGCAGACAGGCATGATAGGACCCACCTTAGGGACCTCTCCTCAACAGGATGGCTTGGTTCCCAGTACCAAAGGTTGGTGATAAATCTAACAAGAGGAAACAGTCATGACCCTATACTAAAACAGAAACAGTCAAAGCCATCAGTGTCACCTCTGTCCCGTAGCCCAGCCTGAAGTCATACTGAAAGGAATAAAGAGCAGATGAGTCATCCAGGAAGACCTGTTCTTCCGCTGCTATTTGTATCATCTTGCCAAGGAAGAGGAAATTAGAGGCAAGGCAATAACTGGAGACAGGGTTTTTCTTTTCTAAGGGTTTTAACGTACTGCACGGATTCTAGCCTCCAGGTAGGGTTTGGGGATCTCCTGGAATTACAGCTCATCTCCAGATTACAGAGATCAATACCCCTGGAGAAAAGAAACAATTTGGAGGCTGGACACTCTAGCACTGTACCCCAGTGAGGTCCCTTACCTCACCAAGCTCCACCTACAAGTCTCCAGAAATGTTCCAACCTGGAGTTGGCAACCCTATCCTCCATCCCCTAACAGTAGCCAGAGGGGAACTGGCAACCATACACATGACCTCCTGCTTTAGTGACTGGAGAGAGAGGCCCTAAGTCAGTGAATGATGCATGATGGACTTCAGGGCCTTTGTAGACCTCTAGATCTTGTTGATATCCATCATAGTAACTGGATAAAAATTGTCCAGAAGTGAACCAAGCATTGTTCTATACATTTACAAAGTCTATATTATATTACAACCAACATCCAAATTGGAATGTACTTGAGAGCAAAACACTTTACAAAAATGACTCAACTAATCACCAGTTCTCAACAATTTAAAGACTCAGACTTCAGAGTAAACAAGTGCCAAAATATCTCAAACAATTTAGCAGTGCACAGACTAGCAGATACAATTATAACAGAGAAGGAGGCTTTCATAGCCACTGCCATCTCATAGGTCTTCCAATGAGCAATTTGAGCTTTCTGACAATGCAATTTTAGACATCTCTTAGCCCTGTTCAGATCACCTAGCACCATAGTAAACCAAGGCATCAGAGTCTGCCTCATGTCAGTAGAATGTCTCAGTTAAAGCTCCTATCATGGTCCCCACAGATCTGTTGTTTGGGATCCTAAAATCCCCAGGGCATTCTGGAATCAAATTGGATTCATGTCTCCATGGGTGGACTGTCTGAACCAGCTTGCTGCCTCTGCAGAATGTGGGTACCGCATTCACACATTCCTTAAGAAGGCCATGGTCAAGCCATGGCACAGGCTGAACCTGCAGCCCCCAAACCAGACCTTCCCCCAATGGCTGAATGCAAAAAATTCAGCCTAAGGTATTTCTTTGTTATGTGTGATTTGTTGTAACCTGTGGCCAAAGAGGGTGGCCAAAGAGGGTGTGAAATCTCACATTGTCCCAGACAAGGGGCCATCAGCATGAATGCCGAAATCACCCAGAACAATCAATCTAGATGTCTCCAATGCAAGTCCAAGACTACCCTCAGAAAGGGTGCCCAGCAAGGAGTCAGGCAGATGGCAAATAAGTAGAATGTTCTATCTTAACACAGCCCATAAAATGATAAGGCCTTGGGAGGCGGGATGTGTCGGGGTGAGGAAGGGTGCCGATTGGCCCCTTCCTCTGGACGGACTATTGGAGGGACCAATCGGCAGGCACGAAGCGCCTGCTGATTTGTCCCTCCGATTCCCTGCTGGAGCAACTGCGAGCTGCGCACAGCGTGGCTCACAGTTGCTCCTTTGCCAGCGGCCTGATGCGGTGAGAGGCGCAAAGCGTCCCTCGCCGTGTCAGGCCGCCGACCAAGGGAGCCCCCAGCAGCCGTGCTCCGTGCGACTGCCAGGGGGGGCTCCCATGCCTAGCGCCCGCTGTATTTTAGGTACAGCGGGCTTGATTACTAGTCTATCCATAAAACCTAAAGAGACAATCAATGCCATTTGTAATTTGCCCTAGAAACCTGTGAAAGGGAAAAGAAGTATGGAGAATTACAGCACCGCTCCCCCAGCTTCCATTGCATGCCTGATGAAGGACCATCTTACCAGGCACAGTTAACTGAGACAGATATGTCTAATCATTTTCTTTCATCTGCATCTCCTTCAGCTAAGCTTTTAAAAGTTTTAACAAGTCAGGTCAGGTTCCCAGGACCTGAATTGCTTTCTCTGTAGCTATACACATCAGCTACAGGGGACTGCCTTTTTAAGGACTGTGTGTTCCTCCCCTCTTCCATTTTCCATTTTCCAGAATTTTCCTCAGTTGGGAGCTGTACATGTATGGAATATGTGCATGACTTATAGGACAGAATGTCTCAGTCTGGCTCTGGAGCAAACTGGCTCTGGAGCAAATTGAAGCAAATTGTCTGTTGGGAAATGTCTTGGGAGTTATAGATGCCATCTTTGACTATTTTTTGTTGTTTGCCTCCAATTTCTGATCTGGG
Source organism: Paroedura picta (assembly GCF_049243985.1). Taxonomy (NCBI): domain Eukaryota; kingdom Metazoa; phylum Chordata; class Lepidosauria; order Squamata; family Gekkonidae; genus Paroedura; species Paroedura picta. The sequence continues at coordinate 24,262,087 of NC_135377.1, forward strand.
TTCTGGCCAACCTACTTGCTAAATGGACAGCTATTGCCAAGAGCCTACTGAGCCCTGCCTCTGTCCCGCAGAATCAGAATCATGACCAGTTTTCTGCAAATATGTCTGATTGCTTCCTAGTCCCACAAATGTAGATAAATAAGTCATTAAAGTAAATGCTCCAAATTTGACAGCCCCAGACATGGAATGGGAGATACGGTCCAAACCATGATCATCTTTTTGAATTAATACAACATTTGAAGGTCACTAGTCGGTCTATGCTAGGAATAAAGAAGAAAGTAGCAAGCAGTGTGCAAGAACATGTCTTAAACCTATAAAAATATCTGAGCAGATTTACAAAATATTTACACATCTGGAACTACCACTACCTGCAATATAAAGCTGTTGAGATATTCAAAAATTCCACCAATGCTTGCCATGTACCACTGCAATCAATATATCCTTCTCTGCCTCCTCCATGCATCATCCTTTGAAATATAATTTCCAAATAAAATCTTATACCATTAAATGTAGGTCTAAAGTCCCAAGTGAGTTTTCTACAATGAATTTTCACAGCAATTTATATAAACACAAGTTAAATATAAAACCTGTCATCAGACGTTAACAATTACGAAGGGAAAATGACAGTTAAAAATAATGAAATGGCATATGAAACATGTGTATAGTATTATTAATTATAGTCGTCTTATACACTTCCCATTCTGAAATAAAACCTCTTCTTCAGACATCTTTTATGGAACCAACTCATTTAAAGCAGAAGTACCAATCACAGTTACCCAGACTTAAATCCACAAATAAATATTAATCAGCCGCAAGTTAAAGGAAAAGCAATTAAAGCATCTGTCAACACTTTAAACATGAACTGACAATAATATCTTTCATGGCTCTGAAATTTTCCTAAGATGTGTAACCAGTCAAACTGGTTTAGCCTCAGACTAGTTCTTTTCAAGTCATATGTCAGCACATTTCAAATTATATTACATTTAAAATAAACTTAGAAAATTATGGTTTCAGAGGTTAGCTGTGTTGGTCTGCAGTAGAACAGCTAGTCCAGAAGGACCTCAGAGACCAACAAAAACTGATTTCTCAGTAGATCACAGGAAGGGGGTTGGAAATATTTTATATCAATTCAAACCTTACATTTAACTGCATATGGTTTCCCACTTGCTATGAGGGTAGGGATGCCAGCCTCCAGGTGGGACTTGGGGATCCCCTGGATTTACAGCTCATCTCCAGACTACAGGGATAAGCTCCCTGGAGAAAATGGATGCTTTGGAGGGTGGACTCTATGGGGCATTCCACTGAGGCACAACGGAATCAACTTTTCTAATATTTTACCACTAAGCCTATTCTGGGAGAGTAGAATGAAAAAAAATCATTGCAGAAATGAGTTTCATCATGTAATAATGCAGAGCCTCTTGTGGCGCAGAGTGGTAAGGCAGCAGAAATGCAGTCTGAAGCTCTGCCCTTGAGGCTGGGTGTTCAATCCCAGTAGCCGGCTCAAGGTTGACTCAGCCTTCCATCCTTCCGAGGTCGGTAAAATGAGTACCCAGCTTGCTGGGGGGTAAAACGGTAATGACTGGGGAAGGCACTGGCAAACCACCCCGTATTGAGTCTGCCATGAAAACGCTAGAGGGCGTCACCCCAAGGGTCAAGCATCACTCGGTGCTTGCACAGGGGATACCTTTACCTTTTTTACATGTAATAATGCATCATATAATAATGCACTACCATCTGAGCCACAGTATCAGGGCACAAACAGTCCTTATACAGAAAAATATGTTTTTCCTTATGTGAAAAATACTATTTTTAATTTAGCAGTTCTGAGAGGATAAAAGGCCAAACAGGATCCAACACCCTTGCAGAAATCAAAGGCTGATCCCCCCCCCACACACACACACACTAAGACAGTTAAGCAGCTTCACTGCTTCTGGAATGGAATGGCATCTGTCCAGGGCCTAGAAAAAAAATGTTCCTGTTTCCCCAGCTTATAGTAACATGATAGCAGTGACAGCTGTTAAGGGAAGGGTAGAGAAGTTAATGCAGAGATAAGCTAGGCCAAAGACTGACTGGAACTGATGGAAGTACCCAAAGCATGGAGCAGCAGAGGCGTGAACAATTCCAGTCTATGCTCACAAAACGGAAAAGGGATGGGGTGAGAGACTGAAGGGACAAAAATGCATTTAGGATATAAAGATCAGAAATGAAATTTCATATAACACTGGAACTGGGCACTTCTAAGAAGTCAAAGGATAACACTCTATTGCCCATTTTGGAATGGATTTTGTAGCTTTGCAAACTGACCACCTGACAGGAAAGTCATTGTCTTTCTTGACAAAAGAAAGTTAAAAGCTCTTAATTTATCTTGGATTCTGCATTTTAGAATTTGTAATGGAAATTAACTGGGTTTAAATTTTATTCTCTGCATTTTAAAAAAAATTTGCTTTGAAAAATACACCTGCGCAAACAGCATAGGTCACATGTGAGGGTCCCCCATACCAGAGATGGTCTCCCTACTTTCTACTGTCCCATCATCAAAGAGGGCATCTGGCCACTAGCCTCATAACTGGAAAGGAAAGGGGAGGGGAGGCATTCTGGCACCTAGGTCCTTGTCTTCCTGTTCCCCAGACTAGGCTCAGTCTGTTGCTAGCTCCTTGGCCAGTGGTAGTGCCTTCCCTTTTATGGGATTCACTGCCCTCCCCCAATCTGGCCTGTATCCAGTCCCCAGTCCCCTTCCACCTGCTCTCCCTGGGAGGATATAAAAGGAAAGGGAAGCCATCATCTATTTTCTCTGCTCCCTGTATTCCTATTCTGTTCTTTCCCCTTGTTGCTCAGTCAGGACTGCTTCTTAGCCTTTCCCAACCTGGCTTTCCCCAAGTCTGGGCTCAGCCTAGCTATCTGACCATACTCCTCCTTGCTATTCGTGGCTCCCAACCAAGTTCTCAGCTACACTGGAGTAATCTGTCTGGGTCTTAGATGCCTCCCTGATCCAGCCTTCCTCTCAATAATGAACCCAGCTCATGGCTGGTCTCATTTGGACAGCTGGGGCAGGGTTCTGTTATCGCCAGACACTGGTTCCTAACATTATATTAGAAAGCTAAATAATATATAAAAATTAAAAAAAAAATTTTTTTTTAAAACACATACCGGGGAGGGGGGGCAAACCCTCATCATCCAGCAACTAAGAACACTAATTCTGGGATCTACTACTGTGGTCAACAGGGAGGGTGATTTCTGACTCCCCCCAATACATTTCCCGGTGGTCCTCTGTCTCCCAGAACCAGCATTTGGAAGTCATTTAGAACTGCAAAATGATGGGTGAGGAGGTCTCACTCCATAGATGGAATTCCTTTCTGTCCGCAGAAAATATTGGTGGATTGAAGCCAATATTTGTTGAAGGAAGGTCACAGGTATTTCAATTCCAGCATGTGAGGGGAGCATTACCTTAAAAATAAGGCATTTCTGAAATGTCTGGGAGTGTATATTTGCATAGAACAGAAGTGCTTTTTGTACAGCCTGATTCAAAGCTGATGGTGAGTATATTTGATACAGCAGTAGAATTTCATGCAGGTTCCTTTCAGTCTACTCTAAACCTATTATACTACATTTCAATGAGATTTCACTGGAGTAATTCTGCATAGCACTGTACTGAAGGAAGGTCTGGGGAGTGATCTTGAACAAAGATATATGAGAGCAACTGGTTATTCTCTGAAGAAACAAGAGATACTGGCTGCAGTCCTAAAGCCACTTTCCTAGGAGTAAGGCCCATTATCTTCTTACTGTTTTCCCAGCGATAAGGAAGAAATTACCCCCACCTAATATATTATGTAATTTTGTTTTCTTCTGGTGTCTATTTCTGCTTAGTGTTGTATCTTTTACATCAGTGGTTCTCAACCTTCCTAATACCAGTTCCTAATGATGTGGTGATCCCCAACCATAAAATTATGCAAGTGTTCTTTCACAGAAATTAAACGAAAACTGACCAATGGCGTGAAGATCCATTGTTCATGATTGTATATAAACTGGTTGCTCACCCTGCCGCGACCCCTGTGAAAGGGTTGTTAGACCCCCAAAGAGGTCCTGACCCCCTGGTTGAGAACGACTGTTTTACATCAACATGAGACAGTATTGTGATTTCACTGAGATAAATAGATTTTTAAAACATGGATCATTATTTACATTTTAAAAGTTAATTGATGTCTTCTTCTTTTCTTCTTTTTATCCTTTAGCTGGAGATTGGTGGAACAGGTTGTTCTCTCAGCCAATATGCTGCTCTAAGTGCTGCTGGGTTTTTTGCCTTGTTTCCACCCTTGGTGGCAGTAGTTTTGGCCATATGGGTAGTCAATCGCTGGTTTCTAAGGTCTTCCTCAATCTGCTTCAGCCATGTTTCTTTGGCGCCAGTCGCTGGATCTTCCATTCAGTTGGTCATTCTCACCAGAGGAGTTTATGAGACAGTCTGCTGGTGCTGATTCTGTAGACAGGGCCAAATCATTGCAGTCTGAGCTTTTGGATTTGTTCTTTAATTTGTGGCTGTTTGTCACATTTTGCCTGCATTGTCTTATTCAGATTATGATCACATAGAGACACACCCAGAATCGGCCACGGGCATTGCATGTGGAAGGTCTTGAGTTTATGTCAGGTTTTAGTAAAGTCTATGTTTCTGATCCATATAGAAGGATTGGCAGGATTAGTGTCTGGAAGAGACAAACTTTGTTCTTGAGAGAGATGTTTGTTTTCTTCCACAGGCACCCCTCCATCAAGGCTGGTCCCAAGCCTGGATGCAAAAGGAGGAGGGTAGTCACTCTGCCAAGGTGACCAGAACTGGGAAACGAGGTAAGAAACCGCATGGGAATTCGAATAATTGATGTCTATATCAAAGTTGAACTTGGCATAAAGATTATCAACATACAAGCAAAAATACCAAATAATTAGGAAACAATAATTAAAATTTAATTCTGATTAAAAACCCAAAGGGGAGGCAGAGGTGTACTGGACAGTAGGGATTATGCATTGCATCAGATGCCCATGTACATTTTAGCATGTAGGAAGCAAGAATATGCTTCTTAACTACACAAGACAACATGTGAAATCAAAGAAAACCATGTTATGTTTGAGCAAGATAACTAGCCCAGTGGGATGCACTTACTATTTTATGAGAAGCACTGGGTTTGGTTTTTAAACTAATTAATATTCAGACAACGGGCTATGGAAATAGTTGTATGCTGATATGGGACAGATTCATCCCAGTTCCTTTTCTTCCAAGGGAAGCTCCTAATTGTACCAAGTTACAATAGTGTTAAATCCGTGGGTTCAGAGGTGGACAGAGACACTGAAAGCAATTTGAGTTCTTTATTAAGACCCCAGCATGGTATAAGAAGTACTGAACTGAACCAACAACCCCCTGCAAAACCCCAATTTATATACATTAGCAGTCAAAGGATCTTCCTGCCACTGCACACTATTGGTCAGTTTCAGTAAACTGACTGGATCTGGCTGGTGGGATCGAGCTGTGCATTGGTCAATTAGGGGAGCTTTAGGGGAGGGCGGTATACAAATGTAATAAAAATAAATAAATAAAATTAATTACCTTGCCTGCTTCAATCCTGCTTCAGACTTCAAGCTTGGTCCTCAGCAGAACTACAAACAGCAAATAGTGAGGATAAAATTAGTGATAGATAAATCAACAGATTATCTAATGAGAAATACAAGTTGCTGGTTGAAACTTGGTCTCCTGGCTTATTATACATTATTAGTTCATTATTTTGCCATAAATTTGAAAAGGTGTGAATTGCTACGAGTGTGAACCTGTGTATGCATACCCACTTCTGCATCAAATGAACTGACAGTGTTACTTGCTTTCTTTCACAGGAAAAACTCAACTAAATAAAGTGAATAGATCCCTTATTTGCTGTTGATAGTTTAAAGCCCTATAAGCCAATCTGCCATTCCTCATCTATATTCCTCATCTATATAAACAAAACTTCTCAATTGCCCAGTAACATGTGAAGCAATCCTACTTTGCACTCTTTCAAAACCTGTGTCCTTTTATTTTCATTAATTCTTTACAGTCTGCTTTAAAGCTTTCTGTTGTGCATAATGGAGAACATAATAGCAGTTGTCAGATTCACCATTATTTCCTTTCTTGAGCACAACCCACTAAACAAGTACTGCCTAAGCACAATCCCTATTAATATACATTAAAAAACTGCACTTGGGGAATTGTGCCCATTGTTAGTAATTTATGTATTATAATAATAATAATACCATGCCAGAATAGCAACTATATTAAAGTCTCTGCAACTTGACTCACAATTTCATGTGTCAACTCCTGCAGCACTTTCACATGAAGTTATCCAGTTCTCCCAGTTTGAAATAATTGCTTTTCAAGTAAGATATATACACATTTTTTACCCAGCCTTCTTTTTCACCAGGGTCAGCCCTTTCACCTTTCAACACTGAGGGACTAACTAACTCTACAAGCCCACTGTAATAACAGTTGGCTCTACAGAAAAGAATTCAGGTTCTGTATCACAGCAGAGACTTATCAATTATCAGTTCTTCTATTTTCATCTCAGAATGGATGGTTCTAATCTATGTACTATTTTCCTCCATAGTTTATTCACTTGTGGGATTACAACTAATTTCCAGGTGACAGAGATGAGTTCTCCTGGAGATAACTGGCCTTTTTGGAAGGTGGACTCTACAGCGTTATACGCCTCTGAAGTCGCTCCACTTCCGTTCTCAACCCCCCCCCCCCCCCGAAAAAAAAACTCCAGGTATTTCTCAATTAATTCCCATCCATTTGGGAAACTTCCAGGGCCATCAAGAAAGAAGAAGAGTTGGTTCTTATATGCTGCCTTTCTCTACCCAAAGGAGTCTCAAAGTGGCTTACAGTCACCTTCCCTTTCCTCTCCCCACAACAGATACCCTGTGAGGTAGGAGAGGTTGAGAGAGCCCTGATGTTACCCCAGGATTTCACAAAACCTTGGCTGAAAAAGCCTGTCATGAAATGGGACCACTTAGAGCAGCAAAATTACTTCAGCTGGCCTGCTAAGTCCTAGCTCAGCCTTTCTAAACCTTTTTGTGGTTGAGAAACTCCTGAAACATTCTTCGGGCTTAAAGAAACCCCAAAAGTGATATCACCAGGACACATCTTCCTGCCATGCCCCCAGAAATCACGTCACCAGAAATGACATCACCCAGACACTCTCACTGGATGTGACATCATGCTCCATCCCAACCAGTGCCATAAACTGCCCAGTAAGAGGGCTAGGGCAGGCATCTGCCATTCCATCACACCCTGCCACCGCCCCTAACACAGTTAATGTTAATAGGAGACTTTGAACTCGAGTTGCTACCATGTGCAACGAGTCTAAGCCAGCAAGATATTTATGACCCCCTCCCCTTTCCACTCCCTCCAGGCCCATCATTGGCCATTGGGGGGGTCGGGGTCAACATAGCCATATATGGTCATATCACGATAATTTTTTAAAAAAATTAAAATATATATAGAAAATTAGCTCCCACCCAATTGGCAAAACCCTTCTGAGGGCATCAAGAATACCCAGGCTTGCATGAAACCGCTATAGAGAAAACCTGTCCTACCTACTTCAATATTTAATTAATGATACATTAGTTAAATGTTAAGCATGTCTACCTGGAAGGAAGTCTTTTTCATTTCAGTGGGACGTCCTTCCAAGTGAACATGACTAATACAGCACTCCTACACCTTCCCCTCATTAATCAATTTTGAATTTGATTCACCACTTCTGTAGGAAGCATCATGTGAACTCCATTGTGAGCCATTTAGTTTTGCTGAGAGATACACAGTTGGCAGGATCTGCTAAATGCTCTCATCCCCCCCACCCTAAGTTAATGTACTTGACTGGAAAAAACAGAACAGCCTATAGCACTTAGGGCAGAGAGAATCCTCAAGCATAGAAGACTTGTAATGGGAAAAAAACACAAGGGAGGAAAAACTTCTGTTATCCGGTTCAGTTCCCCAGACTACCTTTGCTGCAAGAAAATCTTTGATGGTATTAATTTAACCTAAGTGTCATTGCCAACTACATTCCAGACCCAGCCAACTTACTAGTAAGGCCTACAGTAATAAGACAATAAACAACGAAGGCATACTGTAATATAAAGGCAGGTTACGTTTTTTAATGGATGTTCTGTCTTGATAGCTCAGATAATTGTTCTACCTTTACAGTAAGCTGAACTTACAATCAGTTTGTTTCTAGCTCAGCCCTAGGCAATCTAAGAGCTCTACAAAGAATTACAGATTTCATACACAATGTGTATAACGGCTCTGACGTGCTATGCACAACATATTTACCTATGGGACCACTTACTTCCTTAGGCCCCCCGCAGGGCACTTCACTCTGAAGGTATGAATTTGCTCATGGTCCCAGTTCCCCGGGAAGCACGCTTGGCCTTGACCAGGACCAGGGCCTTCTCGGTCCTGGCCCCTACCTGGTGGAATGAGCTCCCAGAAGAGCTGCAGGCCCTGTTGTACCTGTCTAGGTTCTGTCTAGGCCTCAACCATAAGTCGGGGAAATTGACACCCCTCCCCCCAGTTGCCATGTTTAGGTGCTAGACCGACAGGAACTACCCCAAAGTGTTTTCCACCCTCAGCTGTTCCAACTTCTGATTCAACAGCATTAGTGGTCTGGGAGAATTAAATTGGTTAACCACCATTTGGGGCATTTATGTAATATTAGGAAGGATGTTTTATTGGGTTTTGATGTTTGTATGAATTGTGGTTTTACTGTTTTATTATATATGTTGTAAACAGCCATGAGCCAGAATTTCTGAGAATGGTGGTATATAAATTAAATTATGAATAAAATTTTAAAAATGTACATGTGATATGACAGTCATATTCCTCTCAGTTTAGTTACATGAGTATATCATGGGAGTTTGTGGCACATAGGCCAAAAAATGAATTACAGTATTCTCCAATGTCAGTACACTAACAAAGTGTGAGAAAATCTTAGGCCACCTCCAGTAAATCTATGTTTGTTTGTTTGTTTATGAACTTAGGCAGATTGTGAATGGGTGGGCAGGAAGGGTTGTGCCACTGTTTGTCTCTTGTGGCCCAGGGAATCGCTGGTCGCCACTGTGAGATGGTAGGTGAATTTCATTCAACCCAGGCTGGATTCTGGAGATTTTTGGTGGGGGGGGGGTTACTGGGGCATGAAATTAGGGTCACTGTGGGTGGGCAGGTGGGTATGAGTTCTTGCACTATGCGGGGGGGGGGGGCTGGACTAGACGCTGGGAGAGGTCCCTTCCAACTCTATGATTCTGATTCTACTTGAATAGCCCAATTTCATTTGTGTTATTAAATTTTTGCAGTCTTTCCATACAAGTTAGCTAGATTTACACAGTTTAGCAGTAAATGTGCAAAGTCTCACACGATTCATGTATTGTGTTTTTGCTCACGATTCATGTATTGTATTTTGAACACCCTAGAAAATTCACTCACACGCTAGAGGCGCAGTATGTTCCAACAACCGCACATTTATCTGCCTGCCTCGCCTCTTTAGGAACTATTCCCAGGCTGCCGGGGTTACCTGAGCGCCGCATGTCCCCATAAAGCAGTTCAACTCACACACGTCGGCACGTGTGAAGCAAGCGTCCCAGATTTCGCGTGAACCACCTTGTGAGCGGGAAAATTCGTGAGGGGGCGGGTGGAGCGCGCGTGTGTAGATTCCTGGAAGGGCCCCTGTGTGTGTGTGTGTGTGTGTGTGAGGAGGGCGGGGGGAGACTGTGTGCCTGCGGGCGCCAGAAAGCGGGGCGTGAAGGGCATTCGTGAGGCAGCTGCTCCGCGTGTCCCGAAGCGTGTTGTTTATGCTTCTGCTTCGTGCGCTCGTGAGAGGAGCCACGCCGGGGGCGGCCGCTTGCTTCCGCGCGCCTCGCCCACTTCCCCTCGCCGCGCTCCGTGAGGCGCGGCAGCGACCACCCTCCCGGCTCCCGCGCCTCTGGCCTGGCCTGGCCCCGCCCCTTCGCCTCCTCTCACCGCCTGCCGGCCGCTGCCGAGTCTTGCCACATCGGCGCCCGCGCCGTCCCCCTCTCCCGCCTCCTCCTCCGCCTCCTCCGGCTCGTCCCTCCATCCATCCATCCGCGGAGCTCTCAGTCCAGAGCGGGGCGCTCTTCCGTCCGGCGGGGCCTTGCCGGGGCGCCGTCGGGAACTGGAGCTCTGCGCCGGCTGCTGCTGCTGCTGCTTCTGCTGCTGCTGCTCTCCGGGACGCCCCTTTGGCCCAGGCCGCAACCGTCGCGCCCGCCCGCCCGCGGCTTCCGCCGTTGAGTCTTCGGGGAAATATCTGCCGGGGTGTCGGGCCGGCGGCTGAAGCGAGCAGCTCGGCCGCCGCCCGCCCCGCCCCGGACCCGCTCCCCAGCAGCCGGCGGCCGTTCCCCTCAGCCGCAGCGTCCGCGGCGGTGCCGGCGATGAGCGAGCGTCCGCCCGGGAAGCGGGGAAGGCGCAGCCGTCGTTCGCCCTCCGCCCGCCGGCGGCGGCGCCTCCCCCTCGTGGCCCTCGTGTTGTTGTCGGCGCCGTAGAGCCGCGGGCGATGTGGAGCTCGGGGGCCGCCGTGCTGCAGCTGCTCTCCCGGGCGCCCAAGGCCGGCGGTGCGCAGGGAGCGCGGCCGGAGCCCGGCCGCTGGCTGCCTCGCCTGGGCGCCGCCGGGGAGCTGAGCCCGGCGTTGGCGGCGGCCGGGCCGTGCTTCGGCGAGCAGAACGGGCTGCACCACTACGCGCATCTCCCGCAGGACGAGGCGGCGGCGGCGGCGGAGGTGCTGCTGTGCCAGCTGCCGGACGCGGGCGGCGGCTCGGCCGAGGGCAGGACGTGGCGCTGGGGGGGCTGCGTGCCGGGCACCTGCTGGTGCAAGAGCTGCCTGAGCGTGTGCTTCTTGGCGGCGCTCTGCTTCGCCTCGCTGGCCCTCGTGCGCCAGTACCTGCGCGACCTGATGCTCTGGGCCGAGAGCTTGGACAGCCTGGCCGGCGTGCTGCTCTTCACCGTGGGCTTCATCGTGGTCTCCTTCCCCTGCGGCTGGGGCTACATTCTGCTCAACGTGGCCGCGGGCTACCTCTATGGCTTCGTGCTGGGCATGGGCCTCATGGTGCTGGGGGTCCTCATTGGCACGTTCATCTCTCATGTGGTCTGCAAGAAGCTGCTGGCCCGATGGGTGCAAGCCAGGATCCAGGGCAGCGAGAAGCTCAGCGCCGTCATCCGTGTGGTGGAAGGAGGAAGCGGCCTCAAGGTGGTGGCCTTGGCTAGGCTCACCCCTATACCTTTTGGGCTCCAAAATGCAATCTTCTCTGTGAGTGGCTCTGGCGAGAAGCTGGTGGGACATTTTCATGAGGGATGCCGGAGAGGGGCCTTTGGAAACGAAATGCTCTTGTCAGTACAGAATAGAAAGTACAGAAGGCACATTTTTACGGCCAGCATATGTTTTCAGAGCTAACTTGCACATAATTATAGGGCTTTATATAACTGGAAGTCAGAATGTGTAATCTGACCCTGAAAAACCTTTGTGGTGTCATGGCTGTAGGGAATGGGGTCAACCCCAGTCCTGCAATTTATCTTGATCTGCTTTCAGTCCTGGTAGAGAGGGAAAGGCTGGTAGCCAAATTTTGCCTGTCATTTTCCTGTAAAAGGCTTAAAGCAGTAGGTTAACCATTTATAGCTGGGAAATAGAGCTGACCACCCTTCTACAGTGCTACGGGCTTGTCTCAGACCAGGCTCCTATCGTCACCCTGCAACTGTTTTAATGCCAAATTACATGAACAGCATTCCAGTAATGGAACGCCATTGTCACTTATATCAAAATTATAGATATGAAAAAATAAGCAAAAATAAAACCATTTCTTCCAGGAAGAGCTTTAGGTAGTTTCTAATATTAAAGACAAAAATCTAAAGAGATGGTATTTCCAGCAAGAGTGGATTTGGTATATGCATCTGAAAAATTCTGGAATTATCAGACCCAAACTATATGCTGTGTGTAAATGTGTATAATAGAAGCTTAAGTGAGGAAAAGCTGTTTCATCTAGACATGATTAGAAGCAGAGAGATGAAGGAAGGGGGTCATGTCCCCTCTCCTCAGTTACCCCTCCAGTGGAATTTTCCTCCAGAGGAGAGTTCAGTGCACATTTTCCTTAACTGAAGTGGAAGTTACTTCGGTGGATGTGACTTGGAACATTTCATAAGAAAAGGCTTTAGAGCTCCATACTGTTCACTATAGAAAGCTGCTTGCCTTCATTTTTAAGTGGACTCTTGGCCAAGTTCCTCAAATGAGCCTTACCAGATTCCTGCTGGCTCTTGGTCACAACTTTCTTGAATGATTTATATGGCTTTTAAAGCCCCACAAAACATTGAATTCTTATTGGGGAATCTTGTACATCAGGATCAGCCCCTTAGTTTGTGTGTTCCTTGACACAAAGAAGTGATATTCTAGGGCCAATTCCCTTTGAGACTGATTGTCACTACACATACAGCATCCTGCGTGTGGCTTTCAGTTGCTGTTGCCAAATGCAGAGGCATGCAGATAGGCAGTGGCATTGTTACACAGGGTACATTTTCCTCCATCAGCCCCATGTGACTACCGCTTTCCTATCATTTTCTCCCCACTGCAACACCAGAGGGCTACTAGACATTTTTTAAAGAAATAAAATAAAATGTTTTCCATAGGCACAGTGGGGAAAATGACTGGCACAAGGAGTTGACAGCAGGATAATACTGCTCAAGTGGATATCACTTTTGCAGGGCAGGAAATTGTATACCTTTCAATCTAGAGGGCGTGATAATGGTTTTGGGTAGCACTGTTTCATCAAAAGTTGGAACAGAGCTAGTTTCGGAATAATATGCAAGTTGAGGATGAGGAAAGGATGCTTAGAGCACGGCATTGTATGGATGCTCCCCCCAGAAGTCCTCAGATTTGGAAGCTAAGCAACAAAAAACTTACATATGGAAGTAGCCTTTTTTCATTTAAAGTACAAGTTGGATATTGTGTGTGACACACATGATATGAATCCTTTTGAGGTGGAATGTGAAATATTTTTCAATAAATATGTCACTATAACTATTCCGTTAGCTAGACATCTCACCTGTGTACAGTTTCAAGCTGCAGAGTGCTCTGTTTAGGGCCTGTTGTGATGTAATATTTTTATGTGCAGTAATCAGTAGAAAACTTGTGTGTAGCTGCATATGAATTTCTTGCATACATGCACACATTTTGGAAAGTAACAACTAAGCCAGAGATTTGATTTGTGGCTTGACCCAGTTTTTTCATTGTTTTTAACTTGTGCAGATATTTTGTTCTTTGAATTGATCTTAAGTATTCATTTTAGGGCGGCATTAACTTATTTGTAAGTAATTCCAGTTTAATGAAATGACTCTTCAGTAAAATAGTTTGGAGAAAGAATAAGGACTTAGTAGATGTACACGATTGTGAAATCTTTGTTTTTGAAAATTTTGCTAATTTAAGTTAAAATCTGGTTGCAGCTCAGAATCTGAGGCTGTAATCTTAGGTACGGTTATATTATAAGTAAGCCCCACTGAGTATAGTAGGGTGTACTTCTGGATAGATATGCATGCATTGGATTGCAAGGTAGGTTACCAGATTGCTGGGCTTTTGTGACTTAGTTCTTCTGTGGAGCCAACTGTGTGAGAGCAACATACAGGTGAACAATCCCTATGCAGTTAGGAGATATCTCAGTCATGTGATGGGGGCAATCTCCAGAATGTATATAGAATCATATTACATTTATATGAAAGGGTTATCTTAAAGGCTTTCTACTTTACACATGACTTGCTTATGGTTAAGTGACTGTCATGGAGCTGAAAGACTAGCTGAAGGGCCCCTTCATACATGATATAAAGGTACCATTTCAGCGGCCTTTTTGATAGCATCCAAAAAGGTAACACAGTTGAAAGTACACCATCAAGGGCGTGAGAAGTTTATGCATTATGTATGTATGTACCAATGAGTAATGCTGGCATTCCAAAGAGGAATAAATATTGCAAATTACTGCAGTAGTAATGCAAAGGAATAAATACTGTGGTGGATATAAACTTTTGTAGCACAATTATGGAACGCCATATGTGAATTAGAATAGTATTGGTTGGGCACACCAGAATATTTATACTGTTAAGGACTAAACTAGATGAGACACTGCAAGTGCGGGAACATATCTTCCCAGGGTTTGTTTTTAAATGAATCTTACTTGTAAGGATTGGCTCAAACCTAAAATCTTCATTTTGGGAGTCAGGATGGTCTGTGAATAAAACCCAAAATTGCAGGGAATTATTAGCTGAGCCCTAGTTACTCTGTGGCACCAAAGAGGTATGGTCCTAATTCAGTTTTTGTAGTTTCACATATATGTTGAAAGGGCTGAACGCAAAAAGTTTCAACACATGAACTGTAATGCCAATTTTCAGTTCAATATTGGAAGTTCAGGTTTTGTGTGATGGTAATCGTTTTTTCCCCCCTTATAAATGAATCTGAAAACGTTTCTAGGGCCCTTCTCACAGGCTTCTACATTTTTTAATTTAAATAATGATTTGTGGTGTTTCTGGTTTAAAACCTCTTCCAGTCTCACTTGACAAGTCACCATGGCACCTAGTATTTTTCGCAATGCTTTTATAATACCCTTGATGATAGTTAATTAGGTCAGTTTTGGGGCAGGGATATTTCAGAAATTCTCAGAGGAAATATGTACAGATCTCATCAACTGACCACAACAATACAGTCAACAGACCTTTAAGATTCAAGTGTTAAAACAAAACATAGCAATTATTAAAACTTGTCCTAGGGATCCAGCTGGTTTTTCCACTGGTGAAAATGGAAGGAAGTGCCCTTGAGCACTATAAAGGCTAGGTTTAGGACCATGGGACCTGCATGGACAAAGCCATTCAGAAAAGCTGCATTAAGTTGGAACACTGACAGAGATTGCGTGAAAAAGCTAGCTGGATCTAGCTCAAAGCATGTTTATCGTTTGGCAACAATTTGTTCTATGGTATAAAAATAAATGTGTATCCTCGTCTTTACTTGTTTATATGTAAACTTTATGTTAGGCAGTAGTGAGGAATTTCTGCATAAAACAATTTATGCACTGGGAACTTCACTGCCCCAGCTCCTGTGCAAGAACACAAATCCGGGGCGGACAACGTGCACCAGGCCACATGCTCCCCCATGTGGGTGCAGGAAGAGATGGGACAACCTTCCACGACTAAAACTCCAGCCTGCAGCCCAGCATGAAACCTCCAGTGCATAAACTGTTGGCTTCTACATTGATTCCAATATTGAATTAAATGGATCATTTTAAAATAATGGGATTATGAGAAATTATTCAATGGGGTGGCAGGTTACAGTGGATGAGAAATAAGATTGTGAGTGTCCTGCATTGTGTGGTGGTTGGACTAGATGACCCAGGAGATCCCTTCCAATTCTGTTATTCTATGATTCTGTTCTATACTGGTGATGACAATTGGTGCCAGTCCTATATTTATTTAAGTACTACAGCACTTTTGTGATGGTTACCAAAGAATTTACCAAAGAAATTAGGATTAGGGTTCATGTTAAAATTAATTGGAAAACTTTGTTGCCCCAAAACTTGGTCATTAAAGATGAAATTGAAGTCTGAAAAATGAATCTGGATCCTAAGTTCACAGGCTAGTTCCTGGAGCGAAAGAAAATTGCTTCCAGACTAGATTAGAACGTGGGTCAGAGACATTTGAGTTGTGACTTTATAGAATCAGGTACTGTCTGAGACCTGACCCTGTAGATTATATACAGACAAAACATTTTTATTAAACTAGTTTTAAAGAAGGAAGTTGCTGCAGGGTATATGGTGCTTCCCCTGTGTACTCTGAAAAGTAGCTGTGTGGTGTATGCTAGCAAGGGGAGGAGTGGGAGGCTTGAAGAGGGGAATGAGAATGATGTAGCCCACAAGGGGGTGTGGTGCCCAGGGGTGAGATTAGTGAATTTCAGTTTTGCTCCATGTATATGTAAGAACGTTAAACAAGAGTCTTTGTGCTTTGACCTCCATAGAATGTGTTAGTAGTTATTGGGTGGAATAGTTTTATTTATTTATTAGATTAGATGTGTATATCACCTTCCCAGCAAACTAGCTCAAGGCAGTTTACAATACAATAGTTAAAATAAGTAAAATTCAAATTGAAATTATTTAGAAATTGGTTAACACAAATAGGTTTAATATTAGCAGTGGCAATTCATTTTTAGAGCAGGTAATAATCTGGCAATGGTTTGAGGCTTCTTCCACAGACAGTAGCTAAATAAACAGGTAAATGGATAGGTGGATCCATGAAATAGGTAGGGTATTGGGTAGACTAGTGTTTCTTAGTTGGATCTGAGGGAGCGCCTACTTAATTATGATTCTGCCAACAAAACTTGCATTTTGCAATAGATTTATATATATTTTTGAAAGGGTACAGAGGAGAGCGACGAAGATGATCTGGGGCCAAGGGACCAAGCCCTATGAAGATAGGTTGAGGGACTTGGGAATGTTCAGCCTGGAGAAAAGGAGGTTGAGAGGGGACATGATAGCCCTCTTTAAGTATTTGAAAGGTTGTCACTTGGAGGAGGGCAGGATGCTGTTTCTGCTGGCTGCAGAGGAGAGGACACGCAGTAATGGGTTTAAACTTCAAGTACAACGATTTAGGCTAGATATCAGGAAAAAGTTTTTCACAGTCAGAGTAGTTCAGCAGTGGAATAGGCTGCCTAAGGAGGTGGTGAGCTCCCCCTCACTGGAAGTCTTCAAGCAAAGGTTGGATACACACTTTTCTTGGATGCTTTAGGATGCTTAGGGCTAATCCTGCGTTGAGCAGGGGGTTGGACTAGATGGCCTGTATGGCCCCTTCCAACTCTATGATTCTATGATTCTATGATTTTTTATTTATTTACTTATATTATTTATAGTCTGCTTTCTCACAGGGACTCAAAGTGGGTTACATATACTGAGCCAATACAATCACAATAATGTAGCATTCAGTAACCAGTACATTAGGATTTTAGAAGACTGAAACCACCAGAAAGGGCTGAAGCATAGCATTAACTGACACATTAACTAATGCAGAAATTATTTAAATAGGATCCTACTTAACAAAATGGTAAACATAGTAATATAGATCACAACCTTTAATACAAGCAAGTTTGTACAATTTTCTGCAGTGCAGAAATGCCCTCTTGAATAGTTCAGTTATGTATAGCTTGTGGAAGTTCAGGAAAGTGGAAGCTTTCTTGAGTTCCTCAGGCAGGCCTTTCCGCAAGTTGGAAGCCACAACATAGGAAGTACGTCTATACATTGCAGTTCTTAGAAAATATATAAACAAAGCTTCCTAAGTAGAGTCAGTAAGTGATGCTAATCAGACACAGAGACTAACTTGTCTTTGGTCTACCAAGAGATACACAGGAATTCATAAAATATAATATTTGAATCAATTGTGAGATACCTTAGTTCCTTCTTTTATACTTTAAATAAAAGGCTTAGCTCAGTTTGTGTGATAACATGGTCTGAAATGATAAATGTTGTTTTAAACATGCTTTTGTTAAATTTATGTTTTGTTTTAAACCAGATGATTTTAAATAAGGTCTGAATATAACTGAAATGTAAACTTTTTTCCATTTAAAACAAAATTGCTTTCCCCCCCCCTCACCCGGACAAATATTTTGGTCTGGAGAAGAAACTTGTTTACACTGCACTGGGGTGTTTCCTTGCTTTGTTAATGGGAGCCTAACAGCTTAAATCAGATTCTCAGTATGCCTTCCACCATTGGAGCCTGTTCCTTCTAATTTATAAAGTCTGGAACAAAGGTCTCTAAACAGGACAGGTCAAAGTTTAGGGAATTTTTGGCAGCTGCAGCTGCTCTCCAACAGAGATATGAGGTGTTTAACTATCTGGGAAATTGTTAGTTAAACTAACTTTGTAAAATATTTCTTAGACACTTGGGTGTATAAGTTTTAATTTCTGTATTAATTGGTCATCTTATAAAATGTTGGCACCTTTTCATTGAACACATTGAGTGGCAACAGAGCAGTTCTGGAGCAGTAATCATACAATGACTGGGTCATCTATGTGCTGCAGAGGATGCCTTCTTGGCGGGGGTGAAGGGGCATAATTGGTCATGGTGGATTTCTGTAAGTAAGGGACAGGGCAGAGGAATAATAAGAATACCGGCCTCCAGGTGTGACCTGGGGATTCCCCAGAATTACAGTTCATCTTCTGTCTATAGAGATGTTCCCTGGAGAAAATGCCTGCTGTGGATTCTATGGTATTTTACCACCAAGGTCCCTGTCCTCTCCAGGCTCTATCCCCAGGTCTTCAGGAGTGTCCCATCTGGGTCTGCCAATCCTACCCACCTGTGGCCAGGGTACCCAGGAACCCTAAGGAGTAAGTTTGATTAACAGGCAACCACATTCCTCATGAGCACCAGATAACAAAGCTTGTTCTATATTTAATCGTCAGCCAATTTTTAGTTTGTTCTGAGCAGATAACTGCCTAGTGATAAACCGCAAACATTTCTTGTTGTTTTGAGGTTCTCAGCTTATCTCTGTGATAGTTTCCAAGTACAATAAAATTTAATGAGTGTCCTACTTAGTATATCTGGTTTCTGATTTAATATTTAAAAGGCAGAGAAAGATTACCAGTTGCATCCTCCTGGCAATGAATCTCTCATGTGTATTCTTCCATCATGTCCTAGATTTCAACAGAAGTAATCAGATGGAACCCTGTTTTTGTATACTCGTCAATAAAATACCCTGTCAAACCCACAAATTAAGTTTGTACTATTGGTGTGTGTCCTTCAGAAATATACAACTATTGAAACTAGACCTTAATGTAAATCTTCATTGTTAAGTGAGAGAGTCACCACTCAGAGCTGTAGACTTAGTAAAACTAGTAAGATACTATGTTCATGGCATAAATGGCTTTAAAAGGGGTTTAGACCGATTCATAGAGGATGTCTAACAAGCCTTATTAGCCATGGTAACTAAGGGAACCTCCAGAGGCAATAAAACTCTGAATACCAGTGCCAGGACACCATATCAGGGAAAATCTAAGTCTCTGTGTTAGGCCTCCAGTGAATCTGGTTGACCTGTATGTGATACAGGATGCTGAGCTAGATGGCCCAATGGTCAGCAGGGTTCTTAACAAATGGGAGCTCTTAGTTTCAAATTTATATAGGTATGGAAAACAAAAGCCTTCCCACTGATGTTCAGCTTAACTATCAGTTTTATCAGCAGTGCTCACAGTATGTGGTTTGAGTACTGCTTTGCTTTGTAGTGGGATGCTCTTTTTGCATACATGCAACTTAAGAATTGTTTAAATAGTGGTTAAAAATTACTTAAACTGTCTGCTGAAAATAATTTATTGTGCTTTTAATCATTCTCCAAAAAACTCAGATCTGTGTATGTTTAGGGATGCTATCTGGCGCATGGTTACCCAGTGAGTTTTGTGTGATTTGCACTCAGGTTTTTCAGGTCCAGCCTCAATCCTCTATTCACTTTCCTGTGTTGGCTTAATATTAAGAACTGCTTAATATTAAACCAGCGCAATTTGCATCTTTTATTGTGAAATGTTTCATTAGGGGTAATCAGTTGACTTGTGGTGACCCATGGGTTTTCAAGGCAAAAGACATTCAGAGGTGGTTTGCCATTGCCCGCCTCTGCATGGCCACCCTGGACTTTCTTGGTGGTCTCCCATCCAAATACTAATCAGGACTAACCCTGCTTCATTTCTGAGATCTGAAGAGATCAGATTAGCCTGGGTTGCTTTTAAAAATACAAAGAAATCCTTAACTGCATTCCCTGAAAATGCCATACACTCTACTATATTAATTCCAAAGATAAATCCCACAATATCACCATCAAAGCTAACAAAGGCTATCACATGTTCTGTAATACAGTCAGAGGATTCCAGATTTGTTCTGATGGCTAAAATTATTTTGAAGTGTGAATTCAGTGACTATTTATTAATGTACTTATTTATTTTAGTAGTTAGATTTCTTAGCTGCCACTCCAGACCAGCTGGCTCATGGCAGCTAACAACAATGGTTTGAACCATGAAATAAAATACAATAAAAAATCCTAACCCCACCCACCCCCATACCAACCTTCACCAGTCCCACCCAATTCTTCCACCCCCCCCCCCAGTTGCTGTTTCCAGGTAGCTGTTCCAGTGGAACATTTGGAGGAGGGGCTTCTGGGTCACTCAGCCATAACCAAATGCCTGGCGGAAGAGCTCCATTTTGCAGGGTTGTGGAACTTTGACAGCTCTGTCAGGGCTCTCAGCTGTCCCAGGCAAACACCCTGCAGACCAGGGACCTCCAGTCTAATAGCTTTTGTAGAGCACAAAGCTCTGTGTGGGGCATAGGGAGATAGGTGGTCCCATAAGTACACAGAACCCAGACTGCAGAGGTTAAAGGTTAAAACCAGAACCTTGAACCTAATCCGGTATTCAACTGGTAACCAGTGCAGCTGCCTCTATGCAGGTTGGATATGGATCCCCCAAGGTGTAACAATAGTAACTACCAAATAAACACTTTGGGTAATATTTCTATGTATTTTAAATGGCTAAACATTTTTAAATATTTTATAAGTGTTAAAATACAAAAATGAGAAACCGTTGAGAGAACATTTAAGCATTTTGAACAGCTGTGTAATAAACCCTTTTTCTGGCAAAGGTACATAGCAGTATACAAGTAGTAGCTGAAATTATTATTGAGGAGCACAGCCAAAGAAGGCAAAAGATGAAATCCCAACAGCTATAACCAAGTAATAAAGACAGCAAGCACTTAATTGTATAGGATTTTGGCCTGGACAAAGATGATAATCACAAAGCCTTTCTTCAGTGTCTGAACTACCTACTCACTAAGAAACCCCAAATAAGCATTGATGGTCACTTCTATTCTAAACCTACAAACTGAAACTGCATAAGTGAATTATGGAGGCTGGTTAATATATTAATCACATGAAGAAAAATCTCACCCACTGGGTTTATAAAAAGAAAGAATTTAGATAATGTTAGTAGAGATGATATTCTTTAGAGTAGGAAGTAATATTTTTTAATTGACCAAATCTTCTCATTTTGTTTTTTACTTGTCTTCCCTTAGATAACAGATCTTTCGCTCCCTAACTACCTGATGGCTTCTTCCATTGGATTGCTTCCAACTCAGCTCTTAAACTCCTACTTGGGCACCACCCTGCGCACAATGGAGGATGTTATTGCAGAACAAAGTGTTAGTGGTTATTTTATATTTAGTTTACAGGTAAGCTGTTGGTGGTTAGGCTTCGTTCAACGATTGCTTTTGCAGAGTTTATCGCTGTCTCTTTGTTTTCAAATCTAAATAGGCAATTGTAATATGTGCCACTTTAAAACTATAGTTCAAAAGTGTAGCATGCTGCTTCATATTCAAAGGAACACAAACTTCCAAAATGCAAGGTGAATATGGTGAATGTCCTCTTGATATTGGTTATACCAGTGCTTCGCAAAACGAAAAAAGGAAACCGAACTCCAACCTGATCAGAAAGTCACGAACCCAAAGGTTGAGCTGCAACAATATTAAAAAATCTTTGCAAATATTTATTACACAAAGTAAACTGATTCAATGTAGTAAAAACAACACATATCTAACTGCACATGACAAAATGGACCAAACGCGTTTCAACCCCAGGGGGGTCTTCCTCAGTGGTTAAATTATTGTGTGGAATGCTCTTTTGTGCAAGATCAAAATCAAAAGGCTTGCTGGGTGGCAAAGAAAAATCTATTAGGTGTTGCTCCAACTAGTCTTTCTAGAGCAGTGGTCCCCTCCCCACCGCAGTAAGAAACTTCCCAGGCTGCAAGCTTCTTTTTACAGGAGGGGGGGGAGGGAAGCGCGGCTGCCGGCGCAAACGCACATGCGCAGCAGACGGATCCCCCCCCCACTGGTCCGCAGCCTTAAAAAGGTTGCGGACCACTGTTCTAGAGTATCTGATTTGGAGTCCACCTTCTAAAATATGTACTATCTGAGGCCACCATTCTCAGCTTTTGCCTAGCTCTACATCAAGAGTACATTCCCATGTTTTTTTTAATATTGTTGTTGCAGCTCAACCTTTGGGTTCCTGACTATACCAGTGCTTCACAAACAACTTCCCAGTACATGTATTACTTTGTAAATTATTACCTGAATGAAATTTGACATGAACATGATATCCAAAACTTTATACCCCTCTGCACAAGGAGGCAAACTTTTTCCCCAAGAGGAAGCTATGAACATGTTAGCTGCAGTAATTAAACCCAACCGTTTATAAATATTCATGAACTACATTTTTTAAAGCAAAGTTTGAGTCCAGTGGCGCCTTTAAGACTTAACAAAGTTTTATTCAAGGTATAAGATTTCATGTGCATGCACACTTCACATTTTCTTCAGGTGTCTGAAGAAGTATGCTTTGTTCTGCTCCTTCAGACCTACACAGATACCCATCTGAATCTATCTGCATTTTGTAAAAAAAATCAAAAATTACCTTAGGGTGCCCTGGAAGATTGTATTTTGTCATATCTATAATTAATTCCAAAACTTTCCTCCAAAAATGTTCTGTTATTGGACATTGCCAAAATGTATTCATAGAATCTGCTGTAGACCTCTTGCAATACCAAAATTAGTATTTGTATAATAGTTTTCCCTTAAATAAGTTGATGCTTGGTTACAGTGCATTTTTAGATCAAACCTACTTCTGTTTGTATGTTTGTTGCAAAATCTCTATTCCATTTTCTCTGAACTTTTCTCCAGACTCAGATAGGCATTTATGTAACCAATGGCTGCCATAAATTTGCCATTACCATTTTAAAATGTTTCTAGGGCCTGATGGGACCCATCGTGTAGAACTCTCCCCTCTACCTCATGCCTTTTTAAGTGTTCAAAGACGGGGGGAGGGGGGTCAGCTCTTTAGACACTTGAAAATGTGCAGCCTTGAGGCCTTTAAAAATCACTTTATCATCGCAACACCAGATTCATGGCAGCTATGAGTTCTCCATTTTGTTTAGTCTGGTGATCCATCAATAGTTATTGCCATAGTGACTGAGAGGAGCATCCATCTACCAGGGCAGCAAACCTCTGAATACCAGTGCCAGGCGGCAACAGCAAGGGAGGACTTGGACCTCTGTCCTGTTTGTTTGACCCTCCAGGGCAACTGGCTGGCTGCTGCATGAACAGTATGCTGGACTAGATGGGCCAGTGGTCTGATCCAGAAGGCTCTAACTTCTGTTCTGATGGTGCTGATGGAAAACACTGATCAACGAGAAATTAAACACTGAATTTTTAATGGAAGATAATGCAATAAAAATATTGAGAGTTCTCTGTCACATTTAGTTTGCCTTTCTGTCACTCTGCTTACTACTAGGATTTGTACATACTTCAGACAGTAGCAGGTCCTCAGAAGACTCGTTTAGCAAGAGGGAGAGCTAGGCAGAAGCTCAAACAGTTGCTCAGCTATACAACCTCAGTCAAAAAGTCCTTGCCTCTTGAACAAGTTCCAGACTTAACTCCCTCTGTTCATATGCCGTATCTAACATTCTAATATGGAAATAGAGGTGGTTTAGACATTTTCATTACTTCTGTCACTTGTGTGAGACTAAGGAAGATTCCAAGAGATCCCAAGACTCTTGGGATCACCAGGAGTCGGATACAACTGAATGGCTGACAACAACAGCAACTAGGCTGCTGAAGTTCATGAGTAGATGGGTAAGAAGCTGCTTATTTTAGACCTGAACTTTAGGCCTCACCTTATACTAATTCCATGCTAACAGGAATACAAAATAGTGCAGTGCCATAGGATTGTCTTACCGTAGTGTTATTAGATCTGCCTTCTCTGGTTCTGTTGATAAGATTTCAGTCAAAAGAACATATTGTACTGAGACAAGAGTTACCTGTCAGCTCTAGATAACAGATATAAGTCTGTTGAAAGTGGTGTTGGAAGAGTTTTATCACTTCAATTTGAAACACTTTTGATACCCTTTCATTTGTGAAAACAGTATTTAAGAAGAACGATACCCTTTCATCTAACTTTAAATCCTCCTGTGAGTTTTACTTAAGGTGCTTTTTAGACACCATTGTGGCTGTTAACATCACACGGCATTTGCATTTGTTTCAGACTGCACTGAAGTCATGCATGCAATTGGGTTCACGCAACATTATGAACAAGTGCAAAGCATAGGAGAGACTGTAGTACAGTCCCAGATGATGTGTAGTTTTCCTCCTGGCCATTGTGCAGGCTTGTATCCTCTTTAATATATGTATATATAATCACCACTAAAGTGACCTAGAAAAGCTGTTTAGTAAATTGTCTTTTTCCTGTATATGGAATGTTTTCCTTGCTTTCATCACCATAGTTGAAAGTATTGAGCAGTACAACTTTTGCTTTGTCCACAGATTCTAATAAGTATAGGCCTCATGTTTTATGTTGTCCACCGGGCTCAAGTGGAGCTGAATGCGGCCATTGTTGCATGTGAAATGGAAATGAAGACATCGCTTGTTCAAAGCAGCCATTCAAGCAGCAGCAGCAGTTCAACATTTTGCAACAAGAGGACGCTTGCATTTTCTGGAGGAGGAGTCAATATTGTATGATTTCTCTTCTGCCCTCCTCCCTTCCCAAAGTATTACGTTAGGATGTTGTGAACCTGAGTAGCCTAACCTATTGCCTAGACCTAACTCTGAGCATCTCAGCAAGATGTAAATCCCAAACAGGTTACAGATGTACTCTGGCACAACCATGCTGGCGGTTTTTTAAATTGCACAGTGGATTACTTCTTGCAAAGAATCAGTAGGTGGCTAAGTAACTGTAAATATAGACACAAGTTTGGCTGCACCTTTTTTCATTATTCTACTTGTCATGGCCTGTAGTCTGCACTTTAGGTTTTCTTTGAGTTTGCTTCCACAGACCTGAGAAAAATAGCCCCGAGGTAAATATTCTTCTGCTTTGCATTGTTTATATGGCCGAATAATAATAATAATAATGCGATAGATCTTTTAGTACTGGTGAATGAGTGTAGAGTATGCAACTTCATGTACAGTACTTTTGAATGTGCTTAGCTTTCATAATATCTCCAGGATGGAGTATGTTCTCCCTCATGGGCAGGCGAGCACTCAGCATAAGGAAAGTCTTTCCTCCAGGGCTGTGAAGGCAAGGCAAGTGCTTCCTGAGGAGGCGACACCTCTCCCTGTAATTTTCCTGTCTGTGACAGGGAACAGGGGTTCCCTGGGTACTCTCTGGTGACCCTCTGGAAAAGAGAAACCCGGGGAAATGGAAATTTTGCTATTTCTGGAACTGTTTGGCTTCCCTTACTTTATTTTTGTTTCAGCTTGAGCTGAAGGGCGAGGGGTGGGGGAGGGAAGGAAACCTTATATAAATCTTTGGTTGAATGTATTTTTGTAAGCTACTGAAATGTTGTGGAGCCATTCATAATTTTTCACATATAAGTTTAAATCCTACATTGTGGGACTAAGTGCTCTTATATAACATTATAAGTTACACTGTGTAATATGCAAAGTAAAAGGGGAACTACGGAGTATATGATGGATTGCGGCAAATAATGCTCCGGCACAGAACTTGCAGGGGGAATGCAAGTTTTTGTTCTGACTTTACCAACCTTGTTAGTAACAAAAGGGCTCTTCCGTTACAATCCCATTTCTAGTTAATAAATAAAATGTTTTTTGGGCCGCACAGGTTAGCTTCACTTTTATGTGCATGATAAGACTTACAAAATAGGAGGAACTAAATCGCTCTCTGAGAATAATACGGTACTAATGCATCACGTGGCCTTTATTTTATATAGAAAGCCGTTTGGTTTTTCTTTAATGAAAGCTTTAAATATCAACATAATTCCCTCCTAATATACTTTCCTCCAACCATCAAATGTTGTTCTTCTGGTAGACCATTTGTGCAGTACTTTGATATTTTACCAATTGAGTGCTGTGAAGATTGTACTTGTACCTTTCTTCTTTGCATTTGTTTAAACGTGCATAACCTTGGGAAAGGCAGTGGTTTTCCATCAAGGGAAATAACTGAATAGAAAAGTGCAGAGGTGTCATAGAGGCTCAGGAATCTGTAAACATTTTTAAAAATAATATATTTCATATGATATAGCGATCCTTCTGCAGAGTCTGAGATGCTTCTTTGTGGGTGTGCCTGGACTGGAATAAGCCTATCTGTGCTTGTGTGTTGGTACCATAATTCTTTACAGATGCATATTTGTATTCCTGAATTATGTACTCACAAAAAAAAATGTTTCACAGCAGTTGGAACCAGCACAAAAACTACTTTGAACTCAAATCTTATTTTTGTCTAAAATCTTGGTTAGTTTGTTCAGAACAATAAAGTACACTTTGGGCTCTTACATTTTTGTGTTACTTGCTGCTTTTTCTTCAGTACCGCCTTCTTTTTGTAAGACTATAATCGTCGGTTAATAATAAAAAAGATTTTGAGGAGCATAGGTCAGTTTCATTTTGTTAATGATCTGCCATCAGTGGGCTCTTGTGTTTGTGTGTTTTTTTTTTAACCAGTGACTAACTAGGAGTTATGAGTCACAAACCAGAAAAGCTAGTCCATTCACTTCAAACTTATCCTTTACAGATTGCACTGTGAGCAAAATTCATTAGTTGTGACAGTACTTTTTCATCAAGGTCCTTAGTCCTGACAACATTTCTTGAAGCTCTGTTTATGTCATCGGTACTGTTTGCAAGACTAATGGTTTCCAGGAGTTTAGCTCAATACTCACATTCTTTGACTTTCAAAATGAAGGAATATGGCTACTACTTAAGGGCACTGTTTGACAAAGAACAATGGTTGATCTCTGCCAGCAAGACTTCTATCTTCAAAGTAAATCCAGTCAGCAAAGTAAACTGGATCTTATCCCATTTAAGTCTTCCTCAGTATGTATGTTCTGTGAACAGCTTTGTAAACAATGAAGAACCCTTCACAATGGAGTAGTTTGAAGTTATTTTAGTTCTACCATGTTTTGTAAACAACGGTTTACTGTGAGTGTGTTTCTCAAGACAATTTTTTAAAAATTTACCGTTTGAGTGATGGTGTGTATAAAGGTCAACATGCATTAATACTTTCTATACCTTGCAAATAATTTTGTTACAGAAGTGCACACTAACTATAACAAAATGATAGATATAGGCTGGAAGCTAGAAGGAAGGAGGCCAAAGTATGCCATGCTTGATAACCTCCTTCTCCACCCCGCTATGGGGGGGGGGGAGTCGAGTTTTATTGATTTTCCACCATGTTGGTAATATTTTATGTGTTTTAATGGGGTTTTAATGGGGTTTTAATACACTGTAATCTGCCACGAGCCGCAATGGAGTGGCGGGAAATAAATTGAAAAATAATAAATAAATAAATAAAAGTATGCCCTCCTGCAATAATACCTGAAGTTATTAAGTCACAATGCTATTCTAGGCAGAAATATACCCTTCTATGTTCATTGAAGTCAATAGGTTTCTAAGGATGTAACTCTTCTTAGGATTAACAAACTTATAGTATCAATGTCTTCACTGTTCGTAAATAATAAAGTTAAATTCTCGGTTCAACTTCATGGCTTATGTACAGGCACATTGAAACTGCATGATTGCAGGCCACCACAGAGAAGAGCTTCTAAGCTTTTCTGAAGAAACTTCTAGGCTTTGGAATGCTTGCCTTCCCTTCTGTTTCTTGGGATTCCTTTTCCTGCCCAAAAGATCATGTGATAAGCCAGGTGAGCACTCCTCCCCTCAGCTTTCTTCTTCCAATGTGAGAAGATGTTCTTGTATATGCTGCTTTGTGGGGCCTCGAAGATAGGATGAGTTTTTTTACCATGAAATATTCTGAAGATTTTCAGCCTACAATTTAAGAAATGTGGGGAGTGCAGAGCAAGAGTTACTCAGCATTAGAATCACATTTCATGGCTCCTATGCTTGGAAGAGGACCACAATGCTAGCCTGTAGATTCCTTCCTTCTAAGGCATGTGAGGGGAAAGTGACAAAACTTAAGCCACACTGTTGGAAAAATCCCTAGGAGCCCCAGACCCTCATGGGGAAACCAGACCCAGATGGACATGAGGGTCCATTCGATGACTGTAGCACCAACACCCTTATTATCGGAGCCAACGATCTCATGCCTTCAACCGAAGGCCAGTATTGGAACTGCCTTCCAAAAAGGCTAAGAAGTGTGCCAAACATCTTCAAAGAGCCAGTCAGGCCTAATTACTGGCAACCCAATATTGCTCTCCAGCTCATGATCAACAATCTTTCCCACTCCAGCGCTGACAAGCAGTCTTTCCTAGGTGTCAAGCTTTGACACTGACATTCTTCAGATTGAAGTCTCCCTGACACCACAACCATCAAGGCTCAATGTTGACTCAATTTTTTCATCCAAAGACCCCCTCACCATTGAAAAGGGTTTTATGGTGCCCAGATTGCTTGGAAAATGAGATACTGTCCAAGGGACTAACCTGTGATACACATAAGGAGCAAACAGACATACAACCACCCAATCAGTGGCTGTCTCAATAAAATCAGTGAGACCTATTACCATAATGGGCATCCTTACAATCCATGGCAACCTACAAAATATCCCATAAGATCGAAGCAAGACTGACAGCTCTAATATCTCCTTGAGGGGGGGTTCCTCCATCATGGTTTTGACCTAGAGGTTATATTTTACCAGATATCAGAGGACATTTTAATGACATCTCCTGAGGATATGGTTGCTGACCCATCAGCTCCCTTGTCTATGGAAGATCTGAAGATGTATTCAGGGCAGTTGATTGGAATGGCAAAAGCCTTAGGTCTGGAATTAAGTGTTTCATAATATCAGCCATCTGACACTCCTGACTTAGGTCCTGTGATGTTTCGCTTACTGCAGGGAATTTAGGACATAATGTTGACCTCAGCTCTAGCATTTTCCAGTGATCAACCCACACCCTTCTCCTAGAGTAGGGGAGCTTACTATTTTCCCATGTGGGACTGCACAGAAGCCATGAAGATGAAAACAGGATAACTACTGTTCATCTAGTGGTCTTCTATGCAGGCACGCAGCACTCCCTCCTTTTCTCGCTGTGGGCTGCCAAATATGCTGGGACATATCACGGAGGCGAAGGCAACTTTGGGGAGGAATGCTCAATCCACCTCTGCCACATGACCCTTTGAGCAGGAAAAGATAACCCTAGAGATAGAGGAAAGGGGTAGCCCCATGAGTGCCTGCACAGAAGACCACTCGAACAGTGGTTACAGGTAAGTGCAATTCTGTTTTTTTCCAATGAAATTATGTTCCATGTGTAAAAAGAAGATGCTCATGTTTGAATAGTGCTGGGGGAGGTGGGAAGAAAAGGTGGTTGGTTTTTGGGATGTGTATTCAATTTAGAAATACCAATGAAATACCTTATTGATATTTTTTAAGCCAAGCACAGATTCTCTAATCTGTTTTGACTACTAAAGTAGCTGACAGCATCCAGGTGAAATCTGTTTCTCTCAAATATATCCCCCTACACATATACCTTGCAGTACAAACCTAATTTGTAGGCTGTTTGGCCATGAGATATGGTGCTAACAAACTGCCCATCAAAACTTTGGGGAGTAACTATTAGTTCTTAAACCTGGCTGAATTGTACTACTATGGTCAGGGTGTATAGG
Organism: Paroedura picta; assembly: GCF_049243985.1. Taxonomy (NCBI): domain Eukaryota; kingdom Metazoa; phylum Chordata; class Lepidosauria; order Squamata; family Gekkonidae; genus Paroedura; species Paroedura picta. Next base: position 24,291,749 of record NC_135377.1, read on the forward strand.
GTTGACCTGGTGTCCTAAAATCATATAGAAGCTGTAATTGGTCTGCAGAGAAGACAAATCACCTTATATTTTTAAATATTTGTTTGTAGTCTCCAGAACAGGCTACCGTTGGTGTTTGGATGTTGGATTAGGTAATATGCTTGGATTAGGTAATATGTTTATTTATTGTTCTGCATATACTTGTACCTCAAACAAAGTCTCTAATCCTTTGCAACTGAAGTATAAAAGACATTGTTTTCTTTTTTTCCCCACTTCATTTTTATTTCATTTTTTAAAATGAAAGTTGTTAAAAACTAGCAGATGTTGGCAATAAATCCCTATAATGCTATGGCAATATGCCAATTTCTGATTGTGAGAACCTAAAAAGCATGTAAGGATGGGGGTACTGAAACAAGGAGAAAACAGTGAGAACTGGATAGAAGAACTTTTAAATAAGATGGCTGCTACCTGCAGGTGTGCCTATAACAACTCTTAAAAAGTGAGATCTATATTGTGAAAGACTGGGGTGAGGAAAGCTCATATTGTTCCTTCTCTTGAGGTTTCGAGTTGCAAATGTATAGATCAGGGGTAGTCAAACTGCGGCCCTCCAGATGTCCGTGGACTACAATTCCCAGGAGCCCCTGCCAGCGAATGCTGGGAATTGTAGTCCACGGACATCTGGAGGGCCGCAGTTTGACTACCCCTGGTATAGATGATCCATTGGCCAGATGCTGAACTTGATAGCTCTTTCCTCTGTTGATCTGGTTTGGGTAGTTACATTAACAGCTGACAACTAAGTTGCTTCCTGTGATTTTTTTTTCTTTTCAAATTGTTCTTAGCAAGGTTTTAGTATAGTACACTTGGTGTATGTCCTAATTTTCCTTTATATCTCTGTGCAATTTTTAATATCTCGCTCTGATGTGCCAGAGTACAAAGGTTAGATCTTTCAAACTCTGAAATCTCATCCCCCTTCCCCTGAAGTTTAGGCTTTTATAAGCTCTTTGGCAATTGGGGTAGACTGATTTCCCACCCTCTTGTTGCTGTTGTTTTCGTTTTGTCAGTTGCTTGCAGGCCCGTAACCAGAAGATCGTGCGGGAGAGGAGGCATTATTTATTTTGTTACGAATCAGCTAGGAAATGGTGCAAAAGCTCTACCAAGGATCACTCTACAAAGAGGGTTAAACAATAATCCATTTTGTTTAAAACCAAAGATCCCCTTTATTTAGACACAATGTGCAGCCCTGCTGGACTGCACCTACTCAGCCAGGTGGTTGTGTTGAGACAGAGGGCTAGCCATAAATCAAAGTCCCATCCAGGAGGTCAGGAGCCAAGGGAGACAGTACACAGCAGGCAGAGCGGGGAGCAGAGTCAAGCCAAGCTGGGGTCGAAAGTCAGGGCCAGAGTCTCAAGGTCTTCCTGAATTACACAGAACAGGATGGAGCAGCCCTCAGCCAGAGGGACCTAATCCTCATCAGAGGAAGAAGTTGCAGCTGGGCCCCATTTACCTGGACAGCGAGCTACCAAGCATGCCAATGTGACAGCTGGCAAGGTAGATTGGCATCACCATTGTTGCCACTCTGGTGAGTGTATGGGGCTCATCTGGTAGCGTTGATGCTGCAAGTTTTCAAGACTAGGTTGTCCCAAGGCTTTGAGATAAACCAGCACATATGGCTGGGTATCAGCCTGGCTGGGCCTGGGCTGTTTGTCATCCAGGAGCTCCAAAGCCAGGTCTCCAGGCAGCCTGGGAATGTACCAGACAATGTCCTGGGCCAGCGCCCTCTGGCAACAAAGCTGGCGGTGCAGCCGGTGCTGGCATGAAGCATGATAAACAGAGTCTTATAAAGGCATGTGGATTCCACCCTCGTATTGTCCTACTTTCCTGAGTTGTAGTGTGCCAAATGCAATCCACGTGTACACATATACCAATACACCATAAAAGTGACTGTTTTTTCCTTTGAGCATGAAATGAGGCTTTGCTAACAGAGATTGTAGAAGAAGGTGGTGCATTTTTGGTTGGATGGCCCCTTTCATTCACAACACCATGCTCCATTGAATTCACCTCCCCTCCCCCCCCCCGTCCCAAAAAAAATCCCAAATTCTGCTTGGGTTAGGCTCTGCATAGCTTGCTATAAGAACTATAGGCATGCAGGCTGGAATGCATTAGGGATTCCGACCGCTAGGTGGTGCATGGAGCTCTGTCAGAATTACAAGTGATCACCGGACTAGAGAGATCACTTTGTCTGGAGCAGGGGTAGTTAAACTGCGGCCCTCCAGATGCGAATGCTGGCAGGGGCTTCTGGGAATTGTAGTCCATGGGCATCTGGAGGGCCGCAGTTACCCCTGGAGGATAGATTCTATGGTATCATACCTGATAAATATCCCTCCTCTACCGTCCCCAGGCCCTTTCCCAAATTACTGGGAATTTCCCAGCATGGACTTGACATCCTCGTGAGCATGCGCCTGCACACACACACACACACACACACACACACACACACACACGTTTCCTTTGCTGCTACAGTCTCCCTGGCATGCAGTGGAAGGGAAGTTGTTTTGCATCACATAGATGGGAAGAGCAGCTGGGGAGGCTCCTTTCTACAGATACAGAGATTGACTCCCTTCCCTTGCTCAGCCCTGTTTTTTTAAAAAGGCAAAATTGTTGCTAGCACCAATACTTATTACCATTTTACAGAGATTTTAAAGTGCTAGGATGCCCCAATCTGCTGTCGTCTTTTCGTGCATAACTCCTTCACCTCAAATGTTTTCAAGGGCCAAAACAGCCGCACACACTATAAAATAGTCACACACTTGTGAAAGACAATGCAGTGGCAGCTGCTGCCATCCACCCCCTCTGATTCCAACTTTGAACGCTCCACATCCAAGGCTAAAATAAGAGTCCCCTCCCCGGAGGCTTTTTCCTTAATGTGTTACAGTACTGCAGATCATAGGAATACATGACTTGCATGAGCTAGCAAGCTAAGGTGGGAAAAGGACTGTGTTGCATGCTTTAGAACACAGATCAGCTGTTTTGTGCAGGGAGCAAAGTGCAAAGCAAAAGCCTGGGAGGGAGGGAGGAAAATACTTTCTAATTGGCAAAGACTAGGAGGGAAGAAAGGAGAATCTCTCCCATATTGGCAAAGCCTGAGAAGGAAATGCCCTCTCACTGGCATTAGACTTGTAACAAATTTCACAGCCAGTATGCTGATTGAAGGGCCGTTGTTGAGGCCACATCCCTTTGTACACCACCGCGACTATGGACCTGATTGCTTGTGTAATTCTGCCTCAGTGGAGCATTTTTAGTCCTCATCAGACTGTTGCTTTCTTTCTTTGTCTGTGGATTGCCTTTTTGGGTTACTTTCATGAAGGGCCCTTATTAGATACACTGGTTATCTAGATAAACATGAGACGAATGCCATACAGAAAGAGGCACAACAAAAATAGAGTCCAATAGCACCTTTAAGACCAACAAAAATTTATTCAAGGCGTGAGCTTTCAAGTGCATGCTATTGGATTCTATTTTTGTTGTGTTACTTCAGACCAACACAGCTACCCACTTGAAACTATACAGAAAGATGGTGGGATGTGTTGCAATGGATTCTGCTTAAGTTAGTTGGTGGTGGAAAATGCCATTAAATCACAACCAACTTTTAGCAACCCTGTGGGGTTTTCAGGACAAGAGCTGAATAGAATTGGTTTGCCATTGCCCACCTCTGTGTTGCAACCCTGGACTTGGCAGTCTCTGCTCAACTGCTAATCAGGCTGACTATGCTTCTGAAACAGGGCAAGATCAGGCTTGTCTGAGTTATTGAGGCCAGGGTTTTAAGGTGATGGTGGAAAGTGCCATCAAGTCACAATTGACTTATGATGACCTCATAAGGTTTTCAAGGCAAAAGACTTTCAGAGGTGGTTGGCCATTGCATGCCTCTGCATAACAACCTTGAACTTCCCAGGTGGTTTCCCATCTAAATACTAACCAGAGTGGACTCTGCTTTACCAGTCATTGACCGTTTATGCACAGAAGGTTTCATGCTGTGCTGCAGCCTGGAGTTTTAGTCATGGCAGGTTGCCCCATCTTTTCCTGCATCCATATGGGGGAGCATTTGGCCTGGTGCACCTCATCCACCCCTGATTTGTGCTCCTGTGCAGGAGCTGGGGCAGTGAAGTTCCCAGTGCATAAATGGTCATTGTGTCCCTCTCTTATTTTCGCTTTTCATGTCCAGCTGTTAGAAGGGAGATCCTTTCTTTTGACCATTGGCATAGATAATTCTCTTTAGACCAGTGGTTCTCAACCTGGGGGTTGGGACCCCTTTGGGGGTCGAACAACCCTTTCACAGGGGTCATGGCATGACAAGTAGTTTGTCCCGGGGGGGGGGGGTGCGCCGCCGCCAATGTTGCCGCTCCTCCTGCAGATGGAAAAGAGCAAGATCGGTATGGTGGGACAAGAGGCAGAACTGAACTGAGAAACCCTGGACAAAAACCCATTTATATACAATCATGAACAATGGATCTTCACGCCATTGGTCAGCTTTGGTTTACTTTCTGTGAAAGGACACTTGCATAATTTTATGGTTAGGGGTCACCACAACATGAGGAACTGTATTAAAGGGTCGCGGCATTAAGAAGGTTGAGAACCACTGCTTTAGACTAAGACTCGTAGGCTAAAAACCTGTCCCTCGTGGGCCTCAACACATGAGCAGGATTTTTCAAACATCATCTCTTTCCCGCCCGTGTAAGCCACTCTGCATGTATTTTTGTTACCATGAAAACGTCATATGTTATGGTGCTGGATCTGTAATGACTGCTTCAAGACCTGTAAGTTAACACTTGACATCTGATCTGATGCATATGCATGTGTGAATTTAATAACAAATGCACCATGAATGCCACATTCTTTATATTGTTATGACTAATAAAATAAGATATATGTTAGATGAATTTGTTTTATTTCAAAGGGTTCACAGTTTTATTCACACTTCATTGCTCCTGTAAGAAATAAATGCCTTGCTGGCTGAAATCAGGGTTTCATCTGGCACTACATTCTGTTTTCAATGGTTGCTAGCCAGATGCCATGAAAAGCTCACAGGCAGGGCTATGTGCCATTACATCTGACCATTAAGAGGTACAGTGTCTCAAAGCGCAGAAGCATCAGTAGGCTTACTCAGCATAATAGCCACTGATAGAACCCTTCTGTGAATGGTCTGTCGTTCACATGCTAGTGGCAGTCATGGATTTGTTAAGTTGAATTCTGTATTGTTCTCCTGCCTGCTCCGTGATCAGCTTATATGGTTATTCTTGTTAAACAAGTGTGGGGGGAAATGCCACACTTTACTCCCTCCTCACCATTCTTAAACAGGCTCTCTTACTTGCAATTCTGTGCTCTGTTAAGTATGTTCAGGTGTGCAAAGTAGTAGGAAGGTAGAGCAGACTGCAAAATCCACTTTACATGCTTTCAAATGTATCAAACTCCCTGTGGTGAAAACAGCCTAAAATCCTGGGTATGTATATAAAATGTATAAAATGTTTCTGCATTGAAAGGATTATGCTTAAGAATGAGAATTGGTACAGTTATGAGACAAAAGTGAGGTGGTATTTTTAAGGCTATTTGTAAACCTCTTAGCAGTTTGCCATGTATGAAAGCAACAGCATGGTGTATTAATTTCCCAGTGAGACATTTAGCTTTCCCGGAATTACACAAAGGGTGTATCAAAGAGTTTAGGAGAAGCAGAACTCCTAGAGTGACAGCGTATCTGTGTAACTCCCCTCTGGCTATTCCCTCCCCAAGCATTATCCTCAGATCTCGAGAATTCCCCATCCAGAGTTGGAAACCCTACTTATTGTTGTGGAGGGGAGCAGGAAAAACTGTTTCATTCTAGGAAGAACTGACATTTATGGAGATGAGCCAGTGGGAGGGAGCTAGTCTGGGAAGATCTCATCACTATCAGATCAATGTGTTTCTGCATCCCTGGGGCAAAAATAACAAATCCCTCTGATGTAAGTAACATCAGCTCATTATGTTCTGGGGATTCCAATGGCACAAGGACCAATGTTGCCAATTGCTTTCACAAAGCGGAAACGCTATTTTAAATAGTGGAATCTCGGCGTTCCGCATACCTTCATTTGTAGTGGAATCCAGTAGCGTTTCATTCGTTCCCCACAGGTTTCCAGTCTCGCAGGAATCGCTAGAAAGGAAGCGATTTTTTTCTGTGCTTGTTCCCGCCCCTGGCCATCAATCAAATGGAACAGCCAATGGGTGGTTGTTATCATGCTCCCAAAAAGCACATGCCTTTTTCGCAAGTGTTGCATGTTGTTGGCAAGAGTGTAGTGATTTTCTGAGGGTGAATCCACTTTTCCCGATTCCCCGGAAATCGCTACAACGAAGCGATTTTGGCGCTAGTGTTGCAGGAGTATTGCAGTTTGCTCATGACGTCATGCGGAACGTAGTTTTAGTGGCGAAAACAAAATGTAAGACTAGTGCTATATTAAAGTTGTGCGGAATGGCCCCAAGAACCAGAATTTCAGAGTTAGATCTGCCCAACACTTGCAGAAAGTTGGAAAGTAGCTCTTCTTTCAGTTGGGAAGCAGCCGCTGTTCATACATCCATTTGCTCCAGCCCATGATGGCAGGGTGGGGGACAAATACCAGGGGTAACTGTTTTCCAAGCTAAGTTAGAAATCTTTCTCTGCTTTGTTTCTGAGCTCCTGCACCCAAATCCTGCAGTCCCCCTCTCCCTCTAATATCCCCTTCCCCATGTGTGCTGATATCCCAGTCCTAATGGCCTCCCTCATGTGTGGGAGCTGAGGAGATCCCACACTGCATACCCAGCTGTTGCACTATTTATGAACTCTGTACCCAAACAGTGTACCATGTAATTTATGAATTGCAGTTCGGAGGTAACAATGTTGTAGTCAAAACAATGTAGAGTCCTCTGACATCTTAAATGCCAGCAAGTTTACTGTGGCACTGGGATAAGCTTTGGTGAAGATGCTGATGTGTGATTTTCCTGGGAAAGGTGCTGGTTTGAAAAGACACCAGTGGCTCTGCTTCACACGTAATAGAACATTTTTCCGTCAAGGAAAGCCTGCATGAAAAGCATTGCTTCACGATGCAAACGTCCACGTTGATTTACACTGTGATAAAACGCGATTGATGGCGACAGAGCAATTCCTCACGAATAAACCAATAAGTCCACGGAGAGTGGCAGGATATAAATCGAAATAATAAATAAATAGTAAGATGCATGCACAGGACACACAGGTTTTTCATTCTGGAAGTGTGAACTGAGGAAGTTGAATGATAAATATTTATGGACTTCTCTATATTCAGGAGATTAAAAGTCATATTTAGTAGCACTGATTTTGCAACTCTGTCTTATTTGTATTCCAGTTCAGTGGTTTCATCTCAGAAAGTATGCTTTCAAGTTACCAGGTCCATATTAACAGCTGAGCCATACACAAAGATTAAGACAGGAACAGAGCTAAAGGAAGCGGAGTATGAATCAGAGGCATTAATACCTGTGTCTCCTGTCTTAGGTATCTATGCAAATTGCTAAATAATTCAGGGATCCCAGAGGCAAGACTCAGTTTCACTGTAAAAGCTTTTGGGCTGCTTTCTGCACTCTGCAAATAAAAATATTCTTCAGTTTGGCTGCTGTTCAAGAATTTTGTAATGAGGAATAATAACAAGGTAATAAAATAAAGTGCTTTATGAAAACGTGCTGCAACCTGTTCAAGGCACGGTGGGAATTCCTTTCCCACCAACCTTCTGGTACATAGCTCATAGTAATGATGATTGTGTCTGCCATGTTTATAGGTATTAGTTGCTTTCTTTTTACAAAATCCCACTTCATGCTGTACAATTCAGGGGTGGGCAAACTGTGGCCTCCAGATGTCCATGGACTACAATTCCCATGAGCCCCTGCCAGCATTTGCCATAGTTTGCCACCCCTGCTACATTTTTAATATGTCTTCCATACTGGCCTTAGCAATTAAAGGCTATGCTCGTACTGAACCTACTGCCTGTCGAGTTCATTAGCTAACTCCAAGAAAGAAAGGCTCACTTCAGGGGATCGTAACAAATAACCATCTATTTTTCAGCACCATCTTCTTCTTCTCCCTCCCCCTGCCTTTCTATTTTGAATTGACTAGAAAGAATGTATTATTCTAATTCTGAAAGAATTTCATTGGCTGTTTGCTTCCTAGTCCAGTTCAACATACTGCTCATTATTTTTTAAGGCCCTAAAAGATCTTTCTAACTAGCTGCTTTGAGATTTCTTAAGGAATCTTCTTATTCATCTAAGGTAGCATTCATGACAATTAAGTACATATAGGTATTACATTTTTTTTAAATCCTATTGTTTGACTTTCATAAATTTGGTATAAATTTCATGGGACAATTCCCAAGTTCTGGTGTCTTGACCAAGAATGAGCAAGAATAAGCTATTTAAATTAATTCTCCACAGTGTTTGCTTTCTTCTTTTTTGAAAAATGGGATTTGTACTCAGTCCCACCTAATTTCTCCAGCAACCATCACATGATCCTCAGCATAGCACTGAGGTGATCCAAGGGAGCTCTTGCTTCCCTTTTCATCAGTGGGAAAAACTGGCTGAAACCAACCCAATTCCTGGGTATAATTTACCCAGCCTATTTTGTATGGGACTAATCCTAATATATATTTTTAAGCTTTAACAGGATAGGAGGATGGCCATTTAAGCAGTGAATAGAGTATGGAGTGGGTAGTAAGCAGTGAGTAGAGTTTGCCTGCAAAAATTGCTTTGTCTTTATTACTGCTTGATTTGAAAGCCCCGTTTCCAATTTCAGAGGGGACAGCAGTCAATTAGATTTGTCAGCATTTCAAGACAGTGTAAACATGATTTCAAGGCTTGCTTTCAGTTTAAAGTCTGGGGGACAAAGTACAGGGTTTATAGCAAGGCTGAAGAAATGTGTAGAGACAATACAGTATGACCTTGTCAGCAGCTGTTAATTGACATCTCCAAGGATAACAGGTTTTAGTCCATGATGCTCATGGACATAAAGTAAGGCATAGCAAACTCAACTCTCAGGCCAATTTTGCACAGGTATTCCCTCTCACTTTCACCATACATGTCTGTCAGGTTTTCTTTGTCCTTCTGTATTGATTTTCTTCCTCTCAGCACTCAGTTTGCTTTCTGGTCCCTGTTTCCCCAGGTCTTCTGAATGCTTGTGTGTCAATTTTCCCCTTGTTTTGCTTCCAAGCTGAAAATAATTCAAAAGTGTACAGATCCCCTCAGATTTCAACCCACCCACTTCCACCCGTCAAAGGTTGCTCCCCCACCCACATCAAGGTCATTTCACACACTGCATCTTCTGCCATCCTCCCCCTTCGTTGGTGTACAAGATCCATCTACCCTTCATTTTTACATTTTAATTTTTTTTTACAAGCAGCATGAGTCTAGCGATATGAGACTATTGGTAGTTGTAGATTGCTGAATTTTTTAAAAAATTAAAATGATGCGGGGTGTTTTAAAGCTACTGTGTGAGGTTTCATTCCTGGCTAGCAAACACTGGCAGGGGCTCATGGGAATTGTAGTCCATGGACATTTGGAGGACCACAGGTTGACTACCCCTGCTCTAAGGTGTTACTGGTGTATAATTCTTCTATGCAGACCACCACAGCTATTCGCCGAAATTTTCTACAGTCACTGTCAGGTATGATCTCAGTGCCCTCTGAAACTTTCATAATGTCCCTTTGTCAGAAGCTTCTAAATCCTCAAGTCCTAGTAACTTTCCACATGGTTATGATGCTAAGTAAATGATCAACTGAACTGAAACTTCCCTTTTACATAGTGACAGTTTACAATTTCTGGAAGTTCATGGCAGCTCTTTAGTCTGTGAACATCGCTTCACGAACCATGAAGTGGCCAAAATTCGTTACAAATTTTAGTTCATGGGCCAGGTCGTGCTCATGCCTACGTTTTCCTTTTCAAATATTATTCCTCAGTTTTTAAGACTGATACCTTAATGAACACATGGAACTAGACAATGGACCAGATGTTTGTATTAATTTAAATATATTTGTTGATGATGTTTTAACATACTTATTGGAAGCAGCTTTGAAGATTAGGAACCTCTCCACCCCACCCCAGGATATAAATATTTTAATTAAAATGGGATCCTACTCAATGGTGACTTCTGATTCACTCCACCGTAAGTTATTCAAAAACAAAAATGAATAATATAGCTATATTTTCATGAATCATGTAAGCAGATATTAAGATTATCATGCAAGCAATAAAACATCTTGCATAATGCATTAGTAGCACATTGTCTAATTAATGCATTATTTTCTCTTAAATACAATTGTATGTGAGTCAGAACTATAGTATTTGGTTGCTAAAACTGGTCTGATTAAACGATTTCAAATTTTACTCCTTCATGGTGGCGGGGGGGGGGGGGGAGGGAATAACCAAGTAAAACTATTGTACATCATGGAGAAGACCAGGAAAATCAGTTACATCTGACAGTGTAATCTTTACTGCCAGCTCCTAATCTTATTTCTGATCACAAATGGAAATGCTGCAGAGTATTAAATGCTAAAATGGAAATGCCTTAGCTTATTCCGTATGCCTCAGCATGATGAACTAATAACCGCTTTTGCAGAGGACGCCCTTTTCACTGGACTGACTTTGCAATTTCAGATGTGCTCAGCTCTATGGGAGAGGAACACAGGAGTTGTTAACCATATTGTAAGAAGGAGAAGGGCAAAGCCAGTAACTGTATTGTAAGCAGTAGAAACACAAGGTCAGACATCCCTCTTAGCATGTGGTTTGCACACTGAGAAGTGGAATCAAGTGTCAGGCTTCTACGTATCCCCGTTGCATGTAGAATATGACATGGGATTGGACATCAATGAATATGCCCCTACATGCACTCTTCCTGAACAATCCATCTATAGATTTTTGGTGGCAGGAGCATTGTACTTATATGCACCAGCCATAAGCAATGGAATTGATTGGGCAAGCCAGGACTTCATTCCCATACTATACCACATGGAACAAGCTTCCTCGGGAGGTGGTGGGTTCTCCATCTTTGGAAATTTTTAAACAGAAGCTGGATAGCCATCTGACAGAGAGGCTGATTCTGTGAAGGTTCAAGGGGTGGCAGGTTAGGGTGGATGAGCGATAGGCTTGTGAGTGTCCCGCATAGTGCAGGGGGTTGGAATAGATGACCCAGGAGGTCCCTTCCAACTATGATTCTATGAAAGACTTCATGTGATGCAGGGCAAGAGGCGAACTGCCTCAATTGCCTCGAAATTAAAACAATTCAAAATATTCTAGCTGTATACGTAGTTCTTCAGTTCACTGCACTTCCTCTACGTCTCCTTTTAAACTAATGTATGTAGTATCAAATCTCACAACTTGAGTCAGTCTGGCTCTAAGAATGCTGGGATCGAATCTCAGAACTCTCAAAATCTTTGATGGAAAAAGGACAATGTGCTTAAGTTCAAAATGACACTTAACTGACCTCTCTCCCCAGGCCTCAGTAGAAGACATACATCCTAGAACATTCCTCTGGGTCTTGCCTGTTTTTTTCAGGTATAAAGATGTTTCTTTGAGCTGTACAGACTTTTTTGCAAATGGGAATAATTCTTCTAGGATGCACATCTTCTATTGAGGTCCTCTTTGGGCACTCTTTTAGACTTACCCATCTGGGAATGCGAGTCCACTGGGGAAGTGTGACGTGGCAAATTGGCTTACCAGATCTTTCTATGGACCGTAGTGGTGAACCTATCATATGATGACATAACTATTTTGGGAAGAACTGGACTTTATTTGTACTCTTTTAAAGGGATATGCACATTATTTTGCTTAAAAGTTTCTTTTAGTATGTCTGATTTAATCAACATGGGTCGTTTGGCCCAGCAACCTTCGCTTGTTAGGTATGCACCATTACACTGTGTACCCTGCCACCCATTGTCACTGTGGGATGAAAAGTCAGCTACAAAAATGTCCAGGCACAATTAATACTCATTTTCACCACATGAGGGCATGTCTAAAAAAAAATAAAATCAGAATATGAAAACAAGATAGAAATAAAGCTGTGGTTAATCTGCTATAAAGAGCCTCTTGTGGTGCAGAGTGGTAAGGCAGCAGATATGCAGTCTGAAAGCTTTGCCCATGAGTCTGGGAGTTCAATCCCAGCAGCCGGCTCAAGGTTGACTCAGCCTTCCATCCTTCTGAGGTTTGTAAAACGAGTACCCAGCTTGCTCGGGAGTAAACGGTAATGCCTGGGGAAGGCACTGGCAAACCACCCCGTAGAGTCTGCCATGAAAACGCTGGAGGCGTTTTCCCCAAGGGTCAGACATGACCTGGTGCTTGCACAAGAGATACCTTTACCTTTAATCTGCTATATTTTGGACCAAAGTGTGAATCCAGGTGCAGAAAGACAGGCAGGCAACTGATTAAAATGGACAAAAAGGACGAAAAAAGTTAGGGAAAGCTGGAGAATAACAGATCCAGAATTCAAATCATTTCCTGGCTCCTCTGTATGTGTTGAAACAGGGGGAAACTGTTTCTAATACCTGATAGGGGGCCTACATTCTGTATTATACCGCCTTGTTTGACAGATCGGAACTGTATTTATCCTTTCACTGATTGTGATTTCAGTTGGTACTGACAGACGACTTTCAAAACTTGACTAAAAGGATATCCTGGGTACACATAACATGCAGTTCTAATTTATACCAGAGGATGGCAAGCTCACAACATTTTAAAAGCAATCTGGCTAAATCATTGTTTATGGCAGCTGCTAGCTGGGGTGGTATTGAGGGGGAAATATTTGCTGTAGGGCTCTTTTTTATCATCGTTATATTCAGGTTTTAAGAAAAGCGACTGCAGGGATCTATTTGAATCAAAATCCTCTTTTTAAAAAAGGTAAGCATTTTGGTTAAACCCTGAGCTTGTTCCACACACATTGGGCAATGCACTTTCAATGTGCTTCTGCAGCTTGATTTTCATGTGCAAAACTGGGAATACCTGCTTCTAAAAAGTGCATTATCCAACTTTTATGTGGAAGGAACTCTGGATAGCCGAAGCTAGGCTGATCCCATCAGATCCTGGTAACTAAGCAGAGTTGGCCTAGGCAGTATTTGCAATGGACACCACTAAACAATACTTGGGTGGTGACATGGAGGCAATCCATCTCTGAAGTCCCTTGGTCTGAAAACCTCAGGGGGTCACCATGTCAGCTGTCATTTATTAAAGTGAGTCTTTCCCCAATAAGACAGACATTCATACTATGTGCCCCACTGCCCCAAAGGCAACTTATCAATGAAGAAATTTGGCCTGCCACTTATTTGCTGACACTGCTGCGGGCGCAGATAGACAAAACCGTAACATTTGCTGAGCTGCTGATGGGCTATCCTCCATAGGCACACAGCTTAGGCATATGTTCAGTTAGTGAGCGCTGTGCTCGTACTCCATCTCTCCTGTTTAAAATAGAACCTTCGGAGGATTTTCTGCAGGCTCTGTGGGGATTCTCTAATCAGCACACATTGTCCCTAACAAAGCACGTATTCTTTGGCACACAAATCCAGTAAATGATCAGAGATGTGATCGCTTTGAGTTAAATAAGGGCCACTTTATCAAAGATCTGCAAAAATAGGCTTTCAGAGAGTAGCTGTGTTGGCCTGTTGTAGAGCAGCTAGATTTGAGTCCGGTGGCAACTTAGAGACCAACAAGAGTTTCAGGGCATGAACATTCAAGAGTCAAAGTTCCCTTCATCTGATTTTTTAAAAAGTAATTCTGGAAAAGAATCCTGTTAACTCCTGTTTCTCAGTGCAGATGCGAACCAACTTAGGCCAACACCCCTGAAATCTTCTGGTCTGATGCAGAGGACTCTCTTTGGTTCTGCATATAAGCCCATTCCCCACCATTAGATAATGTGCTTGCAATGCACTTTAGAAATAGCGTTTCCTGTTCTCCCCATGAAAATCCAGCTGCACAAGGACATTGTAAGTGCATTATCCAACATGTGTCTAGTGGACTGGTAACAAAGTGGCTTAAAAAATCCAGAGGGAAGATCCAACTCAAGAGAAGAAGCTCAGGGACAACCCAACAGGAATGAGAAGAGCCATGTCAACCCTTCAACGTTTGGAAGAGCGTGCATCCCATACTCTCAGAGTGCCTCAGTCTTCTCGTCTTTGGCCACCTGCCTCCTGCCTACGTGCAAGGGATGAATAGAGAGCCCCATCCCAAGTTCGTTGGGTAGATCACAGGTCATCTTGGTTGGCACAGGAGCAATCTCTCACATTGCCTTGGATGCTTGACATGCATCAGAGTTTGGTTCCACGGAACATTTAGAGGGTTTTTCACTGTACTGGTTGCTCCAATGAGAAACGAGAGATTGATTCTTTTCTCTTACATGTTTTTCTTAGAATGCTGTGAAGAACATATTGGCATTTCTCAGTTCCTGCAAATTGACAGGATCCATTCTGGTTTCGTATGATGGCCTTTCAGAATCAAACCTCATCTCAGCTCTCACAATTGCCTGTCATCCATTTCCCTAAATAAGGTACCCATGCATAATAAAGTTACCTTAGTCCATGTGGTTCAAGCCAGTTCCATGCACATTTGCATGGAAGTAAGTCCATTCTGTTCAATGAGGCTACCAAGTACCTAGAATTGCAGCTTTAGCCTCAGAAGAGCAGGAGCCCAAGCTACTGTAGTCTTGGCTTCATTGTTTACTATTTCCTTATTTATTCAGTCATACATATGCATAAATTGTTCCAACTTATTCTGATAACAAGCTGCTGCAATATGAGGTCTTTATCTCAAACAGTCATGAAGAAGTTTCTCTCTGTACCAGGTTTACTGGAAGATGCCCTTCTTTTATAAGCAAGACTTTCAGCTAATTAAATGCAAGACATCCATTCGTATCCTGATGTCTGTTGCTCCCTAGATAAGAACGAATAATGAAACGCTCCATTCGCATTTCCAGTATAATGTGACAAGGATGTCTCTGGAGGACTGAAGGCACAGCAGAACAGGAAACACCAAGAAGAAGGTGCCGTACTAAAGGTTGACTCAGGGTCACCGGTTTTCTCAAGAGAAGCTCATCCATAATCAGTTGTCGATAGCTAGAGAAGGCTCTGTCACAAGCAGCATACTGTATGTTTCAAGTTTTCAAGTATTAGCTAGTACTTGTTTTTGGGCACAAATCGAGGCTAAGGTCTGGTTCAGATATGCAGGCTATGCATCAGCTTATCGCTTGAGGAGTAGTTGCATCTTGTGAGGTAAGGAGGCACTGCAGAGAAAAATATTGCAGAGAGAACTTTTTGGCCACATCAACTCAAAACTTCCTTCCTTCCTTCCTTCCTTCCTTCCTTCCTTCCTTCCTTCCTTCCTTCCTTCCTTCCTTCCTTCCTTCCTTCCTTCCTTTCAGAAGGATTTCAAAATTCAGCCGTTAGCCACCAAGTGTCGAGGAATGACCAAAATGAAATCAACTGATGTGCATATTCACAGCCAAGAGACCAATAGTATATGACATGTACTTGTGCTTGTTTTTTTTAACCCAACAGCCACCAAATGTCCTGTACATATGGTCATTATAGCGAATCAGATTTAAATAATCGGAAAGGGTTATTCATGTCTGGTTCATGGGCTGCTCATTGATTTAACGAGGACAGGATGGGCAGTAGGAAGAGGAGAGGGGAAAGTGTGTGTCAGCCGGTATTACGAGACTGGCTTTGTTTAGCCAGCAGAGTTAAAACCAGTATTGCTATTTTAATGATTTTATTGCCAATTGCAGGGCTAGCAGAGTGGCCTAGGGAGGACTTTCTGGATTCTATAGAGCCAGCGTTATGTAGTGGTTAAGAACTGCAACCTCTAATCTATATAGGTTTTTTGTAAAAAAATCATTCACAAAAGCCACTTTGTGTTCTCATTGGGCAGAAAGACAGACAGAGGAACACACACACACACACTCTCACACACACACTCAGAGATGGAGAATCCCATGGCCAGGAGCAAGTAGGAAAAAGCTTTTCCACCTTCCCACAGATGGAGACTTATGGCGAAGAGTTGCCAACCCTGGGTTAAAAAATTCCCGGAGATATGGGATGGATCCTGGGAAGGAGCTCAGCAGAAATTTGACCCCAGTCAGCCTACTTCCTGAAGCTGTCATTTTCTTTAGGAAGCTAAGCAGGGTTGGCCCTGGTCAGTATTGGGGTGGGAGACCACCAAGGAAGTTCAGGGTTGCTACTACTCAGAGGCAGGCAATGGCGAGCCATCTTGAAATGTCTCTTGCTAGGAAAATGCAGCAGAAGCAAGAAGAGTCAGGCAGCTGCCTCCCTAATGTCCCCAAATTCCTCACTGCCCCTCTGGATCCTTCCACTGCCCCCAGGAGCGGAATACTGCCCATTTTCACTGGCAGTCTTCAAACAAAGGTTGGCTACACACTTTTCTTGGATGCTTTAGGATGCTGATCTTGCGTTGAGCAGTGTGTTGGACTAGATGGCCTGTGTGGCCCCTTCCAACTCTATGATTCTATGATTCTATTTTGGAAAGCCCTAGGCTAAGAGAAGGGAGACCCACACTGTGGTGGTAGACTTTGCTATTTAAAGACTTTCCAGGGAAACTGGGTGGAAAGGTAGCCTAGAAATGTAAAATGTAAAATAAATAAATGTAAGAATAAAAATAATTGCAAGGTTTAGCAACCAGTGATTTTAATAATTTGATTTATTAACTAGTTATAACTTGTCTTTCCTCTGAGCTCAAGATTACATGACTCCAGCTGGTTCTAAAGCAAGGCACAGTGCCTGCTATATAAAATGTTTTGGTTGCTCTTCATATTAAGCCATTCCTCATTCTGGTAGGTTTTTCCTGTGGACATAGAAATAGTACATCTGTGTGCCACCTTGTGCTCTATAGAGAAAGAACAGGAGAGAATTGAGGCAGACAAATATGGTGCTAATAAAAAAACTGAATTACTAGGAGTTTGAGAAATGATATCTGAGGTAACCTTTACACTTTATCTAAAGCTTTCTCCTTGGCTTTCTCATCCTGTGATATTATATCGTCTTCTTCCATTGTAAGATGAACGTACTGGCTTCATGTTCCGTAACATTTCCCTCCCCACCATTCATACAGCCCTATAACCAAATAACAGATCTGAGCAAGTAGCAGCAATAAACTCAGCAGCATCACAGAAGATAGGAAGACCTTAATGAAGTCTACAAGCCACAGCCCACTGGTTAGAATACAATCTCCAAAGAGAAGGAGGTCCCGAGTCCCATGTATTTATTTATTTAAAACATTTATTAGTTTCCTTTCTGTCTTGGTGGACTCAAGAAACCTTACAATATAAATAATGATAATCAAAAGAGCACGCATACAAAAGACCGAAATCTGGAGGAGCCCAAATGTGGTTCCTTCCCACATTAGCATTGCCCTAAGTCCTGGAAAGGGTGATTCTGATATGGAAAGGATCAAAGTGGTAGGCTCATTCCATATGATCTGATGCTTTGCTTTCAGTATTACCAGAGCAGGATGGGAAATTTGTATTCTGCCATTATTCACATGCTGCTAAGTTGGACATACTTACACATATGAAAGATGAACATAGAAAAATTGATTTCATGATCAGTTGGCTATCTTCTTTAACAAGTCTGCTTGGTTTTCTTAACATAGTTATTAAAGCTATTATTCTACTTGGTTTTCCTTTTGGAAACACATCCCACCCATCACCAACCAAGAGGGATGAGACTATTGCCCCTTACTGGTGTACTTTGTTTTAGCTTTAAAGCAGGCACACTATCCCCCCTCTTGGTTTTCTTATGTGAAAGGATGGACTTGACAGGCAGATTTTATTTCTTATAGATAGATGGATTTTATTCTGTGCTTGGATTACGCATGTACATGGATTTCACTCTGTACCCTCATCCCCAGAACTGCTTTCCTATATACCAAGATATACAGACAACACTTTTGCTCCTCACCTAGAAGGTATAGCAGCAGAAATCAGCAGTGTGATTGGTATAAACCAAATACTTTGAATAGTCATAACAGACCTCTTCATTGGCAAGATCAGCATGTGACCTGGAAATGGAAAATAGAAGACATTCGCCATTTACATTATCATCAAATTCACTCCCTCTTCATTCCCTTTCTTTATAACCCCCTACAAACTTTAAACTAAACAGTGAGGCACCAGAATACTGGCCAGATCTGAAGTGCTCCAAATATTAAAAATCATTAGCTTTTCAGCCTAGACTAGTTAGAAGGTTGGATCTGATATGTACAATAGGTGGAGCTGTAATCACACAGTGGAACTCCCCTGCTTGTGTAGCAAGACAAGTGTCACTGTGATTCTGACTTCATAACTGAAGCCCTAAACAACAATAAAAATGCCCAGGTAAGGAGTCAGAATATCATTGTGCTACCTTCCTTCTACCATGTCTTACTCTGTCCTTATAGAGCTGCTGGATTAAGTTTTACTGGCTGATACAAGAAACCTTGAAATCTAGGTAGTGATCCAGGCCAAACCAGGTCCCTCTGCCACCTCCACCCCCCACATTAAAACAAAAATACAGGTCAACTTAAAGTGAGAGGAGTCTCCTCTGGCAAAGGTCTGAATGGCCTAGGCCCCTCCTCTTCCCACCCTTTACAGCACCATCATTGGCCACTTTGGGTGGCGGGGGGTTGACCTGCCCATATAAGGAGGAAAACCTTAATAATAATTTTCCCATGCCATGAAACACCTCCAGCATTCCTGCTGCAGGGTTTTCAAGGCCAGAGACATTAAGGCTTGCCAGTGCTTTCCTCTGGATAGCCACTCCAGACTTTTTTGGTAGTCTTCCATCCAGGGCTGACCCTGCTTCGTTCCCAAGATCTGGCAATATTAGGCTAACCTGGGCCATCTTCTAAAGAATAAATACTTTAAGCACTCAAAACTCTAAGCCAAGACCAGAGAGAGAGAGAGAGAGAGAGAGAGAGAGAGAGAGAGAGAGAGAGAGAGAGAGAGAGAGAGAGAGAGAGAGAGATATTAAATATACTGGCCCTGAAGTTCCAACCAGGGTTTCAACACTGTGCGTTTGGAAGCAGGTTCAGTCTTAGGAAGAGATTGAGTTTATCATATATTTCAGACCACCCCAAATGGACCAAAGGTGGGAAATCAAACTTTAGCAAAAAATTAGCATGGTCTCTTATTTAGGTAATGAAAGCATCATCTGGGATAGGTTCTTTCAGTAGCTAAAGGCATAGAGCTCAAACGGTCTGGATGACACGCCCTGAGCAAGACTTTTTTTTCCTGGGGTCTTTCTGGAATGGCTGTTTGACATCATCTAGCATGGTTTAAACAGGTTTCCTCTGTTCACCTTGAATTGTGCAACTGCCTGAAACTTATTTGCTTAGGTACAAAAAAAAAATAAAATAGAGCAAAGGAGGAGGGAAGAACAAAATGGAGGCTGAATCAGAATATTCTGTCCCAGCTTGTTCTACTCTTTGAAATGCAACACCTGCGGATTGATAGAACCCCCTGAGAACAGCATGGAGTACCACACTGGGGAATTTACAGAATGTGTGCCTGTCTTTGTGTGCAGCAATCAGCAGAAATCTTGTGTGAGCAGAAGAATCTTAGGATCTAATTTGTAATACCTATGTTAACAAACAGGCATTTTATTTTGCTCTGAGAACTGGTTAGTTAATATTGGCATACACATCCCAAACATTTAGCGAGAACGGCATTAATATAAATGATCTCATACCTCCTTAACCCTGGTTGTTGGATATTTTATATTTTACCCAGGGGGGAGGAATTGGGCAGAGTTAAGGGCTCAGAACTTTAGTACTGTCTGCATCATCCATCAGGGATTGACATCATTTTCAAATTAATACATAAAATTAATCGAGGCTGTCAGAAATTGTGGTAAATTTTCTTCCACCTGGATTCCAGCAGCACAAGAATAATTTGCTGGCTGGGGAATTCTGGATATGAAGAAAATACTAATCCCCCCTGGCAAAGTGGCATTCTCTTTTCAGCATGACAACCAAAAGTAAGAGAAAGGCCACACAATATTTGTAGTGCCAGTATCAGCCCCCAACTTCATGTGAAAGAGATTCTTTAATTTGAAATAGCGGCATGTATTTCCCTGCTCTTCACATTCAATCATTGTGGAAGGAATTTTGCAAAGAGAACAAGCACATGAGAACTAGAGCTAAAAAACCCACGAGGTTCAACTTGACTATAAAATATTGAATAACGCAGAATGTAACTGGCAAAAAAGTGTGTCCTTCTTGCCTAAACAATGGGCTTTTCATGAATTGGATACATGTAAATGCATGAATGTCACATGAATTCTCCCAACTGAACACAGAGAGCTGCTGTGGGAAAGGAGCAATTGTGCAGCCAGCTGGGTGACCTTAAGCTCATCACAGCCCTGATCGAGCTGTTCTGACTGAGCAGTAATATCAGGGCTCTTTCAGCCTCACCTACCTCACAAGATGTCTGTTGTGGGGAAAGGAAAGGAAAGGCAATTGTAAGCCACTTCAAGACTCTTTCAGGCAGCAAAAAGCGGGGTGTAAAAACCAACTCTTCTTCATCATCACCTATATGTATCCCCTGGCCCAGCTGGTCTGAAGCTTTGGCCTGGGTTGCCAGCAGTATACCAATGATACCCAGCTCTTTCTCCTAATGGACAGCCAGCCCAGCTCCCCCACCCCCACCCTCATAGATAAATTTGCCAGTTGTTTGGAAGCAGTG
This sequence comes from Paroedura picta, assembly GCF_049243985.1. Taxonomy (NCBI): domain Eukaryota; kingdom Metazoa; phylum Chordata; class Lepidosauria; order Squamata; family Gekkonidae; genus Paroedura; species Paroedura picta. The sequence continues at coordinate 24,312,459 of NC_135377.1, forward strand.
ATGGTCTGGCTCAATCAGAGTCACCTGAAACTCAACCCTTCCAAGATGGAAGTCCCGGGGAAGGGTCCAGATCAGGCAGTGTTCCTCCCTAGCCTGGATGGGGTGCAGCCTGTGCTGCAGCAGTTGCATTGATTGCCAGTGGTATTCTGGATCCAGTTTAAGGTTTGGGTTTTGACCTTTAAGGTCATTCATGGTCTGGGTTTGGCATACCTGAGGGACTATTTCTTTATGCCCCCAGCAGGGTGTTATGCTCTGCAAATCTGAGCAGGCTAGTTGTCCCCAGCCCAAGAGAGGTCTGCCTGGTCTCAACCAGTCCTGGTCCTGACCTGGTGGAATGAGCTCCTGGACGAGCTGAGGACCCTGACAGAGCTCCCACAGTTCCACGGGGCCTGCAAGATGGAGCTCTTCCACCAGGCATTTGGTTGAGGCTGGTGGAACATCGATTGGGCTCCCCCTTGAAGCACCCCACGTATGGTGGGAGGTGGTGTTTTCCGCCATTGCATGACAGGGGGTGGGTGGGGTGGATGGGTTGTTTTTTGGTTTAAAACTGTATTTCTATTGTTGTGAAGCACCCCAAGTCAGCTGGCCAGGAGGCGCAGTATATAAATACAATAATGAATGAATTAATTAATTCTAAGTTTTGATAGAATGTCTATCAATGTACTAATTGATGTGCTGCACACATCCCTTAGTTCAGAATGAATTGAAACATTCACCATTTTGGCATTACAGAAAAGTCCTACTTGGATTCCCTAGCATTCCAGGCAAAATTAATATTATTTGTCTTCCTGCTGGCTAATCCTTAATCTCTGACCTTCACAACAACTAATCCATCATCTCCTGTCTAAATGCATACAAGCTGTTCTTCACAGATGTGCCGTTTTCTTGTAGACATCCTTTTTTATTCTATAATTACAGGCAAAGTGAAGTAATAGGATGTGATAACATTTTGGGGATGGAAATGAAATGAATCCTCATTCCCTTTAGGAAGAATGACAACAAGAAACCCTGAAGAGTGCAACCAGCCTTTTACATGTTAGCTGAACAGAATAATGAGGATTAGATTTCTGGAGGTGATTCATGCAACCATCTTGGGGATTCATTTGCCATCCACAATAATTCCTGGGTCACGCTAGATTTGATATGGCATTGATAAACAGCTATCAGAAGGGACACTAGCCCTTTCATTAATTTGTTCGTTCGTTCGTTCGTTCGTTCGTTCATTCATTCATTCATTTATTTGTTACATTTATATACTGCCCTCCTCGGAGGCTCAGGGCGGTTTACATAGAACATATGAACAATACATGAAACAATCTATATTAATAACCGTACAATAATATTAACAACTAATGGCTGTAACAGTATAACAATATAACAATATATTAGTATAAACAATGCAACAGTACAACAGTACAAACAGGTCCAGAGCACTCTGGTGGAGTTCTGGGAGGGAGGGGGAAACAGGGGCCCTTCAATGGCTGTTGGTTATGCCTGGCCTCAACCAAATGCCTGGCGGAAGAGCTCCTTTTTGCAGGCCCTGCGGAACTGTTTAAGTTCCATCAGGGCCCTGATCTCCTCCGGGAGCTCATTCCACCAGGTGGGGGCCAGAACAGAGAATGCTCTGTTTTTACATATTGGAGCACCACCCAGGCATAAAATTTTCAGAGTTTAGCCATGTTAGTCTGCAATAGAACTTTATATTTGAGTCCAGGAGCACTTTAGATTTTCAGCATAGAAGCTATGGAGGGTCAAAGCTCCTTTCACAGCAGAAGACACATCAGAATACAGGATGATCTTGACAGGTTGGAAAACTGGGCTAAAATGAATAAAATTAATTTAAATAGTTATAAATGTAAAATTTTGCATTTAGGTAAGACAAATCAAATGCATCATTATAGGATGGGTAGACTTGGCTTGATGGTAGTATGTGCAAAAAGCATCTAGTAGACCATACACTGAACATGAGTCAGCAATGTGACTTGGTGGCCAAAAAGGCAAATGGGATTTTGGCCTATATCAAACAAAGTATAGGTGTTGGTACCACAGTACTCTGCTTTGGTTAGACCTCACTTAGAACACTGCGTTCAGTTTTGGGCACCACAACTGAAGAAGGATGTAGACAAACAGGAGCACATACAGAGGAGGGCAATGAAAATGGTGAGGGGTTTGGAGACCAAGATATATAGGGAAAGGTTGAGAGCTTGGTCTGTTAATCCTGGAGAGAAGACGACTAAGAGATGTTATGATAGCCATCTTAAAGTACTTGGACGACTGTCATATAGAGGATGGAACAGAGTTGTTTTCTGTTGCCCCAAAGGATTGGACCAGAAGCAATGAGTTGAAAGTAATTCAAAAGAACTTTTGGCTAAACATCTGGAAGAAGTTCCTGACAGATCGGTTCCTCGGTGGAACAGGCTTCCTTTGAGGTGGTGGGTTCTCCTTCTTTGGAAGTTTTTAAGCAGATGTTAGATAGTCATCTGACAGAAATGCTGATTCCATTAACAAACAGATTGTGAGTGGGTGGGTAGAAGGTACTTTGTCAGTACATGGCTCTTGTGGCTTTTTCTTGCATGCCTAGGGAAATGCTAATTGCCACTTTGGGATTGGGAAGCAAATTTCTTCCAGGTCAGTCTGGCCAGGGATTCTGGCTTTTTTTTTTGGGGGGGGGGAGGCAACATTTGGGCATGGAATTGGGGTCAATGTTCATGGGCAGGTAGTTGTGAATTTCCTGCATTCTGCAAGGGGTTGTACTTGATGACCTTGGAGGTCCCTTCCAAGTCTATGATTCTATGATTCATCCATTTTGGAGGGTATCCATGTTGGTCTCTGTCAAAGGGAGCTTTCACTCTAAAGTTTATACCCTGAAAATCTCATTTGTCTCTAATGTACCACTGAACTTGAATCTAGCATATGCAAAAGGGCAGCATGCTCCATGTGGTTCTCCTGATGCGTGTGCTCAACATTTTTTGTGAATAAGATAACACGCATGTAGCTTCAGTACATGCAAAAACATATTCTAAAAAATCATCGTTTCTGTCCATGTGTACAAAGCTGAAAAATATGGATATTACTCTAATTACATAAAATAAACACATACATCAAGAGGACTATGGGTAACATGTGCTCCTGTTATGCGACTGGTGTGCCAAAACTGAATGTCTGAAAAGATCAATCTGAGCCCTCATGTTTTCAGCAAAGTAATAGTGTGTTACCCTAATGTAAGCATAACAGTCTTATGGCACTTACGGCCCCTGTTGAGGTCTAAGCTTTTATTAGACAGAACCCATTTTGTTAGATCTGTGATACATTTCCCTTGGGATGGCCCAGGCAAGCTCAGTCTTGTCAGATCTTGGATACTAAGCAACGTTGGCCCTGGTTAATATCTGGCTGGGAGACCACCAGGAAAATATTTCACAGAGAAAGGCAGTAGTAAGCCACTTCTGTTAGCCTCTTGCCTTGAAAACCCTATCTATGGGGTCACCAAATGGGATCAGCAGCAGCTTCTAATTTGGTGAGCCAGGTTTGATTCCTCGCTCGCCCACATGCAGCCAATTGGGTGACCTTGAGCTCATCACAGCCTTGATGGAACTACTCTCACAAAGTAGTAATAGCAGGGCTCTCTCAGCCTCCCCTACTTCAGAGGGTGTCTGTGGTGGGGAAAGGAAGGGAAGACAATTGTAAGCTGCTTTAACACTCCTCTGGGCAGTGAGAAGCGGGGTATAAAAGCCAACTCTTCTTTAAAAGTTAGCTGTGACTTGACAGCTCTTCACACACACATGTACAAACAAAAAGAAGGCAGAGAAAGGAATTACTATGAGAGTCTAGAAAAGCCAGCGTTCCAAAATTATATGGATATACAGAAAAGAATAAACAGCTCAGTCAGCATGGCTGTAAACCACTCCCAACCAAAGTGGATGTGGAGTTCTCTGCAGCAAACTAACCATTCATGGTCTTTCCGGGCCTAAGCTCGGTAGAGCCAACCTGCACATGTATTCTAGTTCAAAAGTGTCATTCTGGAGGCAACTTTTAAGTTTGTTATTGGATATGTAGAAGACTAAACTTCAGAAGGAAAGAAGCACCTAGGGTGAGATGCTTCCCATCATCCTGCATTGAGCAGGGGGTTGGACTAGATGGCCTATATGGCCCCTTCCAACTCTATGATTCTATGATTCTATAAGGAACAGAGCTATTCTTCCCTATCCGTTCCCAAACTATGGATTAGCCTCTTGATGGCAGGGAGATTTGTTGTGAGGTGACTTCGTTTTAGAAATATGTGGAATTTGATTGTTATGTTTCTTTTTAAAAAATTGACATTGTAAGACACTGAGTCCAAGTGAGTGCGGAAGTTTTCTAGAAATTGTTACATATTTTAAAATTATTTTATTATTACTTAATTTTTTCCCTCCCAATCTGCTTCCACTGCAGACTCATGGCTATGGAATTTTGATACGATTGTGATGTTTTTCTTGTTTGTTGCCTTGTGGACTTGTTTGTTTTACTGATTTTATATTTTTGTGCCTTGTTCTTGACGACTTTAATGGATTTACTTGGAGAGATTTTCTGGACCAAAAAGTAAATTTGTTTACGTTTTTATTTATATATTTATTTATATTTTGATGTATCCCTGCTACTCCCGAAACCAGTCCTACTCGTGGCAGTTTACAGTAAAAGAAAGTAAACAAACAAAACAAAACTGCCTTATGATGAATGTCTCCATTTGGTCAGCTATTTATTCTAAATGCTGGAATGCTTAAATGTTGAAGTATCCAAACGTTTTCTGCCTTGGGTGGAAAAGTGCCATAGAAATGGTGGAAACAAACAAACAGATATTTCTTGCAAGCAACTCCATATTTCCCCTAAGATACTGAAATCTCCTATACATAGAATTAATCCAGCCCTAACAAATGACAAGTCACCAACAATACTTAGACGACATTTCTATTAGATCTCTGTTAGCTGCCTTTATTTCATGTTCGTATAATTAACTGGTTTGATTAGCTATGGATGAACAGATGTATACTGAAATAAAACTTGAGCTGAGAATGTGCATCGGAAGGGGGGAAGTTAAGAAATGGAGCTACAAAGTAGGTCGTTATATCTCAGATCTATAAAAAATGGCTTCCAGGTTTTTATACAAGAGACGAGAAGCAATGTGATTCTTGATGCACAATCAGAAAATAGAAAAATCTCCTTAGAAACAGCTCTCAAAAGCATTCATAGTGTTAAGCAGTGACACTTCAGGCGATGTAATGACATTTCAGATAGGAAACGGTGGTTTGAAAGAAAAAGCAAGAGTACATTCTAAGACATTTTTCCTCTCGCAAAAAAATCTATCTTTAACTTGGTTATTATATTATTTTTGAATGACTTGGGGATTAGAAGTAGATGAGCTGTACCAAAGTGATATTCTTTACATGATATTAATTTGGAAGGGTGGGGGAGGGCAACGCCTCTTGGGTTTAGATGAAAAATGTTTCCAGTAGAAAATGTAACCGAGTTCTTACAAGAAACCAGTAAAATGTGTATCCTGGATAAAAGATGATTGTCTGAAAGCTCAGGGTTCAAGGCAAACCCTTGTATTATCACAACAATGGTCTCAGAGGGGAAGGGCTTCTCACAAGGCAGGTGGGAGAATGGGGACCTTGGAAATAGCAAACAACAACCAAGACTCTTGTTTCTCGTTAAAACTGTGTTCCCTAAACTGCTTATAACCGAAGCATAGGCACATTGTTTTTCTAAATTAAAAGGGAAAGCACTTTTCACTCTCAACACGAGAACAGGCATAACAACCACACATAACACTTTGGTGGCAAAATGTAAACTATTTGTTTATAATTTCCCCTCCCTGTTTTGCAAGACCCAGAGTAAAAGTTAGAATGCATAAAGGTTAATGGGGGAGAAATCCTATTTCTTTAATGTGAAAACAGGAAGTTGAAGCTGATAATTGTGTGCTGGTGTAACTGATATTAAAGGGACAACTCACTTTTTTGCTTGTTTGGAGACTATTAAACAAATCTATTTAGAGAGTGTGAATGAATGGATAACTGAATGTACAAAGCATGTAGTATAAATCTCTGTGCTTCCACTATGACTTGGAATTAATTACTGACTCTACCTACTACCTGCTGCATATTTTGGATTTCATTGGATGAAATCTTTCCTGGTAGGAAAAATAAAGACTGTTTATGAGACCAATCCTAAGTGTGTCTACTCAGAAGTTTCTTATTCAGTGGGGCTTACTGCCAGTAAAGTGTTCTCAGGCTTAAGAGTGGTAACCGATCAGAATTTAGATGAGGTATCTTACCTGAAAGAATGCAGCTTGTGCAAAAGTCTCTAATTCAAGGCAAGTCATCTGCCCCCTTTGAAGGAACTGCCATTTTAAAATGGGAGAAAATCAGAACCAAAGGGCAAAAAGTTGTGGTCCGAGAAGGAAGCTGGAAACTGTGTACACTTGGTGTGTTACTAGACATTCATGACCATACACCCCATAGGGTATACAGTCTACCATAAACACACAACAAAAACGCAAACAGTGTAAATTGCACAAATCAAACATGGAGACCATGTAACAAAATGCAAAATGTATTTAAAGGGGCTCATAAAATAAATAATTATCATACAAACACATCAACAGTAACATCAAGATGAAGAGAATTTCCAGTCTCAAACATGTGTTGCTGAGGAATTCCAAGAGCGCAAAAAAAAAACAACCACATGAGACCCAAAGAGATAAACAAGGCAGACAGTACAAAAGAAATAGCTACTGATCTTGTACTCTTTCTGAAGAAATGCAGCAGGACTAGTAGATTCCCCTGATTAAGCCTGTTGGCAAAATGCACAGGGAATGTTAACTCAGTAATAAAAAAATATTTTTACTTGGTTTTGCACCACCTACCCTGGCCTCATTTTTCATCTCGGACTCCAATGGCCCTTTGGCCATTTAAACAAAGGCAAAATGGATTTTGTAGGCCTCCTGAAGGACGGATTGGAAAAGAAACCCGGTTCCCATTAGTGTTCTGAAGCCCACCCCCAAGTCCTTGTTTAAAACATCTCCTCCTAACCCCCAAAACTTCATGATTGACTAAGACTGAAGAAAAATCGGCTTGAAACTCTGAGCAAAGCAATCCTTGATGTGTTGGGTGCTGGCTACTAGGCAGCCACCCAGCCAACTACAACCACATGTAAATAATAATCCTGCTGCCTTTATATTACTGTCGCTTCTTAAAATAGATCTTCAAACCTTTCCCCAAGAATTGCACCTTTTCATGGGGAAAGGATGCCCCTTTATCTTTAAAAATGTTTTGAGCTTTGCGTGTCCGTCATTCAATGCAAGCTTTATTACTTGGTGTTGTCATGGCTACTGGCCAGGAGCCATCAGATGCCTTCCATCCAGCCATAATTACACTGAGAGTCTAACAGTCAGTCTCTAGTAATTAAAGGAGACAGGCTGGAAGGTGGGCTTGACAGAAATCGTTAACACGGCAGGTGGTAAAAGACACTGCAGAGTTTTCTGAGCTGCCCATTACTGGCATGGAAGCCGCGGTAGCATCAACAATGTAATTACAGATGTAGCTGAAAGCAAAGAGGACTTGGCTTCAGCTCCAAATAGCATCCTTTCAGGAGTTAAATGCCACCATGAGGTCCAGGGAAGGGAAAAGGAGAGCTACTAAAACAAATCTATCCGTTTAAGAAGGAAAGAGTCAATCTGTTTTAGCAGCTGAGCGGAAGCTGTTTTCTGTGCACTTCCTCACACATTGATTATTGACTTTCAGCATCTCCAATTCTGCATTGGCCAGCAAAGGGCATTATGACCATAGGAAGCCCAAAAGATGGCAAAGCTGATGCAAAAGAGAATGACTTTGTTCCCATTGATCCAAACAAGGTCATTATGTACAATTCTTAATCAGGCAAAAGTTTGGGCATTGGGAAATCTCACCCAGCAGCCCCCAAAGGGATGGAATTGATGAGATTTGATTTGGTATCAAATCCACCTTTGACATTTTAACTGTGTTCTTGGTAGGATCACATGGATCACCTGTGCAAGGACTTTGTGGAGGTTGAGCTTCCCCACTTTGATTGCTGCTGGTTGGCCTTCTAGGATAAGATGCAACGTGGCCAGAGAATCCCCCCAAAATCCCCCCTCCCTTGTGCCAGCAGAGGGTGTGCATGTGTGCTTTCTTAAATATTTATTCCCCAATTTCCCCTAAAAAGAGACCTAAAGAAGATTGCAACAGTAGCAAAAATGTAATTTAAGTAAAACACAAATAACTAGATATATCTGGGAACTGTCCTGGATCCAACACCACAAATCATGAGCCAGAGACCAAGAGACTATTAGAGTCTACCCTTTGACTTGCACACAGGAAGGGAAAGGGAACACTCAGGGCCCTTTGTTGATGCTCAGCCTGCCTGTCCTTGAAGCAGAAAATGTGTTTTTGGATCATGCACCAGCTTCAGTTGACCGAAACAGGCATGGTCACAAGTTAGCATGTACTGAAAATCAAAACTGGAAAATCTGTGTATATTTATTTATTTATTCTATTTATTTATTCTATTTATATACCACCCTTCCCAAAGGCTCAGGTCAGATTACACGAAACAGAAACAATACAGGTAACTCAGTTTGCAATAATGTGGTGATAACAGTAATACAATATAGTGATAACAATAAACAACATTGTGAATGGATGAATACTGGGGAGAACATTAACTCGTACTGAAGGCCCGGTGGGTTGGGTGGATCTGTAGTGGTTGTCATTGGCGGGAGGCTTGGGAGCCAATGGGAAGTGGTAGTTGACCTCAACCAAATGCCTTGTGGAGGAGCTCCCTTTTGCAGGCCCTGCAGGGCTGTTTGAGTTCTGTCAGGGCCCTGATCTCCTCTGGGAGCTCATTCCATCAGGTGGGGGTCAGGATGGAGAAAACTCTGGCCCTGGTTGAGGTCAACTGGGCCACTTTGGGGCCAGGGACCACCAGGAGGTTGGTGGTAGTGCGGAAAAGCCCAGACAATATTAAAACAATTTTGTTTCCATGGGAGCACAATGTTAAGCACAGGGTTACCTCTCATTTTCAAATTAATGAATGTTAACTAATTTACTGTGGTGGATCGTACCCCAAATCTCTTTTCCTTATTCTACATGAGATTCTTCAATGACTGTAGAAAATATGAACACTTTACAGAATTCCTGACCAGCTTTGGTCTCATCTGATTCAAGAAGAGCTGGACCAAGAAGAGCTGGATTCAAATCTTCATTCGCCTATAATGCTTTATGGGGTAATCATGGGCCAATCACTACCACACCAAATCTACTTTGTAGAGATATCTTAGCGGGACGTGTGTCCCATAAGTTTGCCTTTTGCTGCTTGACCTAATTCCAGGATAAAAATGTGATACTAAACGCAGGGCTGCAATACAGCTTAGCATTAAGAGAGGTGAGATGAAGCTGTCACTCTGTTAATCATTGAGCTGGGTCTCTCAGGGGATTTCAAAGTTCACATTTGTAACTTTTCCATAAAGATTAAAAACCATTGTCGGGCATACAATGAGATTTCTGATACCTATGTCTACGAGCTGGGATACAGCAACTTGACTTTAGGAACCTGCTTAAATAGGACAATGTGAACTCACTGAAGTTATTTTATAAGAATCAAGTGTGTGGGCTTTATCATTACTCTTTGAAAAACCAGGTGAACATTCTGAATCCCCAACATATGCAAGTTCTCCATAACCTACCTACCTACTTGCTTATGTTCATACATGTGCAGTGTTACCGGAAATGGCCTGTCATGAATTATGATGAAGAATTACTAATATTTAAAGTGATAGGAGCAAGAGGCCGATAACAGCAAGATTTTATCACCTGTGTATACCAGGGTCCAGTCAGGGGGGCATCTTCAATAGGTGATGCTTGATAGATGTTATGTCACTGGCCCCAACCAAAACCCTGCTAGGAGGGAGAGCTCCACCTTATAGACCTTGTGGACCTCTCCCAACCAACCACTGATCTGAGCCAGATCAACTTCGATTCCACGAGGATGGTGGCACACAAGCCATCCAACTAGCTTCATGCAACTCATGTTCTTAATTGTACTTGGACCATAAAGCGCACAAAAAATAAAGCACTAGGCTGTTATAAAGTAACAAATTACTTAATTGGAACCACTATTATAGAAATTATAATTGATAGAATTTTGGTCTTTGAATGACTGTCTAACAAGCTGTCCATTAAAATGCATGAAGGCACTTTTTTAAAGCACCTGTTTATGAAAATATAATGTAATCACTGGAATTAATTTGAACAGCATCCATCATTCTAAATAGATCCTAGGGTTCATTGCTACTTTTCAGCACATTCATCCTTTCATGCTGGCTGTGGGCTTGTGTCATACTATTCAGAGGAAAGTTGAAAAGAAATTGACATGAGAAGCAGAGGAATCATTGCTTTTTAAAAAGGTGACCCTTTCACTTTGCTTATTGTCAAGGTTATGGAACAATGGCAGGTCTATTTTCCATGCCCCAATAGAACTAGGAATTCAGTAGGATTCCTTGCTTATAAACAGAATAACAAACCGAAGAAACCCAGTGGTAATGTCAGTCATAAAAAACAGTGATCACCATGGGATTTCTCAAATGTCATTGGCATCCCACTGAAAAAAAGTTTGAAATTAATTACTGCAGTGTCTGGCATCTTAGCTGCTCATATGAACAAAAGAAAGTGTTGGGGGGAAATGAAATTGGCATGCCATGAATTTGTTTCATTTCCTCCTGAGTTATGAGACAAGTTCTATGGTTTGCAATATATTCTGTTGCTCTGGCTCTGGGACGTGGCTCTGTCCTGCCATCCTGGGCAATGCTTTTATGTGGTGGGCACTGGACGATTCAGCACATCTTATGCTGTGGGCTCTCGAAGGATGTTGCAGACGTCTCAACATTGGCTTGATCTTTTGCTCAGAGTGCCAATTGGACCCTGCCATTGTATAGCTTTGTGTCTGCCCAGCCGCTGCTTCCACGGCCTTTCTTGTATGAATTGCATCAGAAACTACAGGGTAATGGAAAGGTCAGGAAATAAAGCTGTTTATATGTTGCAGCTTACAGTAGCTTTTAGGTCTGTGCAGTGGTTGGACAGAACCTTTATCTGTGAAGGCTTGCATTCCTAAGGTCATGGTCAGGTCATTAAAGTCTGAGATCACTTTTTGATCATAGGACTATCACATTTTGCCTTTGTGCATTCAAGAACACATCGTTTAAATGGCTGTGCATGTACAGTGTATATGCTGGCTTAAAGGGTAGCAGATGTGCTGGTTTTGTTAGTGTGCAGATGCTGCCAGTGGCATTCATCATGTCAGCGTGTGCTCAGAACTGATAAAAAAAAAATCAGGGTCATAGGCAGGGCATAGATGGGTCATGCACCTTTTTAAAAAAAGAACTATCCAGAGGAGCCCCAATCAATCAGTTGAAAAAGAAATACCCCCTGCTGCCCACCCACCCACCCAATATGATTTATATGAGACAGTGTGGGGACCTGCCTGCACAAATTATTCTCCATCCAGACAGTTAGCAAACATCAACTCAGGAAGAGTGTTAAGAGAGAAAGGAAGATGCATGGCACATTCTGGGTACTTATGGAGCTCTCTAAAAAACTTGTTTGGTTCTTTCCCATTTGCTCTTGTTCTGCCGTTCAGCTGAATGACGTCCAGAGGAGGTCCAGAGTCTAGGGTAGGGTGCTTCGGCAGCCAAAGTGCCCTTCCTTTTTTGGGGGGTAGGGGGAGGAATGCAAGAGCATCCTTCTTCAGGAAGCTTTTTGTTGCGGTTACTATGGCTTGAAGTTGAGGTCCGCTTTGGGATTAGAAATGAAAGAAATTTACTATTGGCTGACTGTCTGTGCTAATATGAGTGGTCTAGGTGGCTATGGTTTTATTCTCTGCCAGACTGGCATTTTGTTCACTGCCTCAAACCTTTGGAGAAATGTTTAAACAAAGAATGTGGGAAACAGCTGACAGTGGGGAAACAGCAGGGAAATATACAAAGGCTAAACCTCTGGATCAGGGGCAGTCAAACTGTGAACCTGCACATGTCCATGGACTACAATTCCCATGAGCCCCTTCCAGCACTGGCAGGGGCTTATGGGAATTGTAGTCTGTGGACATCTGGAGGGCCACAGTTTGACTACCCCTGCTCTGGATGAACATCATATGCTGCTGTTGCTTCACTGCTTGAAGCTTTCCTCACAACAGTCAGCAGTCAGGATTAGGGTGTCTAACGGCATTTCCACCAGGGTGCCTTATGGAAGCTTTTGGATGGTTTTACAGCCTGAGGATCAACAAGAAACAGACTGTTTTCAATCATAGGCTGTTTGGTTTTTCTGCACAAATGACACAGAGGGAATGAAGAGCAAAAAGGATGGGCTAAAAGAAGGAGTCCGGACCTGTGTAGCCCAGGCTACGCCAATCTCATAAAATCTCAGAAGCTAAGCAGTTCGTTGGTACTTGGAGGAGAGCCCGTCAAAGACATTGAGTTTTGCTATGCAGAGGCAGACAAGATAAATCACATCTGAATATCTCTTGCTTTGAAAGCCACATGGCAAGGGCAGCCAAACTGTGGCTCTCTGGATGTCCATGAACTACAATTCGATCCCAGCAGCCGGCTCAAGGTTGACTTCCATCCTTCCGAGGTCGGTAAAATGAGTACACAGCTTGCTGGGGGGTAAACGGTAATGACTGGGGAAGGCACTGGCAAACCACCCCGTATTGAGTCTGCCATGAAAACGCTGGAGGGAGTCACCCCAAGGGTCAGACATGACTCGGTGCTTGCACGGGGGATACCTTTACCTTTACCTATATATGGGAGGAATCTCCAGTTCCTGTATGCATAAGCCCCCCCCCCCCGGCTGTACCCAAAACACCATTATATTTAGAAGAAGAGCTGGATTTCTGTACTCAAGGGCCTTCCTTTCCTTTCCTCTCCTGACTAAGAGTGCTTGCACTCGAAAGCTCATGCCCTGAATAAATCTCTGTTGGTCTTAAAGGTGCTACTGGACTCTGATTTTATTGGTCTCCTTACAACTGAGAGAGCTCTGAAAGAGCTTAGAGAGCTCTGAAAGAACTGGGACTGGCCCAGGATCACCCAGCTGGTGTCATGTGAGGAATCACATCAGGTTCTCCAGATTAGACGTCACTGCTCTCAACCACTGCACTACATTGGTTCCATACCTGTAGTGTGTGCGCACACACATTATGTTGGGTATGCTGTGTAACTCAAGGGAAAGGTTGAGGCTGAGGGAAAGAAGGCAGCATGGACATATGGTTGCCAAACTCCAGATGGAGCCTGGATATCTCCCAGAAGTACCACTGATCTCCAGACTATAGAGACCCAGCTGGATGCATGTGGGGGAGTGAGAAATCAAACCTGGTTCTCCAGATTAGAGGACTCCGCTCTTTAACCACTGCACCAAGCTTGCTTTACTAGGCTACTTACTATGGGAACCTGCTTGGGAGAACTTAGCTTGGAATATCAGAGTTACAGCCAGTATCTTTCGAAACTATAACACAAAACCACAATTATTTTAATGAACTGATAAACAAGTCAGTTATCACCAAATGGCTCTTGAGTGAAAAGGAAGAGGTATTTTATTAATACTCTTCAATATTGAAATGCCAGCTCTGATGGCTTATTTTTGCAGAATGGTGCCCTTTGATACAAATATTTCTCAAGACTTTGGCATTTGGATCAAAATGAGGTCTAGCATGAGATGTTGAAAGGGGCCTAAAATGGGTATTTGGGGGAAAGGCCACCTAAGTGGAATGTGATGAATGCAGTCTTCTGCAAAGACTCTTAGGAGGGTGAATCCAGATGAGACAAATTAGAATGCATTAAAATATTGTTCAACAATGCAATTAACCTTTCCAGATTGCAGATGAAATACAGTAACAAGTGAATATGATGCTTGCATTCATCTGATGAAACACACTGCACAGAAAAATGACAAGTGCTGAAAGGCTAAACAGAGACCTCATTTCTCTGTTTATTAGAAAGTTTCCAAAACATGTGAGAGCTGAGGGCAGAATTACAACTTTAGTTTCATGTTCATATTTTAAAACTTTTTTGTCTCCTTTTTCAAAATGTAGCTACTTGGGCTGGTTTTGGAGGGTTTCCAACTCTGGGCTGGGATATTCCTGGAGTTTTGGGAGTAGAACCTCTGGAGAGTATAGGGAGGGGAGGAACCTCAATGGGGTATAATGCCATGCCCTCCCAAAACAGCTGTTTTCTCCAGGGGATCTGTGGCCCAGAGACCAATTGTAATTCTGAGAGATCTCCAGGCCCCATCTGGAGGTTAGCAACTATAGGAGGACTGCAAGGGCACTAGCAGGGAAGAAAGGCTGCAAACCTTTGTTTTCCAGCTGAAGAACATCTGGACTGTGCTTCTTTTCCTTCTCTGCTGCAAGAATTTCTGCACCTGCAGTTGGCCAACTCTATTACCACATCATTGCTGAGCTGCCACCAATCAAAAGTCTACCCTCCTAAACTCTGCCTCCAAATCTCCAGGAATTTTCCAACCACGAGTTGGCAACCCTACTAGAAGCATATGGGCAGACAACAAGGCCAGAGCATACAGAGGAACAACAGGGAGCCTCCTCTGTAGACAGATGCGTTTCCCTCATAAAAGGCTTTAAGGTCTTTAATTAACACACATTTCCAGCCACTGCAGCTTTCCTTTTATGGCACTCTGCTGTTACGGGACGCCTAGTTTAAATTTATTGGTTTATGACTGCAATGTTAAACCAGAGCAAATCTGTAGTCTTGACATTGTTATTGTCAGTTGCAAAGTCGTGTCTGACCCATCGCGACCCCATGGACAATGATCCTCCAGGCCTTCCTGTCTTCTACCATTCCCCGGAGTCCATTTAAGTTCGCACCAACTGCTTCAGTGACTCCATCCAGCCACCTCATTCTCTGTCGTCCCCTCCTCCTTTTGCCCTCAATCACTCCCAAAATTAGGCTCTTCTCCAGGGAGTCCTTCCTTCTCATGAGGTAGCCAAAGTATTTGAGCTTCATCTTCAGGATCTGGCCTTCTAAAGTATCAACATTAGACATTAGTATTTGTGTGAACAACTGCAAAGCGTCAGCCATCTCCTAGAAGCCCGGATTTTGTTCCCCGGCATCTTTCGTTTCAGATTTCAAAGATTCGTCCCTGTCCTAGGCTTACCTGATCTTTGGAAAGAGTAGGATACCAGCCTTAAGTAATCAATTAGGTCATCTTTCCTCAAAGTACTGCATCGGTCTTAATTTAGCACGGGATACCGAGTTTACTCTTTTTTGACTTCAAATTCCCCAAGGGGCAAGCAATCTCTGGCAACTTTAAATTATGTAAGCTCACAAAAAGCTAATGATGGAGATCAAGTAGCAGCAATCAAAGTGACTGAGCTACTGGGAGCAGGCCGACATTTCAGCAACAACCCATTTACTGAAGGGAGTGCTGCCCTGCAGCAGAGCTGAAAGCAAGTGACTCTGCTTTCTATTGTCCTCTTTACATGGCAAAGCAGGAGGGCAGCTTGTATACGTTTACTATGTGGGCCTCTTTGGGCTTCTCTTGAAAGCTAAACAGATAAATAAATAGCCTTTGTCTGGGGGAAAAAACCCTTTAAAGCACGAAAAAACATTTCAAGGAGCTTGCTTGGATGCTCTTTTCTTGATTCTTCTTCTTCCCTCTCCCTTTGCCTTCTTGATAGTGGGCTCTATTTGAACTTATGTCCAGTTACTGTGTGTTCAGTAAGACACGCACACATTAGACACACATCTGGGTAAATGGGGCTTGCTTCATACTTGGTCCAGATCCATCCCAGGGAAGCCTCTTCATCATAAGACAGAAATCCTCTTCTGCCACCTCACTGATGCTCTAGCCTAAATAAGCTGCAGGTCTAGGTTTTGCACATGGTGTTAGGGGAGTGAATGACACTCACTTCTGAGGAATCTTTCAAACAATTGGATGAAATTCCGAGGTAGGACCGGAAGGAAAACAGGCTGGAATAATGGACAATCACCAGGGATACTTTTATTGGCTGAAATGCCTAAAAACACAGATATTGTCAGAACAAGATCAAAAGAAGAGGAGGCTTTTATGCACTGCTTTTTTATACTCTAAGGAGCCTCAAGGCCTTCCTCTCCTCTTCCCACAACAGGCACCTTGTGAGGTAGGTGGAGCTGAGAGTGTTCTGAGAGAATTGTGACTGGCCCACAGACACTCAGCAGGCCTCATGTCTATCAAAGCAATATAATCACCTTCCTTTCCTCTCCACAGAAGAGACACCTTGTGAGGTAGATGAGGCTGGAAGAGTTCTGAGAGAACTGTGACTACCCCAAGGTCACCCAGCTGGCTGCATGTAGAAAAGGAGTAGGGAATCAAACCCAGCTCTCCAGATTAGGTGCTGTCACGCTTAACCGCTACACCAAGCTGCCTCTCAAACAACTAAAAAGGCCATGAAATTATATTGAGCGGTTCTGCTTTATGGGCAGAAAGACTGGCAGAGCAGTGTTCTGATTGATACGGGAGGCAGGAGTCATCCTGGGGGGGTGGTGCTTTCCAAACAAACTGAGGAGCAAAAAAGGAGGGACTAGAGATAAGGCTGACAACCTATAAATGGGGCTTGTGGAGCTCCCAGTATTGTAACTGATCACTACAGAGATCATTCCTCTAGAGAAAATGGCAGCCTTGGTGTGTGAGGCCTAGGGCAGGGTTAGTCAACCTGTGGTCCTCCAGATGTCCATGGACTGCAATCCACATGAGCCCCTGCCAGCATTTGCTGGCAGGGGCTCATGGGAATTGTAGTACATAGACATCTGGAGGACCACAGGTTGAATACCCCTGGCCTAGGACATTGTTCTCTGCTGAGCCCCACTGCCCCTAGGTTCCATTTCCTCCAATCTCCAGGAGATTCCCTACCCTGAGTTGGCAACCCTCATTAGAGATGAGAAAGCTTCAGAAGTAAAACCAATTAAATTACAGGCTGAGATCATTGTTGTGAGGTGGATGGTTAATTATTCAGCAAGATAAAAGCAAAACAATGAAACATTGTACTTTAAGAACAATTTGCTTAGATCAAAATGGTTAGAATCTTCTGGTCATGGAGTGCTGGACTAAGTTAATCTTTCTATCGGCTTCTTGGTGCCAGAATCCACTTTCTGCACCTCAGTATCAGCCATTGTCTTCTCATGGGCATGATTAAGTAGCCTGCTCCTGCTTATACTTCTGACCGAAGCTGTCTCCTTTGTCTGGCAAATATCAATGATTTGGCTTGCATGTTTCTCATAGGCAAAGGTTTGCTGGGATTTCTTGCGAAATGGCAAAACAGGTGGGCTGGTTGCAGGCCAAAGGACTGAAACGAATGCCAATAAAGTGGAGAGGAAATGTCATGGCAATAATCCTTGAGTTGTGTTTATTTAGAAAACGTCTATCCTGTTTTCTGCGCTAAGAATCCAATATCTGATATGTCCAAGAACTAAGATCTGCCTTGCTCAAGGCTCAGGTGCAGGAGTCAGGTGCAGGAGTCCTGAAACTGGAGCAAACAGTACTATATTTTAGATATTGTTTCAGCTGTGCTTAAATACTTCTTCAAGGAGGTAAAGGTGCAGTCTCTGCCTCTCTAGAAGAAGACTCTCTTAAAGGCATAATGGCTGGTTATGACTGCAAGAGCTCTAAAAAGGTTGAGATAGCTTGACCTTGTCAATTGGAGAGAGGCCTCCAGAACTGCAGTGGGTTCTGGGATGGAGGAATCAGGGTCTGAGTCAAAAGGCAGGGCTGTGTCCCATGGAGAGCACAGACCCAGTCTTTTATGGCTCCGTCCCCAAATGGAGGCATCTCAGCTACTTCCCTCTGAGGTAGTTTCAGGTGCTAAGCTTCCTCTTCTGAGTCTTCAGCCTTTTTACCCATGAGAAGTTAGCGTTCTTTTCCTTGACAAAACCTAGAACTGAAAGCTGTTCCAGGTTGAAACTCCAGTAAACTCAGGCATGAGCCAGTCCCTGGTCATCTTGGCTTCACTGCACATTCTTAGTAAGACCACAAACAATTCTAGGCATTATTACATCCCTAGACGATGCAACTCAGATGTGGTTGCAAAAGCAGTAAAAAAAATCACAGAAAGAATATATAGTTCTGTCAGGAAAATATAGTTCTGTTGGAGAAAACTAGGAAATACAACTTCAAGCACTAATGTCAATAGAATACCACTAGAATTACAGCAAAAAAAAAAAAAAAACCTGAACATGCTTGGAATTGTAGCATCTGGGAGAAGAAGCAAGTATTTCCATGGCAACAAAGAATAAATTATTCAAGAAAAGAAGGCAGGAAAATGGGGGTTATTCAGGAGGAGGATTCAAACAGGGGTTTCTGAATCTCTCTTCAACTTGTGAATGCAAGCAAGCTGAAACATATTGTGCCCAGTTCAGAGAGCGAAAGAAGAGAACAATCACAGGGAAATTGAATCATGTGCATCTAAGAAGTACCCCAAGTCTAGTTCGTTCCTATGAAACTTGCAGCAGATACTTGTGGTAAAATTTGTATCTTCTGGAAGAAAACTTTGATTCAAAAAAGAAATATGTATATAAATGTTAACAATGAAAGAGCACAGTATATGAATATAAATACCCACAAAGAGCAATATGAATAAAGTGGAAAAGTGATACATCACATCAAAGAGAAGTTATTGAGGGATGAAATAAAAAGAGGGGGTGGTTGAATTTAATCAAAAGACAGGAGGAGCATAGGTGGTGCTGGCGCATGCACATATTCAGCTGCCTTATAAGGAGTCAGACCTTTGGTTTATCAGGGACATCTTTGGCCAGGGACATCAGGGAGAGCCAGTTTGGTGTAGTGGTTAGGAGTGCAGACTTCTAATCTGGCATGCCAGGTTCAATTCTGCACTCTTCCACATGCAGCCAGCTGGGTGACCTTGGGCTCGCCATAGCACTGATAAAACTGTTCTGACCAGGCAGTGATATCAGCGCTCTCTCAGCCTCACCCACCTCACAGGGTGTCTGTTGTGGGGAGAGGAATGGGAAGGCGACTATAAGCCGCTTTGAGCCTCCTTCGGGTAGAGAAAAGCGGCATATAAGAACCAACTCTTCTTCTTCTTCTTCTTCTTCTTCTTCTTCTTCTTCTTCTTCTTCTTCTTCTTCTTCTTCTTCTTCTTCTTCTTGTCTTCTCAGGCTGGCAGTGGCTCTCTGGGGTCTCAGGCAGAAGTCTTCCACAGGTCTGACTCCCTCTTCCTCTTCACTGGAGGTGCTTGGGGGATCCCATCATGCCTGATGCACCTGTGCCTTTGCAACCTGCATTGGCAGACTACAGCAACAAGGAACTGTCCCAGTCTCTGCATGTCTGGAGAGGGACTACTGTGCAAGTCAAACAACTATCTCAGGCTTTCTCAACCAGGGAAACCCTGGGGTTTCTTGACAGCCCTGGAACAGTTTCCTGAATGAGTGGAAGTTAATTCATTCTTTGTATATTTTTAAACTGTGTTCAAATTTTATATGGGCATATAAATTTATATGGTCATATCAACCCATCCACGCCACCCAAATAGCCAGTGATGGGCCTGGAGGTGCTGGGAAGGGGCTGGGTCTCAGGTGGGCATGTCCACAGTCAAACTTCCCAACCATTTCTGCACAATTGTAGCACTTCTGGGGTTTCTCAAAGCCTGAAGAATGTTACAGGGGTGTCTCAATGGTAAAAAAGGTTGAGAAAGCCTGGACTGTCTGCTAAGCAACTGGCAATGGTGCAGGAGTCAGGCAAAAATAAGAAGGCAACCCCAGGTCAAAGCAGCTAGATTGACAAAGAAGCTGCAAGATAGCTTCTGATTTTGCTGGAGGTACAGCAGGTGGTTGGCACTGTACTGTGAGTGGCCTCTATCCCTGTTGGATGCAGGGAGTTGTACTGAGATTGTGCTGGTACTAGACTTTGCTGGTGTCATTCAAAACCAAGGTAGGTTGCTTTCTGTGAGTTGCCCCCCTCCAAGATTGGAGGAGTGGAGGGTGCTCTTGGTGTCTGTCTGTGGGTGGAGTATCTGTAAGGGCTGTAAGGAATCTGTATTTGTAAGAAATCTCCCACAGCAATGGGGCCTCTCCCCATCCCATCCCCTCCAGGCCCATCATTGGCCATTTGGGGGGGGGGCATGTTGACCTGACCATATATGGTCATATCACCCTATAAATATTTAACAACTTTAAAACATACATAAAAAAATTAATGACTTCCACCCATCTTGGAAACCCTTCTACGCCATCAAGAAACCTCAGGGTGTCATGGAACCCTGGTTGAGAAAGCCAGCTCCATTTTAAATGGCATTATAAATTGCAGCACTGAACTCCGAAGCAAAACACCACCGCTGTGGGTTTCCTGGCTGGAGTTTATGTAATGCTTAGGGGAGCTGTGTCTATCTGGAGGTTTACTTGGTTTCCTAAGCAGAGTTTTGTGTTGGGGGCCAGGTAAAGGGGCTTTACACCATGGAAGTTTTTATAGTTACGCTTGGTTTCCTGTTGGCATTACACAAAAGCAGGGAGCATAGGGTGGGCTGGGACATTTAGGATTTCATCTAGGCCCTGGTCCTCCTCTGAAATATGAAGCTCTCCCACTGATGCTCCCCCAAGAATACAGACTGTCTCTGTCCCCATCCTATCCACAATCCACTGAATTCTTTGAAATCCTGCCTTTATTTATTTTTTTAAATCTCTAGCTTCATATCTGCAGAGGCCTAGTTAAAAACCATTAAAAGCACAGGTATTTTTGTCATTCAGTATTTAGACCTCTTTGGCATTTATGTTATCCAAAAAACCAAACCAAAACACACAAACATCCCTGACATTCTGAAAACAATAAATTGACAAGAAATTACTTGCTAAAATCTGGAAATTTTGCTTTGAAGCATTTTTTTGTTTCTTTTTACAACACAACTAGGTCTTTTGCCCCTTGGTGGTCAATTATAGTAATTGCAAGTACATGAAAACATCATATTAAAATTGTCCCAACTAATACAGCTGCTGACTTCTGGATTAGGGGCTCACTTTGACTTGGACAGTGGCTCTAGAACCCAAATCCTATAAAAAGATCCATGTGGACTACAAGAGTGTTGAGTTGACTACAATCTGTAAGGCTGGGAGATTTTGTATTACATCATTGGAGTACTTAGGAGCGCAAACTTCTAATCTGGTGAGCCAGGTTTGATTCCACGCTCCCCCACATGCAGCCAGCTGGGTGACCTTGGGCTCGCCACAGCACTGATAAAACTGTTCTGACCGGGCAGTGATATCTGGGCTCTCTCAGCCTCACCTCCCTCACAGGGTGTCTGTTGGGACTGAGAGCAGTCTGGAACTGATGTTGGATTCTGATCTTCTATGGGTCTTCACCTCAGCTCCAAGTGTGTGTTTGGGTGGAACATAACTAGATAGCAGATCATGAATAATGTAATAGAAAAAGGTAGAGGGAATGTATATGAGGCAGGACTTGAATAGGAGGAGTTGGCCATTGACTAGGTATATTATTATTATTATCATTATCATCATCATCATCATCATCATCATCATCATCATCATCATCATCATCATTATTATTATTTATTAGATTTATATCCCGTCCCTCGCTAGCGTCTTGCTGAGCTCCCCAAACTATGTCGTCCTCTGGCACTACTCCTAGGACTCCTATGATTTTTTCTGGCTGGAGTTTGCAACCATAAGTACAGTGCTAAGTGATGTGGCGTGCACAATGGAGATAACTTTGCCAGGCTGAGGAGGAAGGGACACATGCAACCGCCCAGAGCGTTGTGCTTGAGGGGCAGGGGGATCTGGAGGAGATGATCATAAGCTGTTCCGGCTGTTGAATAGATACTACAAATCCTACTTCTGTTGTAAAGCTGATGCTAGCTGCGTGGTCCACTATTTATTTTTGATATTTTCACATTTCTATGCTGCCCTTCCCTGAGGGCTCAGGGCAGCTTAGAACATGTTGTAATAAAACAATAATTAAAACATTATAAAATTTTTAAAAATGGTTTGACCGAAAAACAATAAAAAATCACCCTCTTTCTGATAGGGAGGGGGTGGTGGGGTCCTTTGCTGTTGAAAGGGCATGCAGCTATTATAATTTATGTTTGTGTAAGGAGAACAGCTCACAGGTGGTCTTTATAGGTCTCAGACATAATGCCAAGACCAAGAAAGCCTCTGGCTGAGACCAATTTAATTTCTCTGGGGCAGGAGATCTTGAGCAGGTTTTGTGCACTGGATTGTAGATTTTTCTAGGAGGCATAATGGAGAAGGTATGAAATCCCAGAGAAATGTACAAGAGTGCTGTCTACTCAACAAATGTCATGCATTTGAGTGACTATAATCAATATCACAAGAATAATCAAATACTAGGAGAGAAACATCCAATATATGTAGCCATATCATGCAAATTTATCATTTTATGTGCAAGGAGAAATCAACCATGTGTGTTGTGTAGCACAGTTGTGAAATAACAGATGCAATAAAAATAAGCAGACTTTTCCACACCAGGGTATTGCACATGCATAGTGCAATGGGCCTGCGGGCATTTTAGGGATTAGGGATTTACTCAGCAAGCTCAGGTATCAAACTACTGACCCCAATGACAAATCAATTAATATCTCAAGTTTTATTCCATGCCCTCTTGCAAAGGATAGACCCTTTCTGTAGCCCAAAACAGCCTTCCTTGTCTACCTAGAAGATTCTTGCAGTCTTCTTTGCCTTCTGATCTCCATGTTGGTTGCCTTCCATGACTCTTCCCCTGCCTACAAGGGCTACCATTGAGTAGAAGTGAGTCCCCAAACTTGGACAACGAGTTATGAGCCTGTTAATTGTCTCCTGGGTGACCAATGTTGAAATTAATGCAAAATGCAAGAGAGCACAGTCATTTTTAAAGTAAATTGAAGTACACTTCAGTGGTACTTGAGCAAGAAATGATTGGGTGGATTCTGCCCAAAGCACTCTGACTGCTGAAAAACTATATAAATGATAAGTGAATGTTATTTGAGGACATCTTCCTAGCAATTTAGTGTTGTTTACTTTCCACCCTGCTTTTCCTAATCAACTTGTATCTCATTGACTAGATTAAAATTCATGGACCTGAATCTAGGGGATCAAATTCTTGGCAATTTATTTATGTAACAGCATTTTCTTTCTTTCTTACCTATCTCTTTCCCTTTCATTTCTGCTTTCTGCCTATTGCACCTCCTTTGTTAAAGATTAGATTTTAAGTTTGTATGGGCACAGGGCACCCTTTTTGGTGGTTATACCGTATCCTAACTGCTCCTATGCGCCTGTATCGGAAGGATCTGTCTGCTATCATATATCCACTGATAACATCCAGATTAGATCAGCAATGTACTGTTCATGTGGCTTTCTTTGAAGAACACTGAAAAACCACAATTGGTCCAGAACAAGACATCTGGAACATATAACTCCCATTTTGAATTAACGTCACTGGCTCTCATTTGGGTTTTTGGAACCAACTGAAAGTGCTATTTTGACTTTCAGCGTCCTAAATGTTCTGGAATCAGGATAAAGACTACCTTTTCCTATCTGAACCTACCCATTCATGACATTTTCACCTACTGGATTTTCTTGGTCACATAGGAAATTCATGAAGTGAATGAAAACAGTTCTGTCCAGTCATGTGTGGATCCTGCCTCTATCCCATTTAGGGATGCCAATCCCCAGGTGGGATTTGGGAATCCTCCGGTTTTACAGCTCATCTCCAGGGGATGGAGATCAGTTCCCCTGGAGAAAATGGCTGCTTTGGAGGGTGCTCTCCATAGCATTATACTCCACTGATGTCTCGCCCATCCCCAAATCCTGCCCACTCCTGGCTCCACTTCCAAAGTCTTCAGGTATTTCCTAACCCAGACCTGGTAACCCTGAACCCATTCCTTAAAGTTAACTGAAAAGTTCATCAACTCTGTATATTATCCACAGAGAAGCTCTCAATGCTCAGTAGGTAACCAGTCAAAATAGAAAGTCTTTTCCCAAACCACAGATTTCTTCATGTCTTCTTGGTATCTAAAGTGTGAGAACACTAGGCAGGGCCTCCTTGATAGTGGTACCTGGTGGTGAATTTTCTCTCCTATGACCTATTCACTCTAGGCGTTCATATGAAGATCTAGCCCCCCTCACAAATGTGACGGTTGTGTCTGTCATCTGCCCCCTCCCTTTCCCTTCTTAGTGGGTGTGGAATTGGGTTAGCTATATTGAATTTTGCCGCCATTCTTGTCTTAACTTTTGTATTAATTGTATTATGTTTTATTGTGCTTTTATTGTTTTAGGGGATTGGTTTTTATGTGATCTGCCTCGAGCCTCCGGGGGGAGGCAGGATATAAATTTAATTAAATAATAATAATGATGATGATGATGATGATGATGATGATGATGATGATGATGATGATGATGATAGGTTGTTTTTTCAGAGGATATTTGTGGTGACTGGCAATTACTTAGTTCCCAAAGAATTTTTTTTATTTTACTGCTGATTTTGTTGATATTTTTGTTTTTCATTACCACCTGTTTTTCATTACCACCTGTTATTTTTATCCTGCTATGAAAAGCCACCTTATGGGTCCTTATGGATGAAAGGGTGGGTCATAAATATTTTAAATAATGAAATAGTGCACGTTTGTAGGAGAGGTGGAGGAGCTTCTAGTAACATTAAAGTAATAACATGTATCACTGGGTATTGCAGCCCTTCACCTCCATAATTTTCTTGGCCACACAGGTGTGGATCCTGCCTCTATCCTATTCCATGAAGTTCACTGAAAAAGTTCAACAACTCTCCTGTAGAAGAAAAGTAGGTTTTTTATACCTAGCTTTTCACTACCCAAAGGAGTCCCAAAGGGGATTACAATCACCTTCCTTTCCTTTCCCCACAACACCTACTCTTATGAAGCAGGTGAGGCTGAGAGAGCTCTGAGAGAAACTGCTCTGTGATAACAGCTCTAACAGGATTGTGACTAGTCCATGATCGACCAACTGGCTACAGGGATGCATCCAACTGTGCAGGGATGCAGAATCAAACTTGACTCTCCAGATTAGAAGCCACCATTCTTAACCACTACACCAAGCTGTATAAATCAACAGATAAATTCTCAGTGTTCGGTAGGCAGCCATGCTAAATAGAAAGTCAATTCCGAAACGACAGATTTCAAGAATTAATTACAACTCAAGAGTCCCTCAACTTTGCCACATGATCTCTTTAATCATATCCTAGTTCCAACTTCTATGCATGTTAGCAAAGATAAAGCTGAGTAGGTTGTTCCTTGCTCTATCAGCATTCTATAAGTTCCAAAATCATTAGGGTTCTATGGTTCATTAATCCTGAACATTAAGAAGATAACTTCATTAAGAGTAAAGTATAGCCCATTAGAATTCCAGCCCACTTCTGACAAACATGTTTTGCACTGAAGAGCCTCGGGTCATTTTGAAACTCATATCTGAAATCAAGTTGGGGACTGGGATTGCTGTTATGAGCAGATTTTCTTCTTCTGTGTGTCTGGCAAAACTGAAATTTGGAAACCTGGCCTTGATCACAGCTAACGACACCTCCCCCCCTCCCAATAACAAAGTCCTTTGACTGCATCTTATCCTTGGTACTTGCTCAATGACATGGAAGCTCATCTTCTATATCAGTGCTAGGACCAGTGTGTGTGTATGTGTGGTACTTAATACACACGGAGGACATATTTTGCAGCTCAGAAGGCATGATGTACAAACTTAAGATGGAACTGTGAACTGGAATACAGTGGAGGAGGCAAAATTGCTGCTGTTATTTATTTAAGGCCTGACAATCCACAACAGGTATACTACAAGTGCTGTGGTGAGGCCAAGGTCACCTAGTTGGCTGCATGTGGGGGAGCAGGGAATCAAACCTGACTCACCAGATTAGAAGCCACCACTCATACCCACTATACATGGTGCAATCCAAGCTAAGAAACATATCCAGTCTCAGATGGATTTGCTCACTGATTCCATATCAAATTCTTACCTTTAGAATGTCACACATAGAATTAGGATGCATACCTTCTACTCCCCAAACTATAGAGTAGTTACAGTTAATATATCATTCATATAATGTATAGTTTGTGATCTAGCATTATCAGGACATTTCGAACTGGTAGCCACCTCTTCTTATAAGTAAGGCCACTGAAGAACTTTAACATCAACTTTCAGAAGTTTCAGCAAAGCACATTCAGTTGTCTTTTTGTGTTGTTTTGGGGGGCTATATTTATATCTCATCCTCTTCTGAAGTGTCAGGATACTGCCCGTCTCAGTGACATTCACCCTTTTCTTATCCTTCCTACAGCTCTCCATTGCAGTCCCTTTATGGTTTGTTTTAAGCAGTGAAAGCCAAGTGGCAACCAGGCACCCCATGTCTCATTGCCCCTGGACCCCAGAAGAACTATGCGACACGTGAGTTCAGATTCAACAAGGTCTCAAGTGTATTTTAAAAAGAGCTGCAGTGCCACTCTGTCAGCTTTCTGGCACATTAGAGAACTCTGGGGAAGAGACTACTTTCTTCAGAGGGCCAGGACAAACAGTCCTAGTAGCGTTGCTAACCAGTCAATAGGGGTACCATGCAGGTTATGAGATTTCAGGATATGTGAGGGTGGAGCCCGGGGATGGTAGAGTCTGGGAAGTGGTGTGAGCTTAGCAGGGATGTGATGCTATAGACTCTGCCCAGGAGATAGATCTCTGCCTTTTGGAGATCAGTCATAATTCTGGAGAATTCAAGGCCTATGTGGTTGTTGTTGTTGTTATTGTTATTGTTAAGATTTATTACTTGCCTCTCCCCGAAGGCTGGAGGCGAGTTACAACATTTAAAACCCCAATAAAAACCTATACAAAAATAAAACAACAGTATACATATATACTACCCATATTAAAATAAGATGTGGCAGAAAAAACACAACCCCTGTCTAGACCAGACCCTGAAGAACCCATTCTAGAGAGGAGGGAGACAGAGGGCACTGTTGGTATTCGCTGCTGCTCAGATTGCTCCTATAGGGGGCCCCTGATCTTCCTTGCGGCACGGCCTCAACCAATGACCTGGCGGAAGAGCTCCATTTTGCAGACCCTATGGAATGCCGGAAACTCACTCAGGGCCCACAGCTCCTCCGGTTCCCATGGCCCACCATTCCATGAGGTGAAAATTGGCACTTGATCAGGAGCATTCCCCAAACAGCAGGTCTGTACTACGCACGTTATTCGCCTGTGATATGGGGGTAGTTCATACCATGCCCTACAGAACAAGACCTACCCTACATATTTCCCCCCCCCCCCAGTGTAAATCAGCCTATTATCACAATGATCTTCTAATTGCCCTCTGAGTGCAGCCACAGGGAGGGTCAGTTGCTTCATTGGATTTTGCACATTGCTGCATGTATATCCTAAGAAGCAGAGAAGGTAGACTTTCCTTCATCCAAGCAAAGTTTTCCACATTTGCCGATGCATCTGCCACCCAACCTATACAGATCTCCAGATTAAACATTTGTTTGGAACCATATAATTCTCCTCTCTCCCTTAATAATGGTGGAAAGTGAGGAAACAGGAAGCAGTGTATAAGTATGTTAGCATCAAAACCAATGTGAGACCAATGCAATGAATGTGAATTATAGACTCATTTGCCTGCCAGAATACTCGTTTCTTCCAAATGAGCATTTGCAGGTCTAATTCTTTGTGGCCTGTGCCTTGACCATGTAAGTTTCTATACCTCTACCATTATAAAACTTGAAAAAATAGCTTAATATACCTGTATGCAAATATGACCAGGTTTTGTTTAATAAGTAGCAAAATTATTTAATTTTATAGGAATGTGAATAGCAGCTTTTCTCCTTTAGTCTCTCTTTTTTTATATTATGGTTTTTATACCCCAATGGCCCTTCCCTGTTGTCTCCATGGGTGGCTGAAGCAATATTGAAGTAATTATCCTTCTCGGAAGGAAGCCTCAGAAAATAGCCCATGCCATTACTGTTCCCTTCATAACTGGCCAAATGCCATGAAGAAATAAATTCCCTTTGCATTGTGACTTAAGCACCAGTATGGAATATGGAGATTCCCTTTACTGCAGATAATCTTCTTGCAACAATCCTGCCTAAATTAACTTCATGCACTTTCCATGCTATCTAAATATGACTTGGTGTTCCAAGTCTCTTAATAAATGAAGACATGGAAATGAAAGAAGTAAGTAGCACAAAACTTTTTCCCTTTTTTTTTTTTGCTGTTCCATACCAGAGAGTGGCTCGTTTCAGGCAGAACGATATCAATTTTAGGGGTGCCAGCTGTGGGTTGGGAAAGACCTGGAGACTTTGGAGGTGGAGCTAGGAGTGGGTGGGGTTTGGGGCAGGGAGGAACCTTAATGGAGTATAATAGAGTCCACCCTCCAAAGCAGCCAGTGTCTCCAGGGGGAGATTAGTCTGGAGATTAGCTATAATTCCAGGAGATCCCCAGGTCCTACCTGGGGACTGGCATCCCTAAATTGTGCTAGTTTGTTCCAGATGATTGAAATGTTGAATGGCATTATTATTATTATTATTATTATTATTATTATTATTATTATTATTATTATTATTATTATTATTTAGATTTATTACCCACCATCCCCGGAACCAGCTTGTGGCGGGATACAATTATCCATATCAAAACCCAAATAAAACCCCGTTAAAACATTAACGAACATAAAGTTATACAACAAAAACTAGAACATCACAGTGTAACTCAGCCTCCCATCCCCCCAATAAGACATCCAAGAGAGGAAGTGGGAAAAGAGGACCATAGATGACACATGGCCTAACCGCTGCCTAGCACTAGGGAGGCCCTAATCAGATCTTCCTCGCCACCCCAGCCTCAACCATAAACCTGCCAGAAGAGCTCTATTTTGCTGGTTCTGTGGCATGCCATAAGCTCCTGCAGGGCCTGCAGCTCATTCCACCAGGTAGGGATCAGTGGATCCAAGCCAATGTCTACCTGAAAGGCCCAGGGAATGTGTAGGTACATGGAGTGTGATTGATTAGGCTCGCCAACCTCCCAATGGGATCTTGGGATCTCCTGCTATTACAACGGCTCTCCAGACAATAAAGATCAGTTTCCCTGGAGAAAAGAGCTCCCTTGGTGGGCAGACTCAGTTGCACTGTAGAATCATAGAATCATAGAGTTGGAAGGGGCCATACAGGCCATCTAGTCCAACCCCCTGCTCAACGCAGGATCAGCCCAAAGCATCCTAAAGCATCCAAGAAAAGTGTGTATCCAACCTTTGCTTGAAGACTGCCAGTGAGGGGGAGCTCACCACCTCCTTAGGCAGCCTATTCCACTGCCGAACTACTCTGAGTGATATCTAGCCTATATCGTTGTACTTGTAGTTTACAACTGTACCCTGCTGAGGCCCTCCACAGACCCTCTACCACCATGGTTCCACCTCTAAAATCTACAGGTATTTCCCTATCCTGAGCAGGCAATTCTATTGAAAAGTGAGAGTAATCGTCACTACCCATTTGTATGCATTCTGCAGCATGAAACTGGCCTTCTGCTGAATCTGGAAAATTAATATTTTTAGATTAATATTGTTATATCAATACTATCAACTCATTTTAAGACAATTGCTGACGCCAATGAATGCCATTAGCAAGAATCTGTTTCATCAGTCGCCTGCTTCTGTAAGGGAATTAATTTAATCTTCAGGAAAAGACTTTTCATAAGAAAGAATTTTCATTCAATTAAATTTCACTCAGTCCATTTAACCCCTTCGATAACTAACAAGCACCTTATTAGGGCTGGGTCTGGATGATCATTTCGGTGCTGAGTAGCTAAGGCTCAGTGTCTTTTCTTTATGGACTGTTATACAGTTTTCTCATTAGATCAGATCTTTCCATATCTTGCCATCTTTGAAACAAAGTTAATGCCAACCGTTTCTGCTTGACCCAGACTTCAAGGGTAATTATCTACCCCAAGTTTGCTTTTCTTGTGCAAAGATCAAAAGTTAGTGGTTGTATTATTTTGCCCTTTTAGAACATTGTCAATGCCAGGCTGAGGCATGATATCTTCAAAGGAAAATTATTTACCAGATACTGTTCCTTTCTTATGTGCAAGAAACATACGTGGGGTACAAGTTAACCGCAGAAACAATTGAATTGGGTAACCTTGTACTTGAGCTCATGTTACATTCTGAAGTACAAAAATGCTTCAAGGAAATTTCATTGCGTTAGCTCTACAACCATCAGTTTCGTCACCTTCAGTGGTGGTCTTCAAGAAAAGTCAGGACAGCTGCAGGTCAAGCCTCTTTTAGCTTCAGGCTTTCTGCACTGAGCAGTAGGTCAGACTGCATGGTCTAGGAGTTACTTGCCAACTGCAAGTAACTTGAGAGCCAGTTTGGTGTAGTGGTTAGGAGTGTGGACTTCTAATCTGGCACATGGGATTCGATTTTCCACTCCCCCACATGCAGCCAGCTGGGTGACCTTGGGATAGCTGTTTATGTTCAAGGGCTTGTTTTAGTAATGGCTTGGTTTTGTACAGTTACTATACCTTAGGTGGAAGTTGTCTAGAGCAGGGCTCTGAATAAATGGCACAGAAATATCCCCAATGAGCAAATTGTTACTTTTGTAATTTGTGACTGGCTAATGATAATGCATCTGTGGTACAAACATATTCTACAAGACACAATTGTGTGTGCGCATTGCTGTATACATGTATGTGTTTTTACAGGATTATAGTATGAATATTGTTATAATAATGTCTTGATTTGTCAAACAGATTTCATCTGGAATCATCACAAAACTGGTGGGGCTGAGTGGTATGATTGCCATCTCTGGGCAGGGAAATTTGTTGATGTGGAGGGGGTGGAGCCTGGGGAGGGCAGGGGTTGGGGAGGGGAGAGACCTCAGTGGAGTTTAATGCCATGGAGCCCACCCTCCATAGCAGCCATTTTCTCCAGGGGACCTGGTATCTGTAACATGGAGACCAGTTGTAAGTCTGGGAGATCTCCAGGCTCCACCTGGAAGTCCAAGACAAATAAACAGGACACACAGTTATAGGGATGTATAATCCAGAAAAGGGAGGAAGAGCTAACAATAAGTGGAGACTGACATATATATCATATATAGCATGTATTAATAAGCACACCAAATCGCAAAGAAAATCTACAATAACACAACAACAGCCATCAAAAACCCCAATTCCACTGATTCCCAAAAAGGTCCATTCACTGCAGGAAAAGCCTTCACCAAACTCAGTTGATGCAGGTTACCTTTTCTTTGCCTTGTGGAAATTTTCCATGGAGTCACAATGCCCATCTCAGCTGGAACACAGATCAGAATCCCAACATAAATGAAGAACCAACAGAACTCTTGGGTATGTTTTTCATCTATCTTCATCCATGGTCAATTAGAACTCACAAAACATCTTCTCACCTTCATATTATTGATGGATAGTAACAATATCATTAAAAAGTGCTACAAAAAACACCACACAGTACAGGAAAATAGAGAACATAGTACTTACATATGTGGACTTCAGTTTTTGCATAAGAATATTCCAAAGCATGCTTCCCCGCACACCAGATATACTTAAAATGGAAAACTGCGGCCTTTTGCTAGGGCCATGGAGTACTGCCCCAAAGTCCAGCCCTGACAACACCACTGCCTGGGACAGCCAGTTATCCCCCAAAACCTTGGGTAGGTTCCCTGGAAAGGCAGTATTTTCTACACATGTGAATTTAAAAATTCAGAGAACAGAACACTTAAACTACAAAAATCTGTGGACACAAATGCTTTTTTCACTCTATCTAGGTTAAGGTGATATAATGGGATAGGTGGCAATTTGGGCATTGACTGAGTTTAGTTAAACTGTTAATTATTGACATTACTGCATATGTAAACACTTAAGACAGACACTTTCACTGTGATAACTGGGAGAGAAATAGGAACTGATTACTTTCCCCAAGGAACCTGGAAGAAAAGGATTGTTTTCCAGTCAAATTTATTGAAATTCACATTGACAGTTCCAAAGGAAAGGAAAAAAACAAGTGGTCCATTTAGCGGTCCATTTAGTCCAGCATCCTGTTTCATAGAGTGGCCAACTGGTTACCCTGGAAGGCCAACAAACAATTTGAGGCCTTCCCCTGATGTTTCCTAGAACTGGTGTTCAGATTGGCTAAGCAATGCTACCACAGAATTCTACGTAGCTATTTAGGCAGCACTGACACTCCAGCCTTCAAACCTAGATCTCCATCTGCTAGAACTGTAGTGGTTTATGGAGTCCTGGAATGGGTAGAAAGGTGCCAGAGGCTGCCTGCTACGATCTGTGGCCTGAGAGTCCCCTTGGCATTTTACGGGTATTCCCATAGGCAATATTCACATTACAAAAATGACATTTTTAGCTACACTGTTCTACACATAACTTCCCTTAAAGCATAGAAGTTCAGCTGCAGAGATGCAAAAAGAGTGTCTTGGGTTTAAATGCTATTTAGAGATCATTTATAACCAATTGGAAATTATAGCCGTATAAGTCCCATTTCAGGTTAAACAGAATCTTCTATAGAATTCTCTAGAATTCCTCCCCCAGTCCCCTCACCCCATGATTTGGATCCAGGACGCACGGGAACATTTAAAAATCAGTGTCACTTTTGACACTACTTATTGGGTGAAGTTTAACCATCTGACTGTAATTGACAAGATTAAGAGAGATTTTCAGCAATGGGAGAAGTTAACTTTTTTGTGATTAGGTAGGATAAGTGAAAGGAAAATGATACCTCTCCCAAAGCTTCTAGTCTTCTTTCAAGCAGTATTCTTAAAGGCGTTGAAATCCTGGCAAACTACATTTAATCTCTTCATTTGAGTTGGTAAAATTCCTTGATTCAAAAGCAGTATTCTTGGCAGGGAAAAGAAATGGTTAGCTGAATCACAATTTGAGGTTTTGTTATACTGCACGCTAGCTAAAGGTAATGCTATTTAGTGGGATGCTGTCAGATAAACGGATTTGGGCCAGATGTGCTCACAATGTTACTCAATGGAGAATATGTCGAAGCTAAAACAAAAACAAAAACCCTATAGAGCTCAACAAATTCCTTTTCTAATATATATCTTAAGATGCTGGATGGTATAAGGAGGAGAAATTCCACAGGGATAGCTATTTTGGTCTATTGTGGCTAGAACAACTAGGGAGTGTGGCAACAACTTAAAAACTGACAAAGGTTTAATTGAGAACAAATCTTCATAGACTAGTGCTCACTTTATCGGATGCATGAGGTGGATCTTCAGTTGGCAGATGTATGTCAACATGATAATGGAGGCCGAAAATTGTAAACAGCAGGGTTAAAAGACCAGGAAATGCAAGCAATGTATGTTGTGATATTATTTCATTACACTCCAGTGCAATCAAGGTAAGTAGGATAATAACTGATGATAATGGTGATAACTAGGAAAATTGACTGCATACATGGAGCTTCAAGGATCCCCTTCAAGGATCGCTGCCTTGTTGTGGCAAGGGGGCTTGCGTAGTTCAGTGAAGCTATGAGCTATACCGTGCAGGGCCACCCAAGACGGACAGGTCATAGCTGAGAGCTCTGACAAAAGGTGATCCACTGGAGAAGGAAATGGCAAACCACTCCAGTATCTTTGCCATGAAAACTCTATGGACAGTTCCAATAGGCATAACGATATGACACCGGAAGATGAGCCCCTCAGGTCGGAAGGTGTCCAATATGCTACTGGGGATGAGCAGACGGCTAGTACGAGTAGCGCCAGAATGAATGAAGCGACTGGGCCAAAGCCGAAAGGACGCTCAGTTGTGGAAGTAACTGGTGGCGAAAAGACAGTCCGATGCTGTAAAGATTTTTATTCCATAGGAACCT
The DNA here is from genome assembly GCF_049243985.1 of Paroedura picta. Lineage (NCBI taxonomy): Eukaryota > Metazoa > Chordata > Lepidosauria > Squamata > Gekkonidae > Paroedura > Paroedura picta. Next base: position 24,346,343 of record NC_135377.1, read on the forward strand.
GGAACGTCAGATCCATGAATCAAGGTAAGCTGGACGTGGTCAAACAAGAAATGACAAGACTGAACATCGACATTTTAGGAATCAGTGAACTAAAATGGACAGGAATGGGTGAATTTAATTCAGATGACCATCAGGTATACTACTGTGGACAAGAATCTTGCAGAAGAAATGGAGTAGCCTTCATAATCAATAAAAGAGTAGGAAAAGCAGTCTTGGGATACAATCCCCAAAATGACAGAATGATCTCAGTTCGAATCCAAGGCAAACCATTCAACATCACAGTGATCCAGGTCTATGCCCCAACCACTGCTGCTGAAGAGGATGAAGTTGATCAGTTCTATGAAGCCCTACAACACCTTCTAGTAGCAACGCCAAAAAATGATGTGCTTATCATCATGGGGGATTGGAATGCTAAAGTAGGAAGCCAAAAGATAACTGGGATAACAGGCAAGTTTGGCCTTGGAGTACAAAATGAAGCAGGGCACAGGCTGGTAGAATTTTGTCAAGAAAATACAATGGTCATAGCAAACACTCTTTTCCAACAACCCAAGAGACGACTCTACACATGGACATCACCAGATGGTCAACACAGAAATCAGATTGACTATGTGCTCTGCAGCCAAAGATGGAAAAGTTCTATCCAGTCAATAAAAACAAGACCAGGAGCTGATTGTGGTTCAGATCATGAGCTTCTTGTTGCAAAATTTAGGCTTAAATTGAAGAAAGTAGGGAAAACCACTAGGCCACTCAGGTATGAACTAAATCATATCCCCAACGAATACACAGTAGAGGTGACAAATAGATTTAAGGAATTAGATCTGATAGACAGAGTGCCTGAAGAACTATGGACTGAGGTTCGCAACATTGTACAAGAGGTAGCAACTAAAACCATCCCAAAGAAAAAGAAATGCAAGAAATCAAAATGGCTGTCTGAGGAAGCTTTACAAATAGCTAAGGAGAGAAGGGAAGTGAAAGGCAAGGGAGAAAGAGAAAGATACACCCAATTGAATGCAGAATTCCAGAGAAAAGCTAGAAGAGATAAGAATGCCTTCTTAAATGAACAGTGCAAACAAATAGAAGAAAACAATAGAATGGGGAGGACCAGAGATCTTTTCAAGAAAATTGGAGATATGAAGAGAACCTTTCATGCAAAGTTGGGTATGATAAGGGACCAAAATGGTAGGGACCTCACAGAAGCAGAAGAGATTAAACAAAGGTGGCAAAATTATACAGAACAACTATACAAGAGCGAGCTTAACATCCCTGATGACCACAGTGGGGTAGTTACTGACCTGGAGCCAGATATCCTGGAATGTGAAGTCAAATGGGCCTTAGGAAGTCTGAGCAACAATAAAGCTAGTGGTGGTGACAGCATTCCAGTTGAACTATTCAAAATCTTAAAAGACGATGCAGTAAAAGTGCTACACTCAATATGCCAGCAAATTTGGAAAACTCAACAATGGCCACAGGATTGGAAAAGGTCAGTTTACATTCCAATCCCAAAGAAGGGCAATGCCAAAGAATGTTCAAACTACCGCACCATTGCACTAATTTCTCATGCTAGCAAAGTTATGCTCAAAATCCTACAAGCTAGGCTCCAGCAATATGTGGACCGAGAACTTCCAGAAGTACAGGCAGGATTTCGAAGAGGCAGGGGAACTAGAGATCAAATTGCCAACATACGCTGGATCATGGAGAAAGCTAGAGAGTACCAGAAGAACGTCTACTTCTGCTTCATTGACTATGCTAAAGCCTTTGATTGTGTGGAGCACAACAAATTGTGGCAAGTTCTTAAAGAGATGGGAATACCAGAGCATCTTATTTGTCTCTTGAGAAATTTATATGCAGGTCAAGAAGCAACAGTGAGAACTGAACATGGAATCACTGACTGGTTCAAAATTGAGAAAGGAGTTCGGCAAGGCTGTATACTGTCGCCTTGCCTATTTAACTTGTATGCAGAGCACATCATGAGAAATGCGGGATTAGAGGAGTCACAAATTGGGATCAAGATTGCAGGGAGAAATATCAACAACCTCAGATATGCAGATGATACCACTCTAATGGCAGAAAGTGAAGAGGAACTAAAGAGCCTGTTGATGCGGGTGAAGGAGGAGAGTGCAAAAGTTGGCTTGAAACTCAACATCAAGAAAACAAAGATCATGGCATCCGGCCCTCTCAATTCCTGGCAAATAGATGGGGAAGAAATGGAGATAGTGACAGATTTTATTTTCCTGGGCTCCAAGATCACTGCAGATGGGGACTGCAGCAAAGAAATTAAAAGACGCTTGCTCCTGGGGAGGAAAGCTATGGCAAATCTAGACAGCATCCTAAAAAGCAGAGACATCACCCTGCCAACAAAAGTGCGTTTAGTCAAGGCTATGGTATTCCCAGTTGCAATGTATGGCTGCGAAAGTTGGACCATAAGGAAGGCCGAGCGTCAAAGAATTGAGGCTTTTGAACTCTGGTGCTGGAGAAGACTCTTGCGAGTCCCTTGGACTGCAAGGCGAACAAACCGGTCAGTCCTAGAGGAGATCAACCCTGACTGCTCCTTAGAAGGCCAGATCCTGAAGATGAAACTCAAATACTTTGGCCACCTCATGAGAAGGAAGGACTCCCTGGAGAAGAGCCTAATGCTGGGAGCGATCGAGGGCAAAAGAAGAAGGGGACGACAGAGAATGAGGTGGCTGGATGGAGTCACTGAAGCAGTAGGTGCAAACTTAAATGGACTCCGGGGAATGGTAGAGGACAGGAAGGCCTGGAGGATCATTGTCCATGGGGTCGCGATGGGTCGGACACGACTTCGCACATAACAACAATGGAGCTTCATTTCTGGCAGGCAGGAGTGGTGTCATCTACAAATTTAATGAGGAGTCCCTTCCCCCTCCTCATCCAGATCATTGATAAAAATGTTTAAAAGTACCAGATCCAGTTTGGTGTAGTGGTTAGGAGTGCGGACTTGTAATCTGGCATGCCAGGTTCGATTCTGCGCTCCCCCCCATGTAACCAGCTGGGTGACCTTGGGCTCGCCACGGCGCTGATAAAACTGTTCTGACCGGGCAGTGATATCAGTGCTCTCTCAGCCTCACCCACCCACAGGGTGTCTGTTGTGGGGAGATGAATGGGAAGGCGACTGTAAGCCGCTTTGAGCCTCCTTCGGGTAGGGAAAAGCGGCATATAAGAACCAACTCTTCTTCTTCTTCTTCTTCTTCATCCGGTACTGAGTCCTGCGGCACCCCACTGCTCACCTTCTTCCAAATTGATGGGATACCATTGACAACCCCTCTCTGGGTATGGTTTTCTAGCCAGTTCCCTATCCACCGAAAATTCAGCCTCCAGTCCTGCAGCTTACCGATCAAAACATTATGGGGAACCTTGTCGAAAGCCTTGGTGAAATCCAGGTAAACAACATCCATAATCGTGAAATTTCATAATTTAGCAAGCCCGTCACTTGATCAAAGAAAGAAACCAGATTGATCTGGCAGGAGACAAATCTGTGCTGACTCCCCAATTTGGAGTGACATTAGCCCTGTTCACAAGTTACAGTGAACACATATACTGTCCATGCACACTTGATTGTTCTTTGCATTGAGTAATTCTCATTTTCCATTCGATTCATGTGCAGCTGAACAGGAAATATAAATGCCACATCTAGGTATTAGTCCCTGGTTTGATTTGTAAAATGGACACGCACTGGCTTTTTTTTTACAAACAGAGGTTTGTACAGGCAGGATGTACGTTTGTTCACTGTAACTGTACTGTAACTGTACTGGATTGAGGATGAAAGGCTCTCCCGGGCACATTTTGCACACAATGGTTAATGCACGTTCAATGCATTAACCATTTCAGAGAACATTTTGCACACAATGGTTAATGCACCTGCAAAAACACATGCTTTAAGCTGCAAAAGTACATCCCAAGTGCATTGTCCTACATGAGCAGAATGAGCCCTGAGTCTCAAGCAATGTTCCTTATAATCCATCCCCTCCGCCTACTGAGTGGAGCAGTTCATGTCCTAAACCAGGGGTAGTCAAACTGCGGCCCTCCAGATGTCCATGGACTACAATTCCCAGGAGCCCCCTGCCAGCATTCGCTGGCAGGGGGCTCCTGGGAATTGTAGTCCATGGACATCTGGAGGGCCACAGTTTGACTACCCCTGTCCTAAACAGAACATAAGTGCTGTAATCTTGAAATGGGCAATGGGCAGTGCAAGAGCCTACACCAGATTGCTGTTGAGTGGGACTTCTGGTTGATTGATAGATAGATAGATAGATAGATAGATAGATAGATAGATAGATAGATAGATAGATAGATAGATAGATAGATAGATAGATAGATAGATAGATAGATAGATAGATAGATAGATAAATTTGATTTATAGCCCGCCACTCCCAGTGATCTTTTTAAACTAAACTTCTAAAAGAGAACAGTCATTCAAAATCATTCTCTAATAATACCTATCTAACACCATTTCATTTAATTGCTGTGACAAAAAAACAAAATTTCTGTCATTTACCATTGAAAAGAATGAATGAAACTCTGGATTATCTTGCCCCCGGAGACCCATCGATACTTAACTTAGATAACTATGAAAATGTTCATGCTGGCAGGCAGACCTTGATACGTATTGGTTAACCATCACCAAAGGCTGACTCCTGGCTAGTAACTTTTGGAATAATAACATCCCTTTGTGAAGAGATAAAATTTACATATAACAAAAAACTTAAACCATCAAAGACAGGGGGCTTTAGTAATACTTGACGTTCATACATTTTTAGTAGGATCAAAAATATGTTACAAAGTAGAGAGCAAATTTATGAGTTCTAATTTACAGAACACTTCACCAAGCTGGATGTTCACTACCCCAAAATATTTTTTTTTGGGGGGGGGGGAGAATAAAGTGAAAACCAAATTTCAGACCATGATGGGAAAGCCTGAAGACTGCAATTTGTGGAATCTTAAAATCAGAGCCTTTTGCAGATTTAATTAGATTGGACAATGTTGAATGAAAGTGCTATCAAGTTGCAGCCAACTCACAGTGTCACCTTTGGGCTTTTAAGGGAAGAGACAAACAGAGGCAGTTTGCAGTTTACTGCCTCTGACTGATTATGCATGGGACAGGTAATCCGGGGTGGTGGCAGAAGGGCAGCCCTGATTGTGCACAACACTGCTGCCATCCCAGCCCTGGCCAGACACAGAGCCCCGGAAGGCCCGTGGTAGGCTACGTGGAATCTTCTGCGTTCTCTGGGATGCCGCAGGCACCAGCAGGGGCTAGGTTGGGCTGGTGCCATGCATAATCAACAGAGCCTGGCTCACCTACAATATCCCTGTAGGGACACAACATGCCCCTGTCAGCTCCGCAGAGTCATGGAGCTAGCCAGGGAGTCCCCCCACCCCCACCTTGGTGGGACAGTGGCATGCTGCTCCCCACCATTGTGCAGTAGGGGCCCCATGCCCCCTGCTCCCCCCCACTGCTGCCGCCTCTAGGCAGCATACCGGGCCTTCCAGCAACCATGGATTTTTCTAGGGGGTCTCCCATCCAAGTACTCTCCAGGGCCACTCCTGCTAAGCTCCTAAAATCAGAATAGTCTGGGACATCCAGATCAGGGCAGATTAAATGGTGCTGGGTACAAAATAAATGTCAAGGTGTGCAAAAGGTTTCTGTCATAATGAACCAAAACAAAAATAGCATTGAGAATACTGAAGTCCTAACTAGATCTTACCCAATATTGACTGGAATTCTGGGGTCCTTTGTAAGGCACAGAGCCCTCTTCGGGATTTCGTTAATGTATATTGATACTGTATGTAATTATTTGATTTTTTTCATTTTTATACTGCCCCTCCAGCTGGGCTGGCTCACAGGCTTTGCTCTCGCCCTAGTCCCTTCCCTTGCACGAACATGGCAACCCTAGTCAGGGGGCCCTGAGCTCTCTGCCCACGTCACCCTTGGTGCCAGGCTGTTCAGTTTCCTTCCACAAGAATCCAGGCCACTCTCCTCCCCTTGCAAGTGGCCTCACTTGTTTTCTACAGGAATGAACGGGCCACTGACTATTAGGAATTATGCAAAATATCTAGAATTATAGAATCTAAAGTTGGAATTATTCATTACTATTCTGACAAAAAAAACATCATTTGATGCTTCCAAATATTTCCAAATTGCTCATCCTTAGTAAGCATAACCAAAAACTATTTATGTGAGATTAGGTCTGACCTATTAGCTCAGAGACATTTTTCTTTTTTTACCAGTTACATATCTTTCATTTTTCCTCTATGCAAACATGCCGGCAATTATGATTTTGTCTGTTTTGTAAATAATGATTAGAAGTTAATTGTTGCTAATTTTGTTTCTTCCCTTTCCATTCTAATTATGGTTGTTCTGCAGTGTTGGGAAATCTTTAATATTTTGCGTTAGCTACTGTTTTTTGTAGGCTAGACTTTTAACACTGAATTTTAAAATTGAAGTCTATGAAGGAGGGGGGGGTATCTATTTTCATGAATATGGTTTCAGAAGAGCTCTTAATACTCCTGTGCAATAAAAAAAACCTTCAGTTTTCCATCTCCAAAGGCTGCCGTTGCCATTGGTAAAAGCAGAGATGACCTGTCAGCCGAAGATGTAAAGGCAGAAGTAAGGCCAGGTGGACTTCTTTAGGGCGAGGGATCATTAGTCAGTTGGTGGTGGTGGAGTGTAGAGCTCTTTGAGGGTCACAGGCAGGGAGGCGGTCCCTCAGGACCCTGAACACATATGGCCTTAAGGGTAATTACCAGAACCTTTAGCCTGATCCAGAATTCAACTGGCAACCACTGTAGTTGGTGGAGAATGGGCCAAATGTGAGACCTCCATGGTGTTGTTGTGAGGATCCTGGCCGCTGCGTAAATAAGAGTGGCAGCTTATAACTGGAGAACTGGGTTTGATTCCCCAGTCCTCCACATTCAGCCAGCTGGGTGTACCTTGGGCTAGTCACAGTTCTCTTAGGGCTGTTTTGACTGAGCAGTTCTCTCAGAGCTCTCTCATCTCCACCTACCTCACAGGGTGTCTGTTGTGCAGAGAGGAAGGAAAGGCGATTGTAAGCCACTTTGAGGCTCCTTTGAATAATGAAAAGTGGGGTATAAAAACCAACTCTTCTTCCGTTGCTGCTACTGATACCTATTGAATGTAGGTCTTGATATCTTGCCTCTAGATGGCAGTGTTTGTCAAGTTGGTGTATGGTCTTGCCCACCTATCAGGGATCTGTCATCTACCCTGACCACACTGAAAGGGTCCAGCCCACAGAGTTAGTCGACACCAATGCAAGTTGTTGCATTATTATTTCCTATTGGAGCACCAGGCTAACATTTTTAAAGGCATTCGTTATTCACACAAACTATAGATATTTTATTTTCATGCTAACCTTCCACCAATTCATTTTCATGCTTACCTTCATCATATTTAATGAAAATGCCTGAAGTTCTTTTGTATTGTTCCCCAGGTACACTTTTCTCCAGTTTCTCGTCTGCCATCTTTGAAGGTGGAGAGATGGAATCCAAAATTCCAGACACTTTTGGATGGAGCTGACTGTGTAGGCTCTTTACAGCTTGGATTTCTGTGCTGGAATAGAGATGCCTTAGGTCATCTTGGCCAGTGACCTATATCAGGAGAGAAACAGAGCAGGATGGCTGTGTTCTCAAAGACTTCTCGGGGGCTGTAATGCAAGGACTATGGTAGACTTGCAGAACGTCTTGCAGCATAAGATGCTAACTCATGCAGAATCAGGATTCACTTCTTCATGAAACAGGGCTTTATCTGTAATGACCCAGGACTTGGCCATTGGTAGTTCCCTGGACATGGTCTCCTTATCTCTGCTGCTGCTGCTGCTGCTGATGTTATCCGTTCAGTCGTGTCCGACCCTCGGCGATTTCATAGGAAAGTCTTCGCCAAGCGCCCTTGTCTCTGACTGCTTCTTTTAGTTGGTTCATGGTCATCCGTGTATCGGCTTTGATCATGTCGAGCCAGCGGATCCTTTTGCGACCACGTTTCCTTTTGCCGCTGACCATGCTGAGCATTAATGATTTTTCTAGCGAGTTTAATCACATGATATGTCCAAAGTAAGTGAGCTTTAGCGGTAATATCTTCCCTTCTAATGACATAGTTGGTTTGCTTCTCTCTAAAACTATCTTGTTGGTAATTTTGGCTGTCCATGGTATTCGTAGCATTCGTCTCCAACACCATAATTCGAAAGCATCTATTCTCCTCCCGGCTTCCTTCTTCTGCTGACCTTCTGTAAATAAGAAAAGTCATGTCTGTTTCATGATCTTGCGAAATGAGAGCCTGGGACCTCTTAATTCTGTTGATCTTCCCTCTTACCAGTTTCTGTGTATTAATTCATAGCTGTGCTTTCTTAATATGATTTTCAGGGGGCGCTTTAAAAACACTGAAATTTTAAATCTTGAAAAATATTTTCATTCTGTACACTTTGTCATCTTCAGTTGAAAAGCAGAACATTCTATAACTAAATTAATGAACCAATAAACTAGGCATAGATACCTTCCTTATTTCTGTAGGTCTTTTGTTTTAACATGGACTCTCTCTCTCAAGTTTTGGGAGTCTGGTTTCCTCTTTACTCTCCTTTAGCAGCAGCCTGATGGCCAGAAATTACACCGGTTGAGCTTCCGTTGCTCATAAATAAGATGCTGGGAAATGATCCAACCATTTTCATCACAGTCCTGAAAATAGTTGCACTCTTTTGTGGATGTTGTCTTTAGGGCTTTAGAAACGCTTTACTTTACTTTGAATTGCATTGTTAATTTCTTCCCATCCATTTATTGTTAAAGACACACAAGGACGGTTATCCAGTCCTCTATTGCATCTGAAGGAAAACCATGGCAACCCTCCCCTTGAAGATATCTTTATATTGCTAGAGTAGATGATCAGGTACTATATCTGGCTTCTAAGCTTCTTTGAACCAAACATGTGCACCTTTCTGCTTTTTTTCTTTCAGGTGTTTAGATATAAGGGAAACCGTCTGAGTCTGTACTGATTGTACAGGAGATGACATTTTGGTAGCGAGAAACACTGAACTTTCCTTTTCTGTGTAACAATAAAACTCCTTTTTGATCTATGCCATTCTTTAAAAGTAAACATAATGATGGAAAACAGTGCAGATGCTACAGTTATGGCCCCACAAATGATGCACTCCTGGTTCCAACACACCAGCGAAAAGCCAGTATAATGGAGGACAGGATTCCTGCACATCAACTTGACCTGCTAAAATTTCATTCTTCTGTAAAAGGGTTGATGACTCAGGTGTCCTCCCCTTTGCCACTAGTAAGCTCATCCCAAGTTCTTGTCCTCTAACTCCTCCCAGCCCCATTTTGAGGTTTAACTTGCTGACTCCCTGCACATTCCTTATTCGCCTTCTAACACTTCTTTCAAGGCCTAACTAGGTATTACATCTGCCGCTAGCTAGATAATTATCTATTCCAGAGAGATTTGACTTCAGGGAACTAACATTCCCAAATGCTCTTAGGCCTGATTCAGCTTGGGAACATGGCACAGGAGAATAGGCACTTCAGCCTCCTCCCTGGAGCAGCTACTATTTGTCCTGTTGTGGGGCTCTGCTGAAACTCCTTCTCCCTCTGTGCCAGGAAGTGGGCCTTGCAGCCCTTGGAAAAACTAGACCCCCACCTTACATCTGCTTATAAAATGGGCTGAAGAACTTGTTGCAGACATAATGCCTAGTTTGGCCCTCGGCAAAGCCTAAGTACCTCCTAAATCATGATGCCATGTATTCATTCTTGTATCTGAAGGTTTCTACTTCGATGTCATCTTTCCAAAAGATGACCTCTTTCCAAAATGAAGCCTCTTTCCCAGAACACACTTGTTCCTCCCCAGTAGCTATACCCAAAGTGTAAATAATACCCTGAGTGGAATCCTACAAGCAACCCCCTCCACCCCCCATACTCACAGGCTAACAGGTAGTAAGTATCATGAAACTACTGGGGAAGTCAGGTTCTCAAGTTCAGTCAGTCCTGCTTGTTTTTGTAGCAACTGAACAAGTTCTAGGAAATCCAGGGCTGGGTTTTTTGTTTGTTTGTTTTTGTAAAGAGAAAGGGGGAAGTGTTTTGGATGGACAAACACATCTTCCTAAGATAATTTTCTCCTTTTACCCAGTAGAAAAAAAGGCAAGTATCCAATAGTCCCTTAAAGACTAACAAAATTTGTGGGAGGATATGAGTTTGATGAGTTCACTTCTTCAGATACGGATAAAGTGGCTCACAAAAGCTCATACCCTGCCACAAATTGTATTGGTTTTTAAGATAAAATAAGATGCTACTGGGGGTCTTGCTTCTTTGGGCTGCTACAGACAGATGAACATGGCAGCCCATCTAGCTACTTTTACACAGATTGCTTTTTTTTTTTGTCTTTCTCACTAATGTTTTGTCTTTCTCACTAGGGCAGAACTGATTTATATTAGTAAATATATTTGGTTTTAATGAGTGTTTTTGGAGTTTATAGTCCCTACATATTTTATTAATAGGCATAAATATAGTACACGTTAATTAGGAATGTGCATATTGCAAGTTTGTAAATGGCTCAGCTTGAAAAGGAGGAAGTAAACACATGTTAACTAGGACTCAATTCTCTAGATATTACTCTTTCCCGTGTCGTGGGTGAAGGCCCACTGCTGTGACGGTAATTACAGCTTGAAAGAAATCTGGCTTTCAGTGTGGCAATGGATTTTTGTCATGATCATTCTTGAGAGGGGCCAGTGATACAAAAACTGGGCTACAAAATGCAGGGTCAGGTTTCTTTTGGTGTACAAGGAAAAAGACAAAGCACTTCTGGTAGACTGGTTCTCTCTCTCCTCTGACCAGCTCTGAGATTCCCCTTTCAGTGTATCTATACAGCAGAGCAGTGGAGGCCTTGGTAATGCAGCCTTTCACAACATTTTTTACCATTGAGAAATTCCTGAAACATTCTTCAGGCTTTGAGAAACCCCAGAAGGAGCACAATCATCCACAATATGGTTGGGAAGCACACCCACCCTTCCTACCTGCTCCAGGCCCCTCATTGGCCTTTGGGGGGGGCAGGTTGACGTAACCATATATGGTTATATTACCCAATAAAATTCGCTCTCACTCAGTTTGGTGTAGTGGTTAGGAATGCAGACTTCTAATCTGGCATGCCGGGTTTGATTCTGCACTCCCCCACATGCAGCCAGATGGGTGACCTTGGGCTCGCCACGGCACTGATAAAACTGTTTTGACCGAGCTGTAATATCAGGGCTCACCCACCTCACAGGGTGTCTGTTGTTGTGGGGAGAGGAAACGGAAGGCGACTGTAAGCCACTTTGAGTCTCCTTCGGGTAGATAAAAACGGCATATAAGAACCAACTCTCTTCTTATTATTATTCTTCACTCCAAGTCCTGTATATTTGAGGGACCACATCTATATGTATGTCCCCAAATAGCTATTTGCTCAGCAAGTACCAACTTTTTAGTGCTCCCCAGCCCCAAAACAGTGCGACTGGCCTTGACTAGAGACAGGGTTTTTTGGCCCTGTTCCAATCTGGTGAAATAAACTCCCAGCAGAGATATGGGCTGTTTCATAGTTCTTAAGGTTCCTAAGGGCCTATAAAAGGGCACTGTTTCACCAGGTGTATGGTTGAGACCAATGCCAGCACCTGGTGACATCAATAAATGAGCTCCCTACCTTTACCTTACTTCCTCCTTACTTCTGGGGAGGGAGGTATATAAGTATAATAAAACAAACAAACAAACAAACAAACAAATAAAATCCTGTTCTGCTGTGTACTCTTGAGCTTTAAGTTCTTTTGCCATGTTCTTCATGTACCATATCGCCACTTTCATACATTACACCCTTCAGTCCTGACTGCATCTTTTTCTTTCAGATTTTATTGGAACTAGACTGTTGGGTACCCAGACACATCAACCTTCCTAGAGGAACCTCCCCATTCAGAATATGTAATCTAACCCACCACTTTCCTCATGGCCTTCTTGATTTCTTTCCCTCCCTCCAACTTCTCTTTTGCATTTACACATTACACATCAAGTGTATGAGTTTTGGAATTTTACCTTATTGAGGGCATCTAGATCTTATTGCTGATTGCATTAGTGCTCACTATTACTCTGAGTGTATTTTCTTATCTATTTGAATAAAACGGTCAATTTCCCAATATTCCAAGATTTCAATGGTCTTCTAATGTGCCTAGGAATTTTGTCTTTTTGTTTAAACAATACTTTAGAGTTGTGTGCACGTATGATGCTTCCCCCTTGTGCCATGTGTTAAAATCTAACGGGCAGTTCCTTTAGAACAGGACCAAGAGAGATAGCAGAAGAGAAGTTTCTGTCTTACTCATGGCTTCCATAGAATTTAGACCCAGTTAAGTGGTGGGCCTTATTCAGATGTATACATGAACACTGAGTGTAACCAGTGGTCTATTGATCCCAAGGAAGTGGCTCCCACTGCTTATGTAATGTGTGAATCAACACTGTGAGAAGAACTAATTTGCCACATGCTTCATGTGCCACTCCAAAGCTTCCAAATATAGACATGTAGTTGCATTAGATTAAATGAAAAGTAGATTGAAGCAACCCACATTCCATCCCACACAAAGAGTCATAAGAATCAATCCTGAGAGCACATCATTCATGCAGAGGGAAATCCCCTATGGTTTTATGATAGAAAATATTTTTTCCAGAAGTATCTATGCATTGCAATATAAAAGTCAGCCTTTGCATGAACTATTAAAATCCTATGTCACAGATACCTACTAATTCCAGTTATGCAGTCTAGTAATTTTGGGGACTAGCTATGTGACAATGGCATCCTCATGGTGTTTTCAGCCTGCTGTTGTAGACAGTGTATTGAGATGATCTTTTGGATCTATCATTTAAATGGTTTTCATTGGGGTTTTCTATTTTTATGGTTTTATTGTTCTATTTATTGTTTTCTTCTTGGTGTTACTCTCAAATACCTCTGGCTCAATGCCATTGCATAAGTGGGAATTCTATCTGGAAGATCTCCCTGATTATGTTCTGGTCTGTTCCTTCTACTCAGAACCTACTGACAAATGCCTTACCAAGATAACAGCAGTTCAGATCTTCTCTCTGATTCCTACAAATTAGCCTATCAGATACTGACTCCTGTGGTTCACATAGTATGGCACTTGTCACTGTGGCTTGAGCAAAATGAGAGCCACCCATCTGAAATGCTGATCTTACAGTGACACATTCTGTTTTATCCCACTCATGTTATATATCATGCTGAGAAATACTGTTTTACTTTTAAACTGTTATTGATTAATTTTTATTTTGTAAAGGCTTTGGCTTCTTTCAGTAAATTTGGCCCTGATACTATTTATTGGTTGTACTGGAAACCATCCTAAGTGCATTTGTGTGGAGACCATATTATATACATATTTTAAGTAGAAGGAGATATCAGAAGGATAGTGCAATCATAAGGGGGTGTGTGGAAGTGATCAAGGAGTCAACTGACTTTTGTGTTGGTGTCTGTCCAAGGCACACCAATGTAAGGGCCAATTATGATGGCAGAGTGCTGCTGCATCGTTCTTGGGCACCTTTCAAGTTCCACCAATGTTACTGCCCTCTCTGCACATTAGCTGAGGGAAGAATGCTTGCTTGGCCCCCGTGGGAGAGGCACAGTCAATCAAAGGGGAGTGGCTTTAGAAGGTATTTAATAAAGAGCCTGCTTTAGAGATGAGCTCAGCCTACCTTGCCAGTCCCACTTTTCACCAGGCATAGTGGTGTGTCAGTAGGGGAGGCACTGTGCAGAATACTTGCCTTTGAGACCCACTGGCCAGGCAGCTTCATCCTCACCATTTTAGGAAGGCTAGTTCTGACAGCCTAAAAGAGGCCTCTCTTCAGCCTCTCTTCCCCACAGCATTTTAATGTGTCGGAGGTTTGTTGGAGCTATGTGGCAGTTCCGTCAATAAAGTTATAGCCTTGTTAAATGTGTTGTATGTTCCTTCTTTGGCTACAGGGGCCATGGGAGAGGCAGGATGTTATGGTTTCAAGAGCTCCATGTGGGAATTAGATGGCACCCAGTCCTCAATTCTCAAGCAAGCCATGCTGGACTCCAAGGATGAGTTTATTAGACTTAAAGCTTTGTACATTACTGGAACAAACCAGCTTGGTATAGAAAGCCTGCTTGGTGTCATGGTTAAGAGCAGAGCCCTGTAATTTGGTGAGCTGGGTTGGATTCTCTGCTCCTCCACTTGCAGCCAGCTGGGTGACCTTGGGCTGATAGAGCTGTTCTGACTGAACAGTCCTGTCAGAGCTCTCTGACCCTCACCTACCTCACAGGGTGTCTGTTGTGGGAAGAGGAAGGGAAGGCAATTGTAAGCTACTTTGAGACTCCTTCTGGTAGAGAAAAGTGGCATATAAAAACCAATTCTTCTTCTTCTTCTGACCCATTTTTCAGAATATAAATCAGATAAAGGTACCAGCTGTCCAGTGTTTTTAAATGGGTAGGCAACTGTAAGCCGCTTTGAGCCTACTTCAGGTAGGGAAAAGCGGCATATAAGAACTAACTCTTCTTCTTCTTCTTGTAAAACTCATCTGTGGTATGCTGTTATTTGGAAGCTAGCCTAGCTGGTTTAGAATGCCCGCCTACTTCATCAGATGACTGGAGCAGACATTTATTTGATCAGGTGACATTAGTTGGATAGAAAGGATGAAACTGGTGCTTATGTTCCTGATTACAATTGTCCGTCATGCGCCGTTCTCTAATGGGCTGATAGGGGAAAGAGGTCAACAGGAGAGGTAGGGTAAAAAGAGAGATAAGGCATAGGCAGATGTGAAACTGACAGGGTCAGTAAAGTGGAGAGGCATGAACCTGATATGGAAGGTGAGACTATCACAGAACAGGTGTTAAGGTGAAAATAATATGGTCAGAACAGAGAAAGGAAAATAATCCTCCTTGCTTCGCTTTGTGTAACCTGGAGTGATGTTACATTTAGATCTTGGACAGATGGAAATTAGGTAGCTCAGTGGTGATACTTGCACCTCACCTGGCTTGATAAGGACATCAAAGACACCTTAGGGGTGAAGAGTACAGACAGGTGTTCCTAGTACTATGTTTGTGTTAACTTGGCCATCTAAATTATTGGTAGGGTTCAGTAGGCTTGAGAGCCTCATCTATTGCAGCTCAGAAACACTGTTGATATTTCTGGCTTGGACCTAGACTAATTATTCCATGGACTCAAGGATGTCTGTTCAAGGAACGCAGTTTTTCCACCTTCCTCTTCCCATGGTCACTCCCCCAGCAAACATCTTTGTGCTCACAGAAATGTTAGTCTGAATCCAAGCCAAGATGAACAAATATCATTGCATAGATTTTTGGCCAGCTACGTAATGAATTGTTTAATTTTATTTGTAACATTCAGCTGTGTCAGTCCTTTCCCCCAGCTTCCTCACTGAAAAGGACCTTTTTTCAGGCAATTGCTGTTGGGTCCCAAAATCCAAGGGCTCCACTCAACTAGGTTGAGTGCCAATTTGGTGTAGTGGTTAGGAGTGCGGACTTCTAATCTGGCATGCCGGGTTCGATTCCGCACTCCCCCACATGCAGCCAGCTGGGTGACCTTGGGCTCGCCACGGCACTGATAAAACTGTTCTGACCGAGCAGTGATATCAGGGCTCTCTCAGCCTCACTCACCTCACAGGCTGTCTGTTGTGGGGAGAGGAAAGGGAAGGCGACTGTAAGCCGCTTTGAGCCTCCTTCGGGTAGGGAAAAGCGGCATATAAGAACCAACTCTTCTTCTTCTTCTACTAGGTTGCAAACTATGGCAGACAGAACTATCCTAGTGCACAAGATTCCTTAGACCTGTCGGTCTTAAAGATTTATGGCAATTGCATACCTTGAACCACAGCTGGATCGGATGCCATTTTCTGAAGAAGCTGCTGATATCACTCTGTTGGAGCAGAGGCCCACTGGAAAACCTGGCCACACACACACACAAAAAGGACTGATGTTTTGCCTCTGTTATGGGTGTGTTCTCTTGCTGTTTCTTTCCCATGG
This sequence comes from Paroedura picta, assembly GCF_049243985.1. NCBI lineage: Eukaryota > Metazoa > Chordata > Lepidosauria > Squamata > Gekkonidae > Paroedura > Paroedura picta. Next base: position 24,362,376 of record NC_135377.1, read on the forward strand.
AGAGTTCTTTTTGTACAGGTGAATTCTAGCCTGCCATTCTGCTTTGATCCCTTTATGACAGCTTCTGTGATGGAAAAATGAAGCACTGCTTCTAGATGATGAGACTGAAGCTGCATAAAGTTCAGGTCTAATTTGTATCTGTCTGTCTGGAACAACATCTTAGAGTGTATAAAACCCAATGAAAACAGCTAGATAGGTAGTCTTTTAAAAGCTTTCTAAATAATATGTATTTATACAAATAGTAAATTAATGTTTACCAGAAACTGTCTCATGGGAATATATTTTTCCCTTATCATTCCTGTGAGCATGGCTAGGTTTTCTTGTGTGTCATAATGGTTCCTGGATGAAGTTTTCCACTGAGAAAGCCACCAGTTTCCTTCCTAGTGTGATCAGATGCAATAAGATACTTTATTAAACATCTGGAAGGCAGCAAGTCTGCTGCTCCATCCTGCCACTCAAAAAAGGTAGTGGATTTCGGGCACCTTAATGTTGCCAGCCCTGTGTTGGCAAGCCAAAGGAGCATTTGGGGGAGCCTTTGAGAGGGAGTGTGGCTGGTGCCATTGCATCACTTCCAAGTGATCACCAGGATGTGACATCACAACATCTTTAACAATGGAGGAATCCCTTCAATGTCTACAGTAAAGACCACAGAGATTAGGAGCAATTCCTAGAGCATCATTAATACTGTGATAATGTCCGGCCCCATTTTTTCTTCTGTGTTTTCATTGAGTAAGTACTTGAGCGAAGGCTTAAAAGCCCTAGCAGATCTGCCTTCCCCTTCTCAGTTCTCTTTTGGCCGTAATGTTAGAGAATCTCAGCAGGTGCAGCTTAGTATGACCTCATGCTGCAAGGGCAAGAAAAAACAAAGAGCCGCGTGTCTCAAATTCTTCCTCCAGTACAAAAACTGAGGCACAAATTGCACAGTGCAGCAAAGACAGTTCTTGAAAGCCAAGGAGGGTTCCTCTTTGTGCAATAGTCCTTCTGCAACTGGAATTGCAGAAGGAAAATAATTCCTTGTTATCCGCTGGCATAATGCAAAAGCGATCGTACCCTCCCCCCCCATCACCACTCCTGCAAGACAGTATGTCTTCTGATACCGGATTTAATGATGTCATGTGAACTGTCAGTCCATTCCATTGCTCCATGCACACATTGTTATGTTTAAAGTGTTACAAGCTGTGGTACCAATGTGTGCTAGCAGAAATACACTAACAGTAAAGATAGATACAAGTGGGTAGCTGTGTTGGACTGAAGTAGCACAACAAAAACTGAGTCCACACCTTGAATAAATCTTGTTGGTCTTAGAGGTGCTCTTGAGCCCAGTTTTTGTTGTGCACTAACAGTACCATCCTATGCACACTTTCTCAGGAATAAGCGCCATTGAATGGACCTGAGTAGGCTTGTTTAGGATGGTACTGTAAGGCCATGATCCCCTCTGCTCATGCATTGCTGGATTAAGCCCACTCCTAAATCCCCAATGTTTGCTTTTTCTAAGGAAATGCTGCTTTGGAAGGGGAGAATTCTAACTGGAGGTAGCGTGCAAGGGGCACATTATACACATTCGTGCTCTTTCCCTATGCGCTCCGTTCCCCCCATTAGTGTTTCAGGCATGTATCCATGTGATACACACATATTTCAGGGAATTTCATGGAGAAAGAAATGAGTCAGGGAAGAGTTAAGGGTAAACTCTAAATCTCCCCCTCCCCAAACTTTTCTATAGAACCACTTCCATAGTTTGTTGTGAAACAGCCATTGGAGGTTTCCAGGCATGTATGTGTAACTTGGTTTTAAAGGCTCTGAAATGAGCCCAAAGTATAAAAGAAAGAAAGCCAATTAAAAAAGGCAGGGGATAAAAATAGCCTTTCCCTTGGTAGCTCTTATTAGGTCATTTTATTACGCTTCTTAACAACGTTATCGAATAAACTGTCCTGGTTTACTTATGACAGCAAAGCGAGATCTGTTCAGCAGCCATTATAGTATAGTATGCGGTGCTGTAGATGTAACAAAATGAATCTCCTGATTTATTTATTATATATTCGTATCTTCACACTCCAGCAAACGGCTTGACATGATGTACTCACAGTTTGCTCCATTTATCCTCGCTACACACTTGTAAAGTGAGTTACACCGAGAGTTGGTGACTAGCATGAAGTCACCTGCTAAGCTTCATAGTTGAGCCGGGATTTGAATCCAGGTCTTACAAGTCCAGCTTACTTTCCACTGTGTTACACCCTTATCCCGTAAAAATTGCATTGTGATGTGACTGATAACCAGGTCTGCTCTGAATTCTGTTGAAGCTCCTTCCCAGGAATCTTTTCCACGAGATTATTCTGTATCACGTGACTACAGATGGGGAGTTGCCTTTTCTCCACCTTAAAAGTGTTGTGTGTGTCCACCACTTAAAAAAATCATAAGAACACCTTCAGTTTTATTAACTTTAATGCACAATCTGTTGAGGATGAATTCACCTTTGTTTCTTTTATATTGGCTTTGAAACCAAAGTTTTCTCTAACTATGTAGTTTCAAAGGGTAGTCATGTGGTCTGCAGTAGAGCAATTAGATTTGAGTCCGGAAGCACCTTAGTGATCAATAAGAGTTTCAGTACAACAGTTTACGCACTGGGAACTTCACTGCCCCAGCTCTTATGCAGGAGCACAAATTGGGGGTGGATGAGGTGCACCAGACCAATTGCTCCCCTGTGTGGGTGCAGGAAGAGGTGGGGCAACCTGTCACGGCTAAAACTCCAGCCTGCACCCAGGCATGAAACCTCCAGTGCGTAAATGGTCTATATAAGCTTTCATCCCCTGCAAAGTGTGTCTGGAAAGTGGGGGACCTGGCAACTCTAATTGCAATATGCATCGTACTTTGCAAATTTTACAAGCATTCTTTACAACACCTGCTGACTGCTCTCAAAACAATGTCCTGAAACACATGTTGGCCTCTCTAAGAGCCTATTGAACTCAAATCCAGTAGGGAAACGATATGTGTTTCCCAACAAAGATGTGCTTTCTCTTTACTTACTAGCCTACAGAAGAAAATTAGGTAGTCCAGGTCACACATGACTCAATGTCACGATAGACCTTTACTATCAGGAGTGAAGATGGTTTGTTGTTTCTTCTTGCCAACTTGGTGATCTGGGTTTGATTCCCCACTCCTCCTCCTCCACATGCAGCCATGTGGGTGACCTTGGTACACCTCAGTCCTAATAAAGCTGTTCTAATTGAGCAGTAATATCAGGGGTCCTCAGTAATCTACCTCACAGGGTGTCAGTTATGGGGAGAGGAAAGGGAAGGTGACTGTAAGCTGCTTTGAGACTCCTTCTGATAGAGAAAAGCAGCATCAAAAACCCAACTCTTCTTCCATGGAAAAAAACAGCAAGCAGCTTGGGAACAGATAGGAATAGGCTGTACACTTTCCAGTCCTGTGTCATTTGCTGCTGCTGCTGCTTCACCTTACCCCTTTCCTCATCCCCTGTTTGTGAAAAGGTGAAGACACGAGGTTTATCACACCTCACAGACGTGTCCCAGAACTTTCCCTCCACACTGTAACTACAGTGGCATAGCAGGGAAAATCCAAAAGCCCTTTAAAGGGTCAAAAGGGAGGAACAGATAGTAGTGCATAGCAATTTAACTCCACCGGACTCCCTAGAGTGGTGATAGGTGGAGTACCCAGAACAGATACTCCACAGGCACACACATCCCCCCCCCCAAACATGGCTGTCTCTTTGAATCAGATTGAAGGAGGTTTGTTTTAGTCTGGTTTAATCTGCCATATTAATGTTCCTATTTAATTCAAAGACTTCTTACATTTCATAAGTGGGGGATCACAAATGTCTAAATTTTAAGGTTGAGGTCTGCAAAACTTGTGAACTCACATGGATTTCAGCATACTCTGGAATACCCCAGAAATGGAAAAAAATACTTTGTTAATAATAATGACAGCCATTCCCCCATTGACTTATATTCATTGCCCTCCATGGGCCGCAGAAAGCTGAGGGAAGCTTCCAAGACACTGTGCAAGTGATTCACTTACTGCTTTGCTGCTATGGTATATATTTTTATTGTTTACTTAGCATAAACCAGTCATACCTGTTTCTCTCTGCCAATTATTGGATGGTAAAACCTCTCCTTTTCCACATTAGTTACAGGACTTGGCTGGACTTTTCTAGCTTCAGGAGAACTCTAATTGACATGGACAACATACTCCAAGGAATCTAATGAACTGATTCAAGTACAGCAGTCAGAAAGTTCAAATCCATTTGAGACCAAGCAGTCAGGGAGTTCATGTACATTACACAGACCTCATACTCTTAGGGGACTTGGCAGAATGTCATTCTGCTGCTTAAATAGTCTTCAAGCCTGCTTTCTGAGTCTTTCAAGAAAATCTTCATGAAAAACAGTGTGGGGTTCTTTCCCCCTGGTTGCTGATGGACATTCCCTCACCCACCCAACACGCGTCAGAAATGAATAAATAATTTAAATGGTCTGTATATTTTATACATAATTAATTGTTGTCATTTTGTTTTGTGAAATTTAATCCCAAAAGAGGTGTCCCATTCCAAACAAGAAAGCACCAAAACCAGGTCACCTGCAGAGTAGGCAGGAAGGCTCCCCAGGGTGAAGAAAAGTATGGCTGTTTTGATTAAGGAAGAACAAACACTCTACAATGGCCTGAGGAAGGGGAGCCTGTTCAGCAGTCAGTGAGAGAAAGGAAACAACCTCCAAGGGCTAAGATGGGGAAATAAGACCACATGTACTCATAGTATTCCTGAAGGGCAAATTTAATTCATATGGAAAATTTCCAAATTGATATAAGCCTCCAAAACCCCCTGAAGGCTTCTACTTGGTCGCTCCAATGAAAGTGCCTAGCAGTAGAGAAACAAATTGGGGATTTTCCATAGAAAATAGAGGAGATTTCCGCAGATTCTGAAATACCTCAGAAATGGAAAAGAATGCTTTGTAAATAATAATAACGACAGTCATTCCGCTTCCTCATGAGAACTGAGCACACCCATTGCCCTCCACGAGCCCCAGAAAGCTGAGGACAGTTGGTGCCAATTAGAGGAGAAAAGAGTGGAAGTTGGTCAAGCTGCTGAGTAATTATTGTATGCTGGAGGAAAAAAATTAGACACATATTAACCAACCCAAATGCTCTTCTTCTAGGATGCTATTCCTTTTTAAGTGCTCTGACAACACCGAGGAACACAAGAAGCTCCCCTATATCGAAGCAGCCCATTGGTCCATGGAAGTCAGTATTGTCTACTCCAATTGGTTGCAGTTCTCCTGGGTCTCAGGCGGAGGTCTTTCCCATCACTCCCTAGCTGTTGTGTTTTATGTGGGGTTTTTATTGTGTAACCTGCCATGAAACAAATCCAATAATAAATAAAATAAATAAAAATAAATAAGCAGGCAAGCTTGTTTATTTGGCAGGGCCCAAGCCACAGATGGCCTTGAAAGTCAAAAACAAAACCTTGAACTTGATCCAGGCCAGAACTAGCAACCAATGCCTCAGCACCAGCTGGATATGAGTCCTCCAAGGTGTTTTTGTGAGGACCCTGGCAGCTGTGTTCTGTACCAGCTGGAGTTTCTGGGTCAAGGACAAGGGTAGGCCAGCATAGAGCGAGTTACAGAAGTCCAATATAGAGGTGATGATCACATGGATCACAGTAGCCAAGCAGTCTGGGGGCAGGTAGGGTGCTAGTAGCCTTGCCTGGCACAAATGGAAAAATGCTGTGTGGGCTACTCCCGTGACCTGGGCCTCCATTGACAGAGAGGCATCCAGAATCAAGTATAATACAGCCTGTTTTCCGTCTCCACATTCTATTCAGCTGAGTTCCAATGTAATTCTCCATAAACATAGGGTGGGTGGGATTTTGCTGAGATGGCTCTGGCAGCAGAAGAGGCCAGGCTCCAACACGTGGCACCTTAAATAGGTTCCTCGGAGCCCGCCCCTTACACTGCTCCCACGTGACACTGCCAGCATGCTCCTCCCAGATGGGCCGGACACAGCCATGTCTCTTTTGGGCTGCCCAACCACCGAGCCAACTGCAGCCTTTGCTGACTCACGACCGCTCTTCATTCTGTATGACTTAAGATGGTCCCAATCCCAGCCAGCCACTTTTGTTCCATAGGGAGCATATGAATGTCAGTCTTATAGGATCTCTTGCTTCCTGTCAAATTAAAGAACCTGATTTGCTCCATTAAGAAAAACCAGGATACCTGAAGCCCCATATATATCCTTCCCAACCGCATGGAAACAAGGTCTTTGTGGGTGCCACTAGCATCAGTTACTAGAAGTAAGATTATACCAATGCATCTTGTGGAAACACATTGTTAATAAGATTCATCAGACCTGTTCCACTAACACCTCTAGGCAATTAATAAAACTCATCTGCTCTGTTCTTTGGATATTGGAAGCCTATGAATCAGAGTCTGAACTGTTGCTTTTTCATTTTTTTTATCCTGTACTGTATTCTCTTGAGTGAATTAGTTATTATGTTTAGCTGTGTAATATCCTTGGGCAGCCAAATGACTGACAAGCAGCTTATACATTTATGAAATATAAATGATTACAAATGAGAGCTAAATAAATATCTGTGATTAGTATCTGAATGACATTCTCGAGTCTGATTCATATAGCATTGCTTCAGACATTTGCCTGATATTTTGCTTCAAAGAATAAATCTTTATTTTGTGCTGCATGAAAATCTGTGAAGAATGTCAATGGTCTAAATATTCTTCACTGCAATATTTTTGCAAAAGGTTTCAGGGCTTATTTTCTGTTTTAGAGGTCTATGCAACATTTGCTGTAATAAAATGCCTGTCTGGTCTTCTAGAAGTCAGTGTATACTATGTGTACACAGTTGTTAAAAAGATATGTTTTAGCCTGACATCTAAAACAAATTAGGCACCAGGCAAGCCTAAAGGGGGAGGATGTGGCAAGGCAAGGGGCCACCACAGAATATGCCCTGTCTCTAGTTGCCACTACCTCACCTCTGAAGGTAGGGACACAATAGAGAGGTCCGCTTCCAGGTGGGACTTGGGAATCTCCTGGAATTAAACCTCATCTCCAGACTACAGAGATCATAGAATCATAGAGGTGGAAGGGTCCATACAGGCCATCTAGTCCACCCCCCTGCTCAATGCAGGATCAGTTCATCTGGAGCAAATGGGTGCTTTGGAAAGTGAACTGAGGTTCCTGTCTTCCCCAGGTTCCACCCCCAAATCTCTGGGAATTTCCCAACCTAGAGCTGGCAGTCCAGTATCCAAGGACCCCTAAAAGTGGCCAGGGGAGACCTAAGAACCCTAGGGCACAGATAACAAAGCTTGAGAGGTTGAATGGCTAGATAGTATTGGAGGAGATGGACTTCCAGGTACCCTAGCTGCAAGCAGCAATCCCTATTTCCAGATACACAGAAATGCTGCCAAGCTGGCTGGAAGGAAGGTGAAGGCCAGGAGGTACTTGTGTGGACCTGCATCTCCATGGAGTTGTGAATCTGCTGCTGTCTCAATTCTTTCTATGGGATCATTGGGGGTTTTTAAGTGTCTTGTGCCACCTTCTAGAGTCGCAAGAGGCACAGCTGACCTTTCTTTCATTTTCTCTACAGTAGCCTGGTCAGAACAGTTCCTGCTTTCAGAAAGTCCTGGGGAACGGTGATTTTGATGATACAGCTTGAATATTTCCTTCTGTTTGTTTTTAATTAATCCCTGCTGTCTTGAAAGCTACTTTGGAGGGTGCTATGATATAAGGGAAAGGTGGATTAGAAATTTCTGAATAAATACACTTTAAATAGAAGAGGGACTTCTGTGTTTTTGGCAGCAGCCTCATATTCCTGAGGCAGGGGCTGCTGAATCTTTGAACTGGCCCTCAGGTTCCCAACTTCTTTCATTTTTTCCGGTTGCTTTGGAGCTGGCGTTCCTCTGCATTCTCTTCCCGCCCACTGGAGGTAATGAAGGTTTTAATGCCGTTCCTTACCGTTCCTTTATCTGCTGCTCAGTTGAACATTTAATGCTGGATTTCTAATTAACCCCTTTGGAACTTTTATGTTGCATTGTGCTTTATCTTGTAAACTGCTTCGGGACAGTTCCCCAGGACAGATTATGATCCCTACTATGTAAAAACTTCTTTCCAATCTAGGCATCCTATTCTGAATTACCAGCGGAAAGAATCTGAAAAATGCCAGGAACATTGACAGATGTTTGGGATCTCTGCCACCCTTCCCTGGTGAATAGATATTGGCACAGAGCAAATTATCTTTTACCATTCCGGCCCCCATGACTCAGGTGTCCATGATGGCAGGCAATGGAAAGACAGGGATGAAAAACCTGGAGCCGTTTATTTGCTGTAATAACCATTTACCCATTAAAGGCTGCTAGTGCTGGCTGTCACTTGAAGGATTACAAAGATCCACAAATAAAGGGAATCCATCTGTTCCTTCCTTCACAAAATGGAATTTTCAAGCCTCTGTAAGACCGAAACTTGTGCAAGCAAACAAATGCAAGGTGCTCTCCTTTCCTGAGCTTCATCCCATCTCTTTCAAAGGGGTTCCTGTTCCAGGGTACAGATATTCTAAACATAAAAATAAGTTGTGCGCAAAGAACTGGTTTTGCTCCTAAAAGTTCTGGCAGAGAAAGGTACTGATCCGTTCTCCTTTGTCAAAACTTTGGAGTGCATTGTGTGATCCGGAGTGGATTCTGGCGTTCATTCCAGATACTGGCCGAGAGGCCTACTATGCTAGCCTCGCTGGGCTTGAACCTTGGCACAGTAATTGGTCGAGCTGATCCGTTTTGAAAATACACTATAAAATGGCAGATCTTTGGTCTGCTGAAACTACAACCCAGAGCTCCAGGCTGACATGATGTGATTGGAATGTGTTCCATCCCCCATTTTAGTGTCAATCCTGTTTGCCATGTTACCTTATTTCCATGTTGGGAATGAAAAACTTAGGCAAACTGGGGTTGCCATCTGCATCTGACAAACCCCTGGGAGGAATTAGGGGGTGGGGACAGGTGGTACCAGCACTGCATTGGTCTATGATGACTCCAGCCAGCAGTTTCAGATCAGTGGCAAAAAGCATGAGGGGCAAGATGGAACACTGTGGGACATATATATTTAATTTTTTTTAAAAAAATATTGACTTTATATTCTGTATTTCTCACTGGGACTCAAGGACATAAAGAGTACAATCGAAGAGCATAAGACAACCAATGCACAGCACAATAGGACTAAGATTACAGAATGAAAAAAACATGCATAGAGCAAACTATCTAATGTGGGTAAACTATAAATAATAGAGAGTGGCTTACACGATAAAGGCATGCAGTCAAAGCAAGTGATACCCACAACAAGCAAGCATAGCAGGGGAACTGCATGAAGGAGAGAGCTACAAGGGGATTAAGAGCTGAGCAACCTTTCTTCCCAGATGCTTCTCGAGCCTAAATTGCCCCCTCTCAGAGAAGCCTCTTCTGTAGGGGGGGGGGGGAATGGTTCCTTACAGTTTGAGTTGGCATACAGCATATTGTTAGCCTCTAAATAAAGACTATATGAGATTAGATCTTAAATTATAAGGTGATAAAGAATCAAGAGCAGAGCTTTCTGCTTGCACAGATATATTATATGTTTGAGTGTAATTATTCCTTCTTTATTATTTTCTATCTCTAGGCACGTAAGCATCTCGCTTTGATTTTTTTTTAAACATTGTTTATCATAGAGGTAGAGATAATGACCAGTTGTTAATCGTGTAATGATGTGTTGGGCCTGCAGCTGAACTTGCCACTGTTAATTATTGAAATGCTGGATCGCTGTTAAAAAAAGGTGCTCAAAAAGATGTGTCTCTGACTTGAATCCAGCATAGTGCACAACCAGACCCGGCTGCACCGTAGCTTCCATGCTGGCCTGGGTACATGGAGAAATTTCCACCAACACACTCGGCCACAGTGATGTGGATGCAACAGCCCATGCTAGCAGGGCAGGTCCAGATGCCTTGTTTGGGCCGAAGCCTCTACACAAACCTGGATGTTGGGAGAGCAACTGCAGAGGCAGCAGCAGCATCTCAGGCAGCTAAAGGTCCTTATGAGAGGGGCTTACTTTGACTCTTGTTATGAAGTTCAACTGCTAGTGGAAGTATCAATGATCATGATATGTTGGGAGAGCCAGGCTTTGATGTGACTCTCCTTAATGCCACATCTAAGAGGCTTCAGTTCCAGGCAGGCTGATTTAAGATGAACATTAGGACCCATTATGTATGGTGGCAGCTGTGCCAGGCTGCTGCTGATTCCTAGTGGTGGGCTGCATGCCCCGCTATTTCCCATATATGCACAGGGGAAGAAATCCTCCAGCACACATGGTTTACCCCAGAGCTGTGTGTGCACATGCACAACTCCAGGGTGAGTGAGTTCTGCTGTGCCTTGCGGTGGCAGTGGGGGAGGGGGGCACAGTGGTCCCACTGCATGATGGTAGGAGAGCGGCATGCCACTATCCCACCATCATGGGTGTGTGTGTGAAAACACCCCTTTCAGCTCTGCAACACCATGAAGCCAAATGAGGCATTTGGCTGTAGGGATACCGTAGGTGGGGTGGGAGGAGCTGGGCCTCAAAGACCCAGCTCTTCCCTTATGCACGGTCCTCACCTGGCCAGGCTTCTGATGGCTATGGCAGCAAGGAAGGTCACATGGAAGAATCCACATTCCCTTGCCGTGAGCCATCCAAGGCCCTAAATTGGTCCAGACCCATGAGGGCACCTGGACAGTGTTGGCGTCATGCATAAGCAGGGATTAGCCCCGCTGTCTTGCAGATGCTGGCCCATCTTCCCTGCCCATGCATAATTGGTCTAGGAGAAGCTTCCTAGAAAACTGGCCCAACAATAGAACTTACTTACTTACTATATTCATATTCTGCTGCTCTCTGCACAGCTTATCTCGGAGGTTGTGGGGTCTCCTTTGCTGGATGTTTTCAAACAGTGGGAATCCTATCATTTAAATTCCTGCACTGGGCAGGATGGACTTTGAGGTCTCTTCCAACTGTAGTATCCCATGCTGCTTGGTCCCTTGCTTGTTTCGTTTGTTTGTCTGTTGTCATCTTGGCTCTGAATTTTTTACATTAAGAAAAAATGACAAAAGCATGAAAACTGTTCTGTGTTTTCAGAACCCTGGGCAGTTTTAGACAGTAAATAATATGCAATTCCACTCCAAAATTCTATAAAAATAAATGAGGTAGCAATTGCAAACACTTCTTCTGTACAAACAAAGCAAAATGGACAAAGAGAAGGCAGGAAAATGGGGGAATTTTAAAGTACAGAATTTAGTCAGTCCATTGGAGCTGTGACAATTTGGCTGTCCACTTCTGCATACATATTTCAGATTTTAGTAAGAACGATTGTGGGTTTTCAAAGCAGCAGAACTGAACTATGGAAGCATTTTTATCTGGCTGAATGGCACTTTCAGCAAAATCATAAATCACTCTGGAAAAGAAAACTAGAGTGGCTGGGGAGAATGTAAATCAAGAAAGGGATTGCTCATTCTTAATCTGCTCCATAATGACACATCATGTTCTGTGCCAGTATTATAAGTAAAACTAAGTCTAAGTAAATCTAACTTTGAAAGTCAAGGAATTAAGACTGCACACAACCATGGTTAAGGCCAGAATAGGCTTAATATTCACATCATTAGTTTGACTACTTGAATCCTAGTACACCAATAGTTCAAAATGTGGATGCACCTGTCCAGTAGAGCCAGGCCACAGTACATAAACAGACACTCAGTAACTGCCTTCTGGGTTAATGAGCCGTCATATTTGGGGGGAGAGATCTAACTGAAATACAGCTCTGAGTTACAGCTCAGTCAGTTTCTAATCTCTGAGAACCCAACACCCCCAAAGGATTAATGTACACATTCTCAGTAACTTGGATAAAAGATCTAAAGAGAGATGAGGTGACATTACAACTTTAGTTGTAATCCATACAGTTTCTAACTCACAGGATTTATTTACAGTCTAAAAGAACACAGAATTCCAGCCCAGGAAATGAAAAGGAGCATAATATTAGTTCTAGCTTTCTTACCTGCTGTAGCTGATAATAGGCAAGTAGTTTAAATCTTATGTGACTCCAGAAGACTTATAGCCTAAGGCAGTCTTAATAACTCTGTCTCTGTGCCTTCCTGGCAAACGATACTTTATAAAATGCAGGGAGCTGCAGACTCAGGTGTTTCCCACACAGGGACAGGTTCTATAGTTTCCTCATTGCTGCTATAGCTGCGAATACAGTACAGAAGCAACAAGGTTTCCACATGGCAAATTTCTCCATAATTTCTCTGCTCTGGACCCAGAGCTGTGTACAAAAGAGGGCTGGCCAAATGGAATAATCCAAACTAGAAAAACTCAACCAAATGGTTGGTACAAAAATGTAATCTTTTTGGTTATAATTATTCCCATTTATTTTGAAATTATAACCAAAGAGACTACATTTTTGTACCTGCCAATTCGTTGAATTTTTCTAGTCTGAACGCAGACCTGTTAACCCCACAGCTCTGAAGAATGGAGTCTATAGCATTGTAGCATACTTATCCTCCTTCCCCAGAAGTCACCCCTCCAAATCTCCAGGAGTTTCCCCATCCAATTTGGTAGCCCTACCACCCACATGGCAGCCCCTCAATCTTTGCTGCTATCTTTCCCAAAGACTTGAGAAGAATCAAGGTAACCTTAGGAGGTGCATGAATGCACCACAGTGAGGAAGCAGGAAGATAAATCTGCAACAACGGCATCAGACCCTGGGCATCAAAACTGAGAATATATCTCCAGCCAAGTCTTTTGTTGAGAGTTGGCTGAGTATTTAAAGGACCCTTGCAGTGAAATCAGTGGTAGGCTTAACCCACTGTTTTATCAAAAACTGACTCATCTCCTGAATAATGGATGGGAAAATACTGAATTCTAGGAGACATCTGAGTGAGAGGCATAAGAAGCAAGATCTTCACCACTGTATGTGGGGGATTATCCCTGTTAGAAAACCCAGGCAGAGACCAAATTTGAAATGAAACAAAAATGATTTTTATTGAAAAACAAAAATAGAGTCCTAACACACAGGTACATGATTTAAACTAATACAAACATGCAAGAGGGCAGTAAGAAGTTGAGGGGGCAATAAAGGGTATAAGATTTTGGTCAGAGAAAGATTAATAGCTACCTTCTGTGATGTGAAGACATCCAAAAAGAGGCAGCAAGATATACTGCATGCTTGTTGGGTATATGCTTTGGATCTGAAAATGACGCACACATCTTTGGCCAAATGTCTCCAAAAGAAAGGAATGAATATGAGGCAAAGAAATGGAGACCAGGGAATAGCTCTGTCATTGTTGAGACAATGTGAGGTTCCTGCTTAACTTCCCCAATAACAAGACTGATGTAGCAGCAAAGAAGTCTTTATTGATCGGTATAGAAATCAGTTACAGACATGCTTCAGGTCTTTGACAAACTGCCAGACCAGATCAAGTTTCCCCCCTTTAGAACCAGGCCCACCCCACCCATTCTTGTTGCTTGTTCCCAGGCCTCCAGGTGTTCGTGCTTCCACCCCCAGAGCAAAGTCCGCTTGTTCCCTGTTATCATCAAAGAAAGCATGGGAGTCAAGGCATTATATTTCAGAGCAGACACAGGAATTCACTATGCAAAGCCATAGGTTTGAGATAGTGAAAAAATAACATGGTTAGCAGCTAATGAGCTCACAGCCTTCTCCACCCCTTGTACTACAGCAAACTGCACTGCACCCCCACCCTTGACAGTTGACAGCCCATGACAGAAAAAATCTTTGAGTTACTGATTACTTTCAGATCAGGGAGGACACTGATGATTGCTTTGGAATGGGCCTTAACATGTTCCCCAAGTGAAGACAAAAGATCCCATGGGATTTTCAAGGCAAGAGACATTCAGAGGTGGTTTTCTATGCATCGTGCCTCTGCATCGTGCCACTGATATTCCTTGGAGGTCTCCAATCCAAATACTCGTCAGGATTGTTTCAGCTTATCTTCTGCAACCTGAGAAGGTCAGGCTAACCTGAGCTATCTGGGTCAGAATATTCACTACCATGTTTGTTGTTTTTTAGTTATGGGGCAAAGAAGCATTAAGAGGACAGGGTGGCCCACCAGATAATCAAACATGGGCTACTTCCAGCCAGAATAGTTAGTAGATATTGCAGGCTTTTTGTTTTTCCTCAATTATTTCACCCTTTCAAGAGTCCAAGCTTTTCTATGTAAAGGGAAGTGGAAGAGTTGCCAATTCTTGGAGATTTGGAAGCAGAACCTGCAGAGGGTGGAGTCTACCCACCTACCACAGCTGCATTTTCCTCCAGGGAAACTAATCTCTGTCATCTGGAGATGAACTGTAATTTCAGGAGCTCTCCAAGCTCCACCTGGAGGCTACAGCAGAGAAAACAATTGGTCACAGCTGTTCAATAAAGACTGTTTATTCCAAAAAGCCCTCCAATATGTTTTCTTTAAAGTCTGGTAGGAAATATGCCAGAATGCGGTCTTAGGTTTTGACCACATTTTTGAAGGATCCCCCTTCCTCAGTGGCAATCTCCTCTATTGAGGGAATACAGTTTCTCAAGATTTTTCAATTATACTAATTTTCTATTCACTTATACTGTCATACAGGCTATTTGCTCATGATGTCATGGAGAATCCCCAGCCTCAAAATCTCAGTGAGATCCAACTATGGTTTGGGTGGAACTGGCAGATGATGGGATTTGGACCTCTGCAGAGTATAATATCATGGAGTCTACCCGCTAGAGCAGCCATTTTCTCCAGGGGAACAGCCTGGAGATCAGGTGTGATCCTGGAAGATCTGCAGGCCTCATTTGGTGGTTGAAAAGTCCACCATACACACAAAATAGACAGGGAACATATATGGAAAAGACCATTTTTTTTGTTAGATTCTCTAGAAAACAGTTAGTCAGTCATACTACTCATATGATTCCCAACAGACAAGGCCAAAATTATCCTGCCCCTTTAACAGAGGCTGGATGGAGTGTTGTTTACCTCTATGCATTTACAAAATTCCACTCTCACTTTCTATGCATGAAGCCTGAGCTACAGGGTTAAGGCATTCCTTCCGCCCTCCCAGGTTATTGCAACCCTATATTGTACCTGAGAGAAGAGAATAGGGGCAAATTCTCCCTGTACTGACAAAATATTGTTACACCCATAGAGACTTTAGGGATTAATAAAGTTCAGAACTGGAGCAATCATTTATGTAGAAATGTGATTTTTAGACTCTTAACAGCTTGTCCAGGATTGTAACTTTTCTGAATTTGTTCTTTGACTCCCTTTGTGGCCAGACACACTCTGCAAAGAAGAAATGCCGGTTGATTCCACCAATGAAAATATCCTCTCCAGCCTGAGTGTTTTAAGTAATTAGCCACTGTGGCAGAAGAACAAGGTCACTTGTCATCATGTGATTTTTTTTTTGTCTGTGTTTAGCTGTTAAGAACAGAAGGAGCTGCAGTTTGTGAGGTATCAGTTTCTTAAGCAGATAAGAGCTGAGATATGAATGAAAACCTGAGGAGAAATGTAAAGCCTCAATATTGCAGCTATTTGTTTGTCAAACTAGCCCGCTCTTGCCATTGACTCACCTACGTGTTAACTCCCTCCCCATTTATTTTAAGCATCTTTCCCCTTCCTTTTCTTTTACAATAGTTCTACCCCCACTTTTCTCCTACCAAATGGAGCCAAAGGTAGATGACATAAAAGTCACACTCAGACATGACAGTGGGGTTACCTGCTCTGCCTTGGGAAGACCTGGAAATGTCAGGGTTGGGCTTGAAGAGAACAGGGTTAGGGGGAGGGGAGGGGAGGGACTACATGTCCACCTTCCAAGGCAGCCATTTTCTCCAGGTGAACTGACCTCTGTTGCCCAGAGATCATGCTTCAGGCACAGCTGAGGGCATATTTGAGCAGCTCTGGCTAAAAAAGCTACTCTCTCCCTAACATAGCACTTAATGAAAGAGAGGAAAACTTTACTCTCTTTCCTCCCATGTGGTTTTTATTTAGATAAATCCACATATCCCTACCTGTGCTGCTTTAACTCTTTCTACAGAAGGTAAAGTCAGTTCAGGGGGACTTTAGAGTTTCCAGCATCCAGGTAGTGGCTTGAGATCTCCTGGGATTACAACTGATCTTCAGCCAACCTGGAGAAAATGACCACTTTGGAAAGCAGACTCTCTGGCCTTTCACCCCATTGAAGTCCCTCCTGTCCCCATACCCGAGCCTCCTCAGCTTCTACTCCAAAATCTCCAGGCACAGTGTAACCAGTCATGCAGCTAATGCCATTAGGAACCAGAAGGCAAAAGTTCAAATTAGTCAAAACATGAAGCTAAAGGGAAAGTTGTCAGAATGTCAGATTAAGATCTGAGAGTGCTGGGTCCAAAAGCCCACTCTGTCATGGAAGCTCGCTTGATGACCTTGGGTCAGACACACATTCATAGCTTAACCTCCCTCACAGGGTTGTTGTGAGGATAAATGAAAGAGTAAAGTATAATAGGAGAATGAATGAATGAATGAATGAATGAATGAATGAATGAATGAATGAATAATTTTTGAGTTTGCTGGAATTGGCTCAGGTTGAGAATAGGATCCCCAAACTGGCATCATTCTGACTGGAATTATCCTAAGGCATGATACTTTTGTATGTTGTTTTAGGCTGGTTTATTTTGTAGCTGTGTTTTTAAAACTGGGTGTAAAACAGTCTATGAGGCTCCTGGTGAGAGTGTGGTTGGCTCTGGGGAAATCAGCAGTCCTTGCAGCAGCTTGTGAGCCCTTGAAAACAACCCCCAAAGTTATTCAGATGTGCCCATTTGCTAGTAAGCATTAATTTCACTCCAGTGTTCTCCAGCTACTTCCTGTTCTTTGTTCCCAACCCTCCAATAGACCAAACGTGTTCCAGTCATAATGATCAGGTAGCTGAAACTGTCATTAAGAGAGCCTAAACTTGGTTGAATTTCCAAAAGATCAAAAGCAATTGCCTATAAAGTGCATTTTGGCACAATATTTGCACGCAGAACTGTAATCCTCTCCAATGACTATGTATGCAGAGATTTTGGATGATGGGAGGAAGAGCACAGAATACCTGTGATGCCCCCACAGACACACACACATTGCTAGCAGAAAGAAGTCTAATAAAGTCCTTTGAGATGAAAAGATGTACTCTTTGCAGTGGCAAAAAGGGCAGAAAAAGCTGATATACTGATCGGAGAAATAGGATTGTTGAAGAAGACCTTCCTTTCCTTCTCAAATCACTGTTTAAAGCAACACCAAATTCTGTTGCAGCCTGCCTAGATTCTGAGTTCTGTGCATGGAGCCTTTCTGCAGAAGCCAACCTGAGCTGAAGTTAGCGTGGGACGGACCAGACCCCAGGAGAAGAGTTTGTTCCCATTCCTGCATGCCTCTAGGCCAAACAAAAGACTTACCTTTTTCAGAAGCTGGAATATGAGACAGCAGTGGTTGATTATTCCCAACTGTTTATTGGTTTTAAATGTATTACAAGTGAAGAATCCATAAGGACCTCGCAGGGAAGGAGTATGCCTGTTCCCTGCTGATCCCCTCCTTCTTTCTTTCTTTCTCTTCAGCCATCCCATCAGCACAGTAATTGCTCCTTCCCTCCCCCTAACCACCACCACTTCCTCCTCTTGTTACTTGTTGCCATTCCGTCCATTTCTGTGGCTGCTCTTCCTCTCTTCCCCACTGTCCTGCATTTCTGCCCTCCCTCCTTCCTACCTTTCTTCTGCTCGTGCCCAGCTAGTTGTTGACAGACTTCTGCCTCCAGAATATACCCCAGTCTACTATTATGTCTGGATCACCCCCCCCCCCCCGCACTATAGACAGAAAGGGAATGCCTTCCCTTTCCAGCAAGCCTCTAGACAGAACAGCATAAGCCCACTGGGGTTTTTATTCATGAATTTTCAGTCCTGTACAGGGTTCAGTACAATTTTTCATGCATTATGAGTGTGTTGTTGAATGCATCATTCATCCACTATGAAAGTTAAAATGAGGTCACATCAACAGCCACTTTTTTGCCCTTGCTTTCTCATTCAGTTGGACCTCTGTTGGCCTTATGGTTGCCAGCCTCCAGGTTAGAGCTTGGAATTCTCCTGGAAACGCGATGAGTCCCCAGACTACAGGGATCTGTCCCCCTGGAGCCAGCTTGGTGTAGTGGTTAGGAGTGCGGACTTCTAATCTGGCGAGCTGGGTTTGATTCCCTGCTTCTCCTCCACATGCAACCAGCTGGGTGACCTTGGGCTTGCCATAACACTGATAAAGCTGTTCTGACCATGCAGTAATATCAGGACTCTCTCAGCCTCACCCACCTCACAGGGTGTCTGTTGTGGGGAAAGGGAAGGCGAATGTAGGCCACTTTGACTCCTTTGGGTAGAGAAAAGTGGCTGTCAAGCGCTGAGAGAACTCACAACTAGCTTCAATGATCAGAAAGCTTTATTGAGAAGTACTACACGCATCAAGACTGGCGAAGTCAAATCTGACCTGAGTACAGATTTGCTTCTTCTTATCAATACAATTCTCCCGCTCAAAACTTGAAAGTTCCCAAGGGAGGGGAGAAGGAGAGAAGAGGCACAGGCAATTAAAACAGTGATACATTCACATGGCCTTGACTGGGTGATAGCGAAACCGGGCCCAGCCGAGAGGCCTCAACAAGTGATAAGAGTTACAACAACATATATTTCACTTTTAATTGTTAGCAGGAATATAGGACCTGTAGCAACCAGGCGCCAAGCAATATAACTGTCATGGAAGAACTCAGGCTAATTTATGACAGAGATTCTACAATCCTGACAGTGGCATATAAGAACCGACTCTTCTTCTTCTGGAGGAAATGACAGCTTTGGTGGGTAGACTTTTTGGCACCATATTCCTGCTAAGTTCCTTCTCTTCCCCACGCTCTGGTCCCAAATCTTCATGACTTTCTCATGTTGGTGTTCACCTAGGGATGCTAGAAATCCCTTAAGATTTGCATTTGGGAAATTCCTGAAGATTTGGGGGTGGAGCCTGGGAACAGGAGGTTGGGTGAGGGGAGGGACCATAGGGAGGCATCTTGCCATACAGGCTACTTTCCAAAGCAGCTATTTTCTTCAGGGGAACTAATCTCTGTAGCCTGTAGATGAGTTAATCTCCAGTTACCACTTGGAGGCTGGAAACCTTAGTTGGCCATACTAGTTGCCCTTTCTACCGAAGGCAACTCTTGATATGAGAGCCAGGGGCAGGTGGGGACACCTTGACTGAGTTGAGGCAGGTGAAATCAAATACAGGCAACGCAGCAGCCTCAGTGCTTTCCTTTGTCCTCTCCTCATTGAAGTTGCCAGCTTTGTCGGCAAGGAGTTTTGTTGTCAAAGGGATCCAGTTCTGCACAACTCACAATTTGCAGTCATAAAGCCCAAGCTGACTGCAGGGTATTATTCTCTGTAGAACCATTGCTCAGTAGGTGTCTTTGAAAGGGGTGTGTGGTAAGCGCTGTCATTAAAGCTCTTGGATTTCAAATTGGAAGAAATCTCTATTGATCACATAACAACCCGAGCGTCTAAAAATGGCCACAGATAAAATCATCCTCAAATATGACTAAACCAAATCGCCATCAGGCCAAAGTATTCGTGCCTGTTCCCAAATGTTTGTTAGGGAATTTGGAGTCCTGAGAAAAGATGAGCAGCATCTCTCAACCTAAAAGGGTACCCCATTGGAAGATTAGAAATCAAGAGCTGCTGGGGAGGACAGGATCCCCCATTCTAAAGTAATGTGGGAAAGGATTATTTTAATGGACAGCCAGGTGATATTTAAATTTGTAACTACAAAATAGTCCAGGTTCCATTTCTTCTCCACCCTTGCCAATATTGGTGCTGTGTGGATTTTGGTCTACTCTACTGCTAAATGAAGAGCCTCTTGTGGCGCAGAGTGGTAAGACAGCAACATGCTGTCTGAAGCTGTCTGCCCATGAGTTTGGAGTTCGATCCCAGCAGCCGGCTCAAGGTTGACTCAGCCTTCCATCCTCCCGAGGTCGGTAAAAGAGTACCCAGCTTGCTGGGGGGTAAACGGTAAACCACCCCGTATTGAGTCTGCCATGAAAACGCTAGAGGGCATCACCCCAAGGGTCAGACATGACCTGGTGCTTGCACAGGGGATACCTTTACCTTTACATTTACCTTTACTGCTAAATGATCCAGATTTAGGGTTGCTGAAACAGCAGCAGGCTGGGCAGCAGGCTTCTGGAGAAAGATAAAGGAAGCCTATATGGAACTAACATAAAGGTATACTGACAGATCTGCATTTGGTCCTGAAACCTCCACAAGCTTGTGGAGCAATGACATCACCCAAAAGTAGGTCAATAAAATGTAGTGTTGGATAGTAAATGGTCTGTTAATGCTCAGGGGTTAGCCTAAAACAGGTGGGCAAAACATTGGCTGATCAAGTTTATCTAGGCTTCAGTCTGTCTACCTGGATGTGGAGGATGACCATTCATGGATTAAAAAATGGTAGCCAAGGGTGAAATCAATATCAGCCTATGACATGCAGTTGAAGGAAACATGCGGCATACTAAGAGACACCTGTAGAGAAGCTAGTAATCAGGTAAGATAGGAATGGCTTCATAGTGTTTAAAGTGGTTCTATCCTTTGTTGGATAACTGGGAAACTGAAAGAGACACAGTAATGATTTTGGAACAAGAACATTTTAGGGAAAAGGGACACTTAATTTGTAATTGCCAGAGTCAGCAAGAAAATAGGGAGACCAAGATATGGCCATGAAAATGGTTATTACCTGAGTTCCGTTTTGATAGAAGTCCTACAGAATAAAGAAATAAGGAAAACTACAAAAAAGGACACTTTTCTTTCTTTTATGAATATATTTATTGTATTGCCACTGGAAAGGTCTGTTTCTCTCTGTTTGGTTTAAATATTAGACTGTCCTTCTTATACTCTTGTAGGAAAAAATGGCTTTACAAGAAGGCTTACAGTGAAATATGTTGCCTACCTTTTAACTCAAAACTATGTTTCAGCCCAAACCAAAGAATAATGTTTCTTGCTCTGTGTATTTATTCTTTTCTTAAAGGGGTGGAACTAGATTACCCTGGAGGTCCCTTCCAACTCTATTATTCTATGACAGTTTTTGGTCAGCTCTAGGACTTCCTTTTTGTAACTATGAACTGAAAATACAAGTAAAGCTCAACTTTTCTTTTATGAAACTGGTATTATCAGACGGGCTGCCTTGATCCTGCTAATGGTAGCATCCTGGTTGGTAATAAAGCCTAGCAAAAACTTGGACAATATTTCTAATAATCACCACATGTCTTATGAAGGTCATAGATCATATCTGCTACTCAAATATCAGCCTATGACATGAAGCATGCTGGGTGACCTTGGGATAGTCATGTGATCTCGGTCTGCCCCTTCCAGGGCTGTCATGAGAATGACATGATAGGTAAGAAAGAAGTGTGTACTCGGTCCTCTTGAGTTCCTTCGAGTATGAGTGGGGTAAGCATCCACTAGATGGAATACTAGATAATACTGCTTAAAAACTATCTACTGATTTTAAAGCAATCATAAAATGCACTTTAAACCCACTTGGTTCATGTGCCGAGTGGGAACGGAAAGATTGACAGAAGCAATCAATTTTGTGTTCAATGTCTTGTGTGACTCCCATAAACTGTCAGACCAACTGGTCAATAGACACAATGAAGGCTTTCCTGCACTAATATTTTAGTTTTATAACCTTTAGACCTGAGCCAGACTTGACTTCATCCCATTTAAAGTGCTCGGATAAGAAATCAACAGTGTAAGCCATCTATCGCTTCAATGACAGCCTAAAATCAAGTTTTCTAGCCACAACATTAGTGGCTGGGAAGAGTTTAAAGCTATCTGAGGACATGTTAATCTGGAGATTTCTCAAGAGGGTTCCAGCCTCAAGAAATGCACTGTGATGAGCAGCTGTTATCAGACTCAAAGAAAGCTACAGCTGCTGCCATGAAATCCTATTGAGGCAACAAATGACTGCGTGTCTTATTGTGATGTCATGAGATAATGCAAAAGATAACATTTTGAAGACAAAGCACACTGTGATTGTATATCACATATAATTTTTCTGGGACTTCTGACAGAACTAGTACGCTATGGTGATTAGACAGATTTATCACGGAGGATAGGTCTATCAATAGATACTGGCCATAATCATTAAAAGGAACCTTCGTGTCTTGTAGCAGCAAACTTCTGAATATCAGTGCTAGGTATTCATTAGATGGAGTCCCTGATCTCTGTGCCCTGTCAGTTGACTTCCTTGGTAATTGTCAGCATGGCTACTGTGAGAAACAGGTTGCTGGACTTGATAGAGCACAGACCTAATCAACAGGGCTCTTCTTATAGGGTTGCCAGCTCTGGGTTGGGATTGGAAAATACTTGGGGGTAGAGCCTGGAGTGGGCAGAATTGTGGTCAGTATTGTATAATGCTATGGAGCCCACCCTCCAAAGCAGCCATTTTCTCCCAGGGAACTGATCTCTTTAGTCTGGAGATGACTTGTAATTCAGGGGGATCCCCAGGTCCGTGGTGGAGGCTCACATCTCTATCTTCTTATGGTGGACAGAAGCCAGAATTAAAATCCCTCTTCAGCCATCAAACATGCTGTGTGGCCACATGCAAGGCTTTTTCTGTTGGACTTATCGAATTCACTGAGAAATTACGAGGATTTAAAAAATGGGAAAGACCCCATGTATTCTACTCACATGTTTATTCTAGGAACACTCGACTAGGAATTCAACAAATGAAGAAATGTTACGTCCAAACAAGAATGAATGTATCCATTTGGGAATGGAATCTGTCCATTTGGGTTTTGCCTGGGAGATTGGCCTCTATGTTCTTTCAAGAGAGTTTATTGGGGACCAAGCTAGAAGGAATGGGTGTCCTTGAATTTGTCCCAGGGATGTGCTCCAGTTTTAAAGAATGAGTTGCCACTCGGGAACTTCTAAAAAGGGCATCATGGAGGGCCTGATTCTGGTCAGGAAAACCATAGTTCAGGAGGAAGAGAGGATCTAGAACTCAGTCTTTAAAATGATGGTGCATTCCCATGGTGAACTTGGAGATGCCCACCTCCTCTAGTTTGGCTCTGATTTTGTGGGCATAAGGGTCAGGACATAAGTATTAAGCCCACGTTACACTATTGTCACCAATATGATGCCTTCAGATCTATTTAGTGAACACTATAGACCAGGGGTAGTCAACCTGTGGTCCTCCAGATGTTCATGGACTACAATTCCCATGAGCCCCTGCCAGTGTTTGCTGGCAGGGGCTCATGGGAATTGCAGTCCATGAACATCTGGAGGACCACAGGTTGACTACCCCTGCTATAGACCATTCACCTATTGTACCACCTGATGGATATGCAAGATACCCAGTGCCAGAGCACGGGTCGATTTAGCCCATCTAACTGGTTGGAAGTAATTCCAAGGTCTCAACCAGAAATCTTTTCTGAGCCCAATTCTCAAGATGTTTTTAAAACTAGTTGGTGCTAGATATTTGAAGCAACAGTCTTGGGCATGCTGTGCATGTGAAGAGAAGAAATTATTTTTATGCCCTGTTTTTCACTACCCAAAGGAGTCCCAAAGCACCTTACAAACATGTTTCCCTTCCTCTGCCCACAACAGATGCCCTGCGAGGGAAGTGGGGCTGAGAGAACACTGAGAGAACTTCTCTGCAAGAACAGCTCAAAGAGAATTATGACTGGTCCAAGTTCACCTAGCTGGTAGCAAGTGGAGGAACGGGGAATCAAACCTGGTTCTCCACTGCTCTTTAACCACGACACCACAGTGGCTCTCTTTGCAAAGGTCTTCCATTGTGTTTTAGCATCTTTTTGACACATAAAGCTGTTTGACATAAAGTCCAGAACACTGGTCCATCTCACTCAGCATTGCCTGATAGCTATGCTCCTTCTCAAAGGAAGATCTTCCTTAGCATCTGTATCTGACCGAAGAGTCAGCTGTGTTGGTGGGTCATGGATGGCAGACTACGTAGGGAAGAGATGAAGAGTGGTTGAGATTCCTATCCCTATTCACTTTCCATATTCTGTAACAGGTCTCAGGGAGAATTAGGGGCCCTGTCTACATGCCAGGAGCCATTCTTTGCCTTCTGTCTCTTGATCACACTAGATTTGCTATTGATTATTAGAAACATTCTAATATCTCAAGGTTTCCTTTTGTTTGTTTGCAAACCTATTTATTGTGTCCTTGTACAGTGGTGGCCTTTCAATGATGGAGTACAAAGTACAATGATGGCTTTTCATTGATGGAGCAGATTCAGAGATCTGAACACAAAACAGATGTCAAAAACTGAAAGAGAAGAAAAATATTTTAAAAACCTGAGCATGGTCTGCTCACATCTTGAGCAAAGTGTAATGCGGAAGTCCAGTTTTTGCACACGGAAACTCCTTCAAAGTTAATATCAGCCTCTACTTTCATCTGAAAAGAGTGCTTTTGTGAGAATGTTTTCCAGTCCTCTGTTAATATCCTAAGCGACTTGAAAATAAATGGCTGTCAAGATGAGGAAACATGAGATTTGGCTGCATAAAGTCTTTTCATGAGCTCCTTCTTATCATCGACATCACAAGGGGTGGTTAGTCGAAGTAAGACCTATACTTTGCAATACTGAAACTATGCAACATTTCAGGAAAGGCAAATCATGCCAAAAGGCTGGAAAATCTGAAGCGGCTAGTCTGTGTGTGTTTATTTAGTGTCTGTTTGTAGAAAGGATTTGACAAGATAATCTGTTTTCCCTTACTTGTGTCAAATGACTCACCTTTTGTGAACTAATAGGACTTTTAATGCCGTTTTGCAAAGCTGGTGTCAACTTTATCTCAATATGTCACAAAGGACAAGAACCCAAATGTGGGAATGCATGACGCATTCGTCGTCCACGTTGTTATTATCTGTAATGTAAAGATTTGATATTTTCCATTTTAGTGTAATGGGGTCCAAAGGTTTTGAATGTGACACTCAGTGACTGCTAGGAAAACAAGGTGGCCTTTTCATCGTTCGGTCTGGCCAGTGAGTGAATAAACTGTGTTCTAGAACCAGTCAGGAAGAATTCTGGATGATCGCTAGGATTGTTCTGAATTGTTTTATGAAGCATATCAGATACAGGACATTAGCGGTTGTATTTCCATGACTGACAGGTAGATTCAAATGACAGCGTCAAGCTCCAGATTTTTCCATTGGATTAGCTCTCTTGATATAAGGCTCATTTCACATACTTGGGATAATGCACTTTAGAAGCCGATTTTCCTATTTTGCAAAGGAAAATCCAGTGGCAAAACCACATTAGATTGGATCTTGACACATTATGAAGAATCCATGTTTTTGTGGGTGCATGTTCTACCCCAAAAATCTCCAGGTATTTCCCAAGCCACAGTTGGTAAACAACAACATTCGCTCTGAATAGGTCTTGGGTGTTTGTGTGGGTCTTCTGGGAAGGCTTTTTATGACATGCAGAATCAGGAAACAGCATAGCATTCGGTGGATAAGCAATTGTGAGCATGATCCTATGAGAGACACAACCAACAAGAAGGGCAGAGAGATGGCACTGTTGTGCTTGGCTCCTGGGTGATAAATGGCCTTTATTTTGCCACTTAAGAGATCAGGGCCCTTCTGCATGATGGATAAGCTGATGAAAACTCACTAAATACGTTGTTTTTCTGATCTCTGCACAGAAGAGTTAATTTACTCTGCACAACTGATTTTGCTCTGCATGGTGAACTGCCTCTTCGGTACTTTAAGCGTCTTTTAAACGTTTCTGAAAGATGCTTTTCACCAATTCATTTCTCTCCTGCCTGCCAGAGACATCTATTAGCCATGCAGATAAGCTCTTTAGTTATGCAGATTAGTGACTGCCTTAGAGAACAAAGTGGAGTTGGCAAAACTACAGGGGGCAGGGCTATGAATTGTTTCATGCAGAGAGCATTGCAACGTAGTTTTTCAACAGGCTATATTCAATGCAGAACAACGATTGCAATATAATAAAGTGGTCTAAACTGGTTGTTTTTAAAACTGTTTTATTTGGCTCCATGCAGAATACCTCCAGGCCATGTGTTCATAGAATCATAGAGTTGGAAGGGGCCATACAGGCCATCTAGTCCAACCCCCTGCTCAACGCAGGATTAGCCCTAAGCATCCTAAAGCATCCAAGAAAAGTGTGCATCCAACCTTTGCTTGAAGACTTCCAGTGAGGGGGCGCTCACCACCTCCTTAGGCAGCCTATTCCACTGCTGAACTACTCTGACTGTGAAAAACTTTTTCCTGATATCTAGCCTATATCGTTGTACTTGAAGTTTAAACCCATTACTGCGTGTCCTTTCCTCTGCAGCCAGCAGAAACAGCATCCTGCCCTCCTCCAAGTGACAACCTTTCAAATACTTAAAGAGGGCTATCATGTCCCCTCTCAACCTCCTTTTCTCCAGGCTGAACATTCCCAAGTCCCTCAACCTATCTTCATAGGGCTTGGTCCCTTGGCCCCAGATCATCTTCGTCGCTCTCCTCTGTACCCTTTCAATTTTATCGATGTCCTTCTTGAAGTGAGGCCTCCAGAACTGCACACAGTACTCCAGGTGTGGTCTGACCAGTGCCGTATACAATGGGACTATGACATCTTGTGATTTTGATGTGATGCCTCTGTTGATACAACCCAAAATGGCATTTGCCTTTTTTACCGCTGCATCACACTGCCTGCTCATGTTTAGTTTACAATCCACAAGTACCCCAAGGTCTCGTTCACACACAGTGCTACCTAGAAGCGTATCCCCCATCCAGTAGGCATGCTTTTCATTTTTCTGACCCAGATGCAGAACTTTACACTTATCTTTATTAAATTGCATCTTGTTCTCATTTGCCCATTTTTCCATTGTGTTCAGATCTCGTTGAACTCTGTCTCTATCTTCCGGAGTATTTGCCAGTCCTCCCAATTTGGTGTCATCTGCAAACTTGATGAGTAGTCCCTCCACCCCCTCATCTAGATCATTAATAAATATGTTAAAAAGTACCGGGCCGAGCACCGAGCCCTGAGGTACCCCGCTACTCACCTCTCTCCAGTCTGATGAAACATTGGCTCTGTGTTGGCTCTGCAACAATTAGAAACACTCCTTTCCATTAATGAATCATGCAAATTTCCAAGGGAAAGATTTATCAAAGGCTATTAATCTTCGTCACTAAACAGGAAACCTCCATCCACTCAAGCAATATATACAATATAGTGTTGTACCCGCCACTGAGGTCCCCATCCTCCCCAGGCTGCATCCTCAAATCCCCCAGAGTTGCCCAACCTGGATCGAGCAGCCCTATTTCCCTATTCCCTGGCCAGGGAACCCAAAGCACACATCACCACCCAATCCCCACTTAGCTTGCAAGATGAGCCCGTTGGCGGATCCAGGGCCAATTTGGGGGCGTGTGAAAGTACACCAAGAGGCTCTGCTTACATTTATAGAACTGCAAGCCAGAATTTTTTTTCCTATCAGAGTAAAAAAAAACAAACATAAAATAAGAGAGGCTTGATAAAGAGGAAAGGAATCTATAATTTACTTTTAAGGGAAACCAGATAGCAGTGGACATTGGCCAGTGAGGCTACGGTGTCATACCGAAAGCAATGCCTTCAGTTCTCCTTTATGCATTACCTTATACCTGAGATGTCATCAACATAACCTTTCACTGTTACCTTCTCCATTTGATACCTTGGGCTTAACTGTAAATACTGCATCTGGTGGCGTTACTGGAAAGGGAGAGTGGGAAATAAAACACAACCACATCAGTTTCCTAAACTTGACACCTTGGAAGCTTTCTCCGTAGTGAGAAAGTGGGCAACTTTGCGAGTAGACGGTGAGATGGAAGTCAACTCGAGCTGGGAAGATTAAACGGAACCTGGGCTTATCTTTCATTAACAGATGTTGGGCTTCCCAAAAAAATAATCTTGCGACTGGAAGCCACCATCAATAACAAAGCATTTCTCTCCTCTGGTGCATCAGGCTGATTTATTTCCAGAACATAACTGCTTTCCCAAGAGTAAATGGATCGGTGTGGCAAAGGTGATGCTATCTTACAGGCTGACTCTAAACAAAGTGCCGGGCTTTCCGCTTCAGCATTTTCCTCTCCGTTAGCACACTCTGCGCTAGGGAGAGTATTAATAAAAGTCCGGGAGAGCCATTTATGATTGACAAGGCTACGAAAGCACTTCTGCTGTCAGGCTACAAACACTGGGCATGATTTTGCCCCTGCTCGGGAGTGTGGTGCAGTGTTGGCACATATATCCAAGCGCACTGCACGACAGGTAAGATCTGCCACACAGAGGCCACCCAATCTGATCCATGGGGCAGTGCACCAGTGGAATCCTCCCCACCTCTGTTGTTGCTGTATTCTTTACTTAGATATTTATACTCTGCTTTCTAACTATTGGGGGATCATAAAATCATAGAGTTGGAAGGTACTTCCAGCATCATCTAGTCCAACCCCTGTACAATCCTAAGCAGTTTACAACATCTTTCTTCTCTCCTCCATTCCAGGTTCAAGCCTGGCTACTTACATGGGCTCTTATAAGGTGATTTCACCAGGCCTATTCTAAATGCCTGCTGTGTTTCATTTCTTAGTCACTGCCAAGGTCAGGAGTTGGAAGGCAGATGGAGCAGGCAGCTTAGGCAGAAGTCATGTGTACTAAAATACTCAAGTGGGAGTCCATGAAGAAGGGACAAATAGACCCAAATCTCACCCACTCCCCAACGTCTCTGAACCCAGAGCTAGCAACCCTATATAAACAGTGGTGGCAGAATTTTTTTTAAAGCCAGAATTGGGTGTGTTATGTTATTTCCAGGGAAAACCCAGAAGTGACATCATGTCACTGTAAGAACCACCAGAAAAACTATAGTTTATCAGACTCCAACCCTCCCATTTCTCCCAGGGGTTGCTGGCTGCAATCTGGTAGCCCCACAACCTATCTTTATGTAAGATCTCTCTTGATGATGATGATGATGATGTCATCTGTTCAGTCATGTCCAACCCTCAGTGATTCTATAGGAAAGTCTTTGCCACGCACCCATCTCTGACTGCTTCTTTTAACAGGTTCATGGTCATCCCTGTATCGGCTTTGATTGTGTCGAGCCAGCGGATCCTTTTGCCGCTGACCATGCAGAGCATTAATGATTTTTCTAGCAAGTTTGATAGCCATAATATCTTGCCTTCAAATGATCCCTCTTAGCTTCCTCAAAAAGGTTGCCAACTGGCCCTGGTCCTTTAATAGGGGCTTAATATCCAAAAATTGGCAGCTGAAGCCTTTTTCTGGCATGAAGCTAAATAACGTGGAATAGGCTGCCTAAGGAAGTGGTGAGCTCCCCCTCACTGGCAGTCTTCAAGCAAAGATTGGATACTCACTTTTTCTTGGATGCTTTAGGATGCTTAGGGCTGATCCTGCGTAGAGCAGGGGGTTGGACTAGATGGCCTGTATGGCCCCTTCCAACTCTGTGATTCTATGATTCTAACATCACCTGCTAATTGCTGCAGATTATATTAATAGTAAAGGATTGGGTAAGACAGATGTTTAAAAGTTGGCAAATCTTTTCCCCAGCGTTCTCTGTCTGGTGCCCTCCAACTATCCTGAGACCCCTGACCCAGGTTACCAACCTCCCAGTGGGCCCTGAAGTTCTCCTGGAATTACAACTGATTTCCTGACCACAGCAATCATTTTCCCTGGATAAAGTGGCAACTTCAGAGCGTGGGATCTATGACAATGAGGGTTGCCAGCTCTGGGATGGGAAATACCTGGAGACTTTGAGAGTGAAGCCAGGATGTATAATGCTATGGAGTCCACCCTCCAAAGCAGCCATTTTCTCCAGGGGGACTGATCTCTTTAGTCTGGAGATGGCCTGTAATTCTGGGGTCCCACCTGGGACCAGCATTCCTTGCTCCTGTCTCTCCCCAAATCCTGCCCTAAGCAGGCACTGATCACAAATCTCCAAGATCACAAATCTCCATGAATTTTCCATGCCAGAGTGAGAAAGAAAATGGGCCATTACCAGCACTGCCATGATACCCATGGGTCTTTTAAAAGGAAACCCTCCCAAAGAGGAGCCTTGCTTCTCTCGTCGCTGCTGATCACTGGCTTCCTTTCCTTTCCTTGCTGAATGTTACAGAATCTGGTGTTGAAGCCTGTGGTGGTGTTTATGGCTCCTCAGGCTCATAAACAGCAAAGTGCGAAAACAATCCCGCTGACTTTGCAGCAGGGAATCTAGAAAATAATTAGCTCTAATAGCCCCTGTCCAGACACTTTATACTGCTGTGTTAAAGAGCAAACTCTCTAACAGGAAAAGCGCACACTTGCAGCTGAGATAAGGGAAGGCCATTCTGACCTGCCCTCCCCCCCTTCCCCAACAGAGTGCCTTGTTCTCCAAGAGAAGCAATTAAAAATCCTTCGTTGCATGCTTTTATTTCCTTCTTTTTTTTAAAGCCTTGTACTGTGGTTATGGAAGCTCTATTTCTAGAATTTAATTACAGAAGCAACCCCATTATGTGGCCCGCTGCACAAAGTATCGGCTGAGTCCAGGAAGATCTTGTTCCTGTCCACGCCCAGGGATCGCCTCCCGGAGGGACTTTGGGCTCATCATGGTGGGTCTCCATCCATAAACCGGGACTGTTAATGACCATCCTTGCATTGAGGGCTGGCATTGAGAGTGTGGTAATGTCAGATTAGGGCAGCCTTTCTCAACTTTTTTACCATTGAGAAACCCCTGAAGCATTCTCCAGGTTTTGAGAAACCGCAGAAGTGGTGCAATTGTGCCAAATATGGCTGGGAAGCCAAGTGGTATACATGCCCACCTAGGGCCCCTCCCCTTCTCACCCTCTCCAGGCCCATCATTGGTCATTTTGGGAGGGCTGGGTGGGTTGGCATGACCATATATGGTCATATCACCCAATAAACATTTAACAAATGTAAGGATATATAAATTAACTCCCACCCATTTGGGAAACCCTTCCAGGATTATAAAGAAACCCCAGGGATTCACAAAACCCTGATTGAGAAAGTCTGGATTGGAGTCTGGGAGATGAAGCTTCAAATGCTCCCTCTGTTATGAAGTTTGCTTGTTGACTCTGGACAAGTCACTTCTTCATTCTAACCCGACAAGGCTGTTGTGAGGATAAAATGGAGGAAGGGGAAACCAAGTCTTCTGTCCCAAACACCTTGGAGGAAGAGTGTGATAGAAATGTGATTAAGCATTTGCAGTGCACCCATGATTTTGCAAGCATTCCTTTAATAGGAGATGTCAAGTAGTAAGCAGCTGCCACAGAGAACCTCTTTACTAGGAATGGCCAAAGAGTAATGAGCCACTTCTGAGTCCCACAGAACACACCATCAAGCTTCTTCTAGGACCATAGCAAAGATCATCATGGCTAGAAGATCATCAAGAGAGGGGATGAGCAGAGAAACTTGCTTCAGGACTCAATAGGACAAGTCTGAAGTTCATAGCCTTCTTGAAATGGAGATCAGAAGTTGTTGCAGACTTAATTAGATGGGATAGTGCAGGTTACTGGAATATGTATGTGTGTGGAAAGAGTCACAGCCAATCTATGGTGAATCTATGTGGCTTTCAAAGCAGACTCACAGAGGTGGTGGTTGGTCATTGCCTTGAATTCCTTGGTGGTTTCCTGTTCAAATACTAACCAGGGCTGGCCCTGTTTAACATTCAAGTGCTGATAAGTTCAGGCTAGCCTGGGGTTTCCAGGTCAGGGCAGATACTTTTCTTTGAAAATGCAGAAGCCTGAAGTCAACCAGATCCTATCTTAGCTCTGATTTGAATGTATGCAGAAAGAAATGCAGTGGCTCTTATTAATGAAGCTAATGTTCAGTTTTAGGAGATGTATGAAGCAACTAGTCGGTCAACTTGGTAGCAGTCTCTAGTGGTTGTAAGCCATGGCACCTCCTGAAGCACAGTCCCGTTAGCTTGTGATCTCCCTCCAGTTTCTAACTCCTTTCTTGGATGGCTAATTTTGGTATTTCTGAAAATAGGAAAGAATTAGGACACTTTCTGGTAAATCAAGGCTCAGATGAAAGTGTGGGTTATTTGGGTTTGCTCCTAAAATAGAATTTTTGGAAACAAATTGCTCTTCCCTTAAAATAAATAAACCGTGTGTGCATCTTGCAGGATCATAGCAAAGATCATTCAGGCCAGAGTTGTGTTTCGTGCCAGAAATGGCCTTGTGCCAGGAAATGCTATGTTTTCTAGTGCCATCAAAAGTATAGCCACTTCACAATTCACTGTTTTTCTACAATTGGATTAACTACACAATGAATTCAAACATCCAAGGACACTGTATAAAGCCAGCAGAAATCCATCTTCATGTGAGTTGGCTGCTGATGCTTTTGCAAGAAGTTAACAGCCAGACTGATTCCTTCACTTCCTCATTGAGAACCATTCTAAGACTCAAGCAGTTTCAAGCAGAGTCCTCTTATTGGGGGCCTTGAACAGGAGCATGTGATTTAGTGGCAGTGGCTACACTAAGTTCTGGGAGAACCAGGTTGGAGTCCCCACTGTGCCCTGGAGATTTCGTAGGTGATCTTGGACCATTCAATGTCTTTCAGTCTAACCTACATTACAGTGTCCTTATTAAGAGGATAAAATGGAGATACAAATGGGATAGAAATAAATTTATTTTGTATCAGGACAGGGGGTTGGGGATTGTGATTGCCAAGGGTCTATGTATCCCACCCACCCTGACTCTTGAGTCATGGGATAAGATCCTGGGGCAGAGATCTTGGGTCACAAATTTGTACCAGGCCAAGAAAAACTAAGGCTAGGCACAAATTCTGTTCTAGAGTTATGTAGGGAATTGGTCTTTGTAATTACACAATAGTGAAATATATTTGGCACCAACTCACATTGTTGTATTGTTTCATCCTTTCACTGTCTGGTGCAGAAGCCCTAACATAGAAAATAGATGCTGGGGCTAAGCTCTGGAACTGAAAAACCTCTCCCCTTCCTCCATCCATAGTTAAATCTCTTCATGATAGGTTTTAGGCATTTCTGTGACTAGCTTTCCCTCTCTCAAAGACTTGGAGTAAGTAAAAATATTTTAGTGGGAGGCTATAATAAAAATATTTTTTTTGTTATTGGTTATTTGGTTATTAAACACAATTTTATACTTTGGTGGTTTCAGAATTGAGACTTGGGTTAAATATTTTGGCTAGATGTTCTTTAGGTCCATCCCACCTACGAATTGTAGGTCCACCCCGTGCCAAGAGGAGTGGTTTTACAAATCCAATAAATCAAATCAACCCATCAAAAAGAAAACTATAAAGGTAAAGGTAAAGGTATCCCCTGTGCAAGCACCGAGTCATGTCTGACCCTTGGGGTGACGCCCTCTAGCATTTTCATGGCAGACTCAATACGGGGTGGTTTGCCAGTGCCTTCCCCAGTCATGACCGTTTACCCCCCAGCAGCAAGCTGGGTACTCATTTTACCGACCTTGGAAGGATGGAAGGCTGAGTCGACCTTGAGCCGGCTGCTGAGATTGAACCCCCAGTTTCATGGGCAGAGCTTCAGACTGCATGTCTGCTGCCTTACCACTCTGCGCCACAAGAGGCTCAAGAAAACTATACTTATCCTCATATGAAAAAAAGCATAAATGCTTGTTCAAATATAAAATAACTTCCCAAGGGAATTATAAATAGCCATAACAGTAGTAAGTAGGACATAGCTTGTCTATCAGAATACCGCCAGGGCAAGAAAAAATGTAGTTGTTTTTGCTATTGAATTTCATTAGCTGGATCAGTAAATTCAACTTGAAATTCAGTCCCTGCTTGAGAAATCAAGTGTGGTTTTATGCTTCCAGTAACAGTTGAAGCCTGAAGCAACCTGAACTAGGGACATCATTTATATAGCCCTCTTAAGGCATATTTATTGGCTGTGGCTAACAGGTTTTTGGAGGGTCAGCTAGGATGACCTAAGCCACTCAAATGAGCAGAATGCTGTGCTGGGAATTAGGTGAGTGGCTTCCAAATCAGGTCTGATTGGGCTTCAGCCTGAAGGATAGCAACTGCTTTCCTAAAATCTATTTTTGCTGGACTAGCTTAATCACTTAGACTCTTGAGAATAGAGATTAGTCAGCCTCAAAAATGGGATAGGCAACATGTTGCTGCTGTTTTCAGTATCTTTGAGCCTGGCCAAACATGACCTTTTCCATATTATATATATTTATAGGTGTTATGACAGAGGAACGCCCAACTCCTAGATCAACACAGAAGAGGCACTGGCCTCAAGATAGGTCATCCTCTTTCCTAGGAATGAGGCCCACAAAATCCTAGGATTTGGAATTGAGAGGAGATAGGCTCTCTTTATGGAGACAAATGGGCAGGACATGGCTATTTGTCCACTTGCACAGCATGTTGGCACAGCATGGGAGCCTGACCAAGCAATCAGCAAACTGCAACACAACCCGCAAAGTCCATAGGCACCCTGGGGACCCGCACCGTTCCCTGTCAGGAGAGCAGATCCCCTTGCCTACTGAAGTCCGCCCTATGGGAAGTGACCTATGTGGGGGAGCCAATGGGCATCCACCTCATTTGGCTGTCCCCAGGACGCCTGGCAAAACAAGCCCCTGGTCTCCCAGCTGGGTAAGCCACACTCGTTTACATGCCACCTCTTATGGAGGTCCCGAACCCCAGGAAGTCCAATCGCACACCAGCTCCCTGCCAACAGGCTCCGTCCCAAGCGAACCCGCAACTGTGACAAAATATTAACAGAGAGTATCCACCTCAAACACTGACATAGGGTGGGAGGGTGGGAAGCTGCTCTGCGGTGTCCTGGAGAAGAGGCTGGGACCCACACACGTGGCACCTTTAGAGGCACCATGGTCCCGCCTCTCCATTTTACATTCTGCGAGCTGCAAGCACGCAGCACGCCAGGGCCGCTGGGGCAGTCGTGTCCGCTTCCAGCCAGCCCTCTGCAGCATCAACCAGCAGCTGCGGTGAGTCTTTGTCGCACATTGTGGATATCCTAAATTAGAGCAATAAAAGTTGAAGACATGCACCTTGGTTGAGGATGGTCGAAATGGAGGGAAGACTGCATAACCAGCCTTGGTTTCAAAGCTTCCAAAAAGAGTCTTTCCCTTCTTCCAAAGTGAACGTCAACATAACACCAGGGACTTGGCTGCTTAGTTAGCTTCATGTTTTGTTTTTGCTTCTCGGTTCTGTAACATCTCTGCAATGGTCCCCCACATGCAGCTAGCTGGGTGGCCTTGGGTTCACCACATCACTGATGAAGCTGTTGTGACCAAGCAGTGATATCATGGTGCTCTCAGCCTCACCTCCCTCGCAGGTTGTCTGTTGTGGGGAAAGGAGAAGGAAGGTGATTGTAAGCCACTTTGAGACTCCTTCTGGTAGAGAAGAGCGGCATATGAGAACCAATTCTTCTTATTTTTCTCCTTCTCCTCTTCCATTGCACCTGGTCACCTTATTCAATATGTGGTAGTCGATACTAGAAACTGGAATGTGCAAACTCCTGAGAGTATGGTTTAACTATGGGAAGTTCCATATTAAAAGTAACACCCTGAGGAGAATCTCAAGATTGAAATGTTCAAAATGCTGATGGTTTCTGTGACCTCCACATGAAGTGGTTTGTTTAACTGAATGTACAGAAACCATAAGCGTTGATCATTGACAGCATTTTGCTCTGGAGCTGTTCTTGCTCTCATTCTGCCTCCCCCCCCCCCACAACACAGGCAGCTACTGTAAAACTCAGCTGTATGACACAGATAACAAGAACTTGCAATCTTATGAAGTATTTTGAGGAAAGACAGGTGTGCCGGGATTCCTGCCAACATGACCCAATTAACCTCATCCAGAAGCACCTATGCTGATAACCTCAAGGTGAAACGCAAACATCAAACAACTCATGCAGTACACAGTTCATCACAAGTCCCCCAGCACCCATAAGTTAGGGTTTGCAAACCTTAGTGACGCAAACGCAGATTCGTCCTGTCAGCTCTGCTGTGTCAACCCTATTGTAAATGACCCTTTTCCAGAAATCTGTCCAAGCCACCAACAAGTAATTTGAACCTGGGTCTTAATCAGGTTGAGAGTTGATCCCCCAAATATAAATAGGAGCAATATCTATCTCACCTAAATAAATATTCATTTTACATTAAATTCCCCCCCCAGTTAAAACCTGCAGGCATTCATTACAGAGGAAAGGACACGCAGTAATGGGTTTAAACTTCAAGTACAACGATATAGGCTAGATATCAGGAAAAAAATTTTCACAGTCAGAGTAGTTCAGCAGTGGAATAGGCTGCCTAAGGAGGTGGTGAGCTCCCCCTCACTGGCAGTCTTCAAGCAAAGGTTGGATACACACTTTTCTTGGATGCTTTAGGATGCTTAGGGCTGATCCTGCGTTGAGCAGGGGGTTGGACTAGATGGCCTGTATGGCCCCTTCCAACTCTATGATTCTGTGATTCTATGATTACTTTCTAGTGAGCAGCAACCATTTACCGAAGCTGTAAGGCACAGACGTACTGAAACCTTAGAAATGACTTAAAATGATGAGCTAGGCAGATATTTGCAGCTCCCTACACAGAATGGCCTGCAAGTTAAAAGGCACTAAAAATAGGTGCTGATGCTTACATCTAAAAGTCAACATTTCCTGCTCTGGGGGGAAAAAAATCAACATTATGTTGATGTGTCCCATCACTGCTGTCCAGCTGTTTCACTTCCCAAATCATTGTCTCGGTTTGCATGCAAAGCACTTTCCCTCCCTCCTTCTGCCAGCCTTCCCCAAGGCAACATGAAGGCAAGTAAACTGGAGTGCTTTCCTTTACGCTTCAGCCATAATATGAAAAGTTCTCGAAACAAAATCAGCACCCTTGGCTCCAGCTGTAGAAGTAGCACAGTCCATTTTAATGAGGACTTTGCTGACACCTGCCCAGTCTGATGTCTCCACAGGACTTCCGGGACACTTTGCTTTGGGGAAAGAAGACAGGTGTTGACAGAGTGCCTGGGCAAATAACAGCATTGTTAGGTTGAGCTGCAAAAATATATATTTTTTTAATTTTCAAATATTTATTACGTAAAGTGCGCTAATGTGATGTCTTTAAATTATGATGACCATGTTTTTAATATGTTGAACTAGTGAACTTGAAACTAGTTTATTTGAACATTTTAAATTTATTTGAAAAAGTTTAACAAATTACTTTTGCAGCTCAGCTTTTGTTAGGGTTCCTAACTTTCCTGGTTAGGTTGGGTTTTGGTTTCCCTTTTTGGTTTTGCATTGAATAACAGAGTTCCCAAAGGCAACAGATGACAGCCAAGTCTGCAAAGAGGTTGCCAGATAACAGGGTCTGGCCTGAAGTTCCAAGGTTTGAGCCTCCTTCTTTGGGTCTCCTGGGGAAAGACTAACACCTTAGAGTTAGGGAACAGAAACAAGGTGACAGGCTAGCATTTTGCTGGGCTTGATAGCTCCATGCTCATGAGACTCCATCCTAAGACACCATCCAAGGCCAGGTGTTGCGCCCTGGTCCCCCTAGGTGTCATCCTGTCATCTCCCATCCTATCCTCTCTCGCTAGGATTCACCTTGTCCCACCAAGCTCTGTTCTCTCACCTATGAACCACTATGCTTCACTTTGCACACTGGACCTCAAGGGGCCTGGTGACCCTACGCATACTCTTACGTAATGAATATATATTACTGTTTTTTTAAAAAAATGGGTGGATAGAGTACATATTGTCTTGGTACTTCTGGCAATACAAGAAAAAGCAAAAAATAAAATAAAATTGAAATACCCAGGCTGAGTAAGCAGTGAGCCTCCTCGGCATTACGTTTACCAGGATTGTTTCCATATGGGGATTTTTTTCCCCCTAGGAGGCATCCAGTAGGTCCCGCTTTTATTTAAGAGCTTTCACATGAGGCCACAGATTGTGGGCTCCCTTCTTTGCTCCAAGCTTAAATGGAAAACAGTGTGGCAACTGTAAAAATTGCAGCCAACTGGGGGAGGGGGGAAGGGCTAGGGCCCCCTTCAAAATGGCAGCACTCATCTTGGCCATTCTGCCCCTTTAAAGCCTGATTTAAAAAAAACAAAACAAAAACCAACACTCAATAAAACCCCAATATGGGCTTAGCTATAAACATCATCTCAACTGCTCTCTCTCTCTCTCTCTCTCTCTCTCTGTTTGTGTGCCGTGGCAGCAACATTATCATTGGGTTGGTGTTTCTGTGCTGATGTGATAAGCAGGAAGGGAATGGGGAGAGGAAGTAAGAGCTCAGGGACAGAGTATGTGAGTGCCGTCCCTGCATGCTGCAATCTTGCTCACTGCTGCTTGTGCAGCAGGGGTGACTTTTCTTGTCCCCTGCATAAAAGCACCCCAGCACTTGTTAATTGGATCCTTGATAGTGGAAAGTGCTGCCAAGTCACAGCTGATTCATGATGGTGGGAAATCCCACCAAGGGATTTCCAAACAAGAGATGTTCAAAGGTGGTTGGCCATTTTCTGCTTTCATGTCATGGCTCTGGTTTTATTTGGGCTGGGAAATGCATTGTTTGGTATGCAAAGAAGAAAACCAGAGCACCCTGAAAGATGCTGAAAGAAAGCAATTAGATAGCCACCCCAAGGTGGTTCGCTGGGAGGGGCGGGGTATAAATAATTTTTTAGAACAAAATAGAATAGTGAGGACAGCACCTTCTCTCTCCTGTTCA
Source organism: Paroedura picta (assembly GCF_049243985.1). Taxonomy (NCBI): domain Eukaryota; kingdom Metazoa; phylum Chordata; class Lepidosauria; order Squamata; family Gekkonidae; genus Paroedura; species Paroedura picta. The sequence continues at coordinate 24,401,104 of NC_135377.1, forward strand.
CTCCTTGTCTGTCTCTGGATTGCTAATCTTGACGCAATTTCCTCATCCTTCTCAAAAGTTATTCATTCAGTCTACCTTCTCTCTCAGCTAGGAACCTATCTTTGTCTGTCCTCTTTCCTATCAAGTATAAAGGTAAAGGTAAAGGTATCCCCTGTGCAAGCACCGAGTCATGTCTGACCCTTGGGGTGATGCCCTCTAGCGTTTTCATGGCAGACTCAATACTGGGTGGTTTGCCAGTGCCTTCCCCAGTCATGACCGTTTACCCCCCAGCAAGCTGGGTACTCATTTTACCGACCTCGGAAGGATGGAAGGCTGAGTCAACCTTGAGCCGGCTGCTGAGATTGAACTCCCAGCTTCATGGGCAGAGCTTCAGACTGCATGTCTGCTGCCTTACCACTCTGCACCACAAGAGGCTCTGTCCTATCAAGTATATTAGTTCCTAAATGAACCTGTGTCTGCTCTTTAATCATGTTGTGCACCATTGCTGTGTTAATTGCTCTGCCAACAGAGGTTATAATTAAGCACATCTCTTATTAAAGGTAGAAAGATGGACAAAGATGTTAAGGAGAGAACAAATTAAAAGCCATTTCATCAACAAACAAAAAAAAGACTTGTGGACTGTTACTAAGACTGACTGTCCAGCTGATCTTGCAGAGGAAGAGACTGCATGGCATGTGAAAAATGATCAGGCAAGAGGTGCCTTTGGTTTAACAGACAGAGGTCTGTTAAGATGCTGATTGCTGAGGCTATTTGGACTAAGTTAGAAAAGATTCCATGTAAAATCCTTAAAGGGCCAGCTTTACCTTCAGAAACACTTGTTTAGCATGAGAATGCAGGGAAGTGGGAACCTTTGAAACTTTTTGACAAGATTTTGGAATTAGCTAAGCAACTGAGAAGTGCAGGAAAACAAACAACAGGTGAGAACATGCTTGTGTTAATTTTAATCAGCCTCCCAGAATCACATGAAAATGCAGCATCTCAAATTGAGTCTAAAGAACAATTTGTCGCTCCAAAGCATTATCATCAATTTGAGGAGGAATATGATGCTCAGGAATTAAGGAGAGTAGAGATTAGCCAAATAGCTTTGAATATTAATAACAAAGGTGAGAAAATGTGTCACCTCTGTGGGAAGCAAGGCCACATTAAGAAGGACTGTTCTACCACGGAGGGAAGCATTTTCCAAAGCAACAAGGGTTGAGGAAGTGAGATCAAATTTAATCAGCCAATAAAGAAATGCTTCATATTATCACCAGAAGCCACAAAATGTGATATATGGCATTGATTCCAGGACCACAGCCCACATGTGAGCTGATAAAGCATTTTTTCTTTGAAATTAAGAGTTGCAGATGGAAGCTCTGTCATGGCTGAAGGTGTTGGTTCTAGGAAAATAAAATGCAAGCTCCCAAATGGAGAAACCCAAGAAGTTCTCATTATGAAGCTACTGAATAATCTTATCTCTGTAAGAACACTAGCAAAGCAAGGAATGATAGCATCTTCTAGAAAGAGATGTTTAATCAGAAAGACAGGACAATTAATTGCAACTGGAGTTGTGAATCAGGATTTGTACACGCTGCTGCAGGGCAGACTGGGACTTTTTTAAATTTTGCAGGAAGATGGGATCGCATTCTCATGGAAAAACCAGTGGTCCCCCCTCCCCATGTGGTGGAATCTGCCTGCTGTGGCTACAACCCCTGGGGGGACACATTTCACCAGTGGACCAGGTTCCCCACTGAAATGTGTCTCGCGTAAAGACACATTTCAGCACTGGAGCCAATCCGGTGCTGAAATGTGTCCCCTGTGGGGACACAGAAAGCTGTGGAGCATGTAGCTCCACAGCAACGTACCAGCAGCGGCCCAGACTAGCACCACTGGTGCAGAATTGACCTAAGAGGTGCACATTGCTTATGGAAAGACTTGGACATCTATGTGTAGACCTATATTAGTGACATTCTTTTCCCTTTGGCTTGAGTTTCTAATCCAAAGAGAAGCTGGTTTTGTATCTTTAGCCAAAACCTTTTCCCAAGGTAACTATGACTAAATTACTTCAATGCTCAATCATTGTTTTTTACTTCTCTTAACGTAGACTTCAAAGTAGGGATACATGCACAAGAACTCTGATTCATTACAAGAAATCCATTCAAGAGCAGTAGACATATCTAAACTTTGTCTTAGGCAGGTTTTAGCCTATTAGCAAAATTCATCGAGAGGAACGTGTATTGAACTTTAAGTACACTAGCATAAAAAGTGTTTGATTAATCTGATCCCGATTAATTTGTATGGAAATCAGTAGACCCAGCTGCATTTTCTAGAATCAGGAGTTCTGACAACATTTAATTACCCACTGACAAATGCTTCTTATTTGTTTACACTAAGATTTCTCCAGGCTAAACATGATAATTGCTGTGCATATGCTCAGGGCCAGCAGAACTGGCCATCTGATGACTCAGTCCAAGGGTGATATTAAAGGCTGACTGGATAGTCACTGGGTTAAAAGTTTGAGCAGGTTCAGAGTGGGAAAGTATACCTCACTTCAGGGTTACATACTTTTTGCTAAAATGATTTACGATATCGGGAAAAGCGTTACCCTCCAGGACTTGTGGAAAACTTACATAGTGCAACCAGAGAGAAGTGAACCTCTGCTAGTATTGAACCTCATTAAAAACCTGAACCTGGCTACCTGCACTGAATAATTTCCCCTAATGGTTGAACATGTGCTGCATTTTTTTTTAAAAACAGGTGTCTATTTTTATTGCTATCCTGCATCCCTGTGGGATCTTGCATAATGAAAAACTGAACTGCAGGCAAGCCTTCAAGTTATTATGGTCAAAATGAGGATTTTTATTAACCATTGTGGTTTTATCTCCGGGGCTGATAATTACAAAAAACATTTGGATTCCACTTTCACTTTGACTTATGCTTTCCCTTGGATGTAGTCAAACTGCGGCCCTCCAGATGTCCATGGACTACAATTCCCAGGAGCCCCTGCCAGCAAATGCTGGCAGGGGCTCCTGGGAATTGTAGTCCATGGACATCTGGAGGGCCGCAGTTTGACTACCCCTGATGTAGGTAAACGCTGGCAGGATCAGTGGAGAGATCTGCATCTGCCTTGGAATGTATCTCAGTTCTAGCAGAATACCTGCAGGACACAGCTGTAATTCTTTTCCATTTTCCCATTCTAACAAACATGTATAGAACTTTATAAATAAGTACACAAAGAGAACTCTACTGGATGAAAAGATAGCATCCTCTCTCTAGATTCCTCACACTGTCAAGCTTAGAAAATCTATCCTGACAATGGAGTCCAATTTGTGAGAAGGCTTCTGAGTTCTGATCATGCACAGGCTTTTGGAAGGAAGGGCTGATGAGAATTGCATGAGCCATGCTGGAAGATTGGATTCACTGTACAATTCATCAACAGAATGTATTCATTGTATACCTTACGTCCCCTTTCAGATTCGCAATTATTTTTTTTCCTGATGTGTTATTTAAGAATCTGTAGGCCGTGTTATAAATCAAAGTATTCAAAGGATAAGCTTTTGTGTGCGTGCATAATTCTTCAGATACATATGTATCTGAAAAAGAATGCACACATGAATACCTATCCCTCGAATAAAACTTGCTTGGTCTTAAAGGGACCACTGGACTCAAACTTCGTTCTGCTGCTTCAGACTAACATGGCGACCCACCTGAATCCAAATCCAAGTAAAACACTTGTTAAGTTCCCTTGCTCTCAATGGCAAAATTAAGCAATGTAGTGGTAACCTCAGGCTAGGATTGGGAGGCCCAGGTTCACATACCCACAATCCCTTGAAGCGCACTGCACAACATTGGGCTGGTCACCCTCAGCATAACCTACTACACAGGTGTATTGTGAGGATACATTTGAGGGGGGGCAATTTATACCACTCGGAAGGAAAGGTGGGATAAAATGTATTAATCTAGTCAATAATCTTATCATTGCCAGTAAAATCAATGAGATTCAAAGGCTGCGGCTGATTTGTGGTGGCTGATTTTTCTTCCAAAACTTGCGGTAAATGTAAAGAAGTCAACTCAATGGGCTGCAAATAGCCATTTACCCGCCCCCAAAAGATGATAAATTAAAATGGATGCTGTTCTTGTTTTGACTCTTGACAGCTGGTTCTCTGCAGAACAGCTGTGCCCATCTGTGCCTGTGCTTTCCCATTTCTGCTCTCACAGTTGCTATGAGACCAGCCTGAGCAGGCAAATCCTGAAGAATCCTGCAATGCCTTTAATGGGATGACCATTTAGGAGAGGCCAAGAGGCCCAATTATTGAATGGTGGAAGCTCTTTATCTCATCAACATGCCTTCTTTGAAACACAAAGTGAGGTTCCAGCTTGGCTACATGCAAGAGAACAGGTACAGCTGCCCCGCATCCGCTTCATTATAGAAGTATGCACAGATGAAGTGTTTCCATAGCGATGCCCTGTAGATAGTTGCACTGTTCCACTTGCCCCTCTTTCCCCATTACAAGCAAAGAGAATGCCGTAAAATCAGAGCTTTCAAATGGCAGAGATGATGTTTAGACATGTGATGTGATGCCATTAAGGCTGTGTCATAACAAATACGAAATTGGACCGACAGATTTTACCGCCTAAAAATCCCAAAGGAAATCAATTTCAATACATGAAGGAATTTCACATTTGTTTGCTTACATTTTCCTTAAATTACATGGGGCATATGTTTTGGTAAACATTTGGAATAATTAACAGCCTTGAACCTTGAACCTGGTATTGCTGACTGAGCAATTAAGACCCTATGGTGGGCACCAGGAATACAACAAAAATTTGACTCTTCTTATGGTGCAGGAGTTGGTATGCTGAGGCTGTAGCAAATGCAGATCAAGCAGAATAGCAATTTGGGTTCAGTGTTGTAAAATACTGTTAAGCTACATCTCAAAGACTTAGGAATGTTAACTCAGATATTCAGTTTCCCATGTGAACTTGCATTCCGCTCACTTTTTATATTTTTGTTGTTGTTAGGTGCGAAGTCTTGTCTGACCCATCGTGACCCCATGGACAATGATCCTCCAGACCTTCCTGTCCTCCACCATTCCCCGGAGTCCATTTAAGTTTGCCCCTACTGCTTCAGTGACTCCATCCAGCCACCTCATTCTCTGTCGTCCCCTTCTTCTTTTGCCCTCGATCTCTCCCAGCATTAGGCTCTTCTCCAGGGAGTCCCCTCAGTCACCATGGCTAGTAGCTACTGCCAGACCTATCCTCCACAAAACTATTTAAACCTCTTTTAAAGCTGTTTATCCCTGTGCCCATCACTACATCCTCTTGTCACAAAGTTCACATTTAAATCACATTTGGTTGTTCTGAACCCACTGCCCATCTGCCTCAGTGAATGCCCCTAAGTTCTAGTATTTTGGTAGAGGGAGAAAAATGTCTCTTTGCCAACTCTCTCTACCCCATGCATAATTTTATGAACCTCTGTCATGTCCTTCCCAGTCATCCTTTCCACCTAGGGAAGGGGCTCCAGCCCAGTCATCTTGGTTGCCCTCCTCTATCCTTTTACCAGCTCTTCAATGTCCTTTTGGGGATATGGTGACCGGAACTGTACACAGTATTCCAAAAGAGGCCACACCATAAAGCTATACAAGGACATTAAAATATTGGCTGTTTTATTCTCACTCCCTTTCCTAACATATAGTGTAGTATACTGCAATGGTTATCATATGAGCATAGAGTTGGAGAGATCCAAATTCAAATCTTCCATGAAGGAGTAGGTACAGGTTATATTTTTGCTGGGACATTCCGGGATTGGGTTGTGTTCTGAACTTACGCTCTTCCCAGGTCTGTATGGGCTTGGGAAGTCCACCCTTAGTTTTTGGATCCCTTTAGTATAATTGGATTGGGATAGTCCTGTGCCAAGAGAGGGACCTTAGACTTTCCTTCTGTACTGCTTTTCTGATAAGAAATGGGCCTGAGCCACTTTAGATTTCCAGAACAGTGAAAATTCACCACTAAGACTGTTTTAAGGGGGAGTAGGGTTATCAGGGCCTGGTAACCAGTGAAGACCGTTGGGAGGTGGCCCTCAGTGAAAGTGTGATGACACTTTTGCATCTGATGTTACTTCTGGATTTCCCCGCACATCCTCTCTAGGAATCACCAGAAAGACCATGGTTTAACCATACAATTTCCAGAGATTCCTAGACAGGCATGATGTCATGTCTGAGATTCCCAGAAGTGACATCATACTATTGCCAGCAGTGTTTTTAATTTTTTTGTTTCCCTCAGGAGTGTTACAAACACTTGGCAGTCCTAGGGGGGGGGGGTGATCTAAGAGACCTTTCTCTGCCTGCAGTGAACCCAGTCCAGTCAAGCCTCAAATGTGTGGAATTTCAGAACATACCTCTCCACCTGTCCTGGGGGCATTCTAGAAATGTCTAGTTAGGCCAACAAAGTACACCGGGGTGAAGTTGGACCTGTCATCATCTTTCTGCCTCCCCTATCTCACAGGATTGTCATGAGGGTAAAATGGAGAAGACGGACCCTGAAAGCTGCTCTGAATGCCTTGAAGAAGGTGGTGAAATAAAAATGCACTAAACAGATAACTTCAAACATCCAAATTCCTAAATATGGTCCATCTATATGCTAAAGGGCGTGGACTGCTGATGGCCATTTATGCACATTCATTCCAAGGCTACCCATCTCTTCCTAACAGAGACTTGGGTAGCATCTTGTCAGGCAGAAATTCAACAGGCAAGCTTTTCCACATCAGTGCACTATTATGTTGAGAAAAGATGTCCGTTGCTTTGCTCTCGGACGTGCAGCTGCTCCAGGCTTGTAGAGCATCTGGTGAGAGGGGGAAATGGCAGCCACCGTTTGTACAAGCAGCTTATCTGGGTCAGAAAGGTTTACAAATGCTCATACATTCAGCTACTTAATGCAGGGGTGGGGGGAGAGTATGGGCTGCTAAAGTTTTTAAGGAACAGAAACAAATCCCCAGACATTTGTGGGAAGCCCACCCTTAATTTTCAGATCCCTTTAGTATAATCATCGAATGGGCTGGCTGTTTTCAAATTGAGCCTAAGGGGAAAACTACACCCAAGGTGAATTCTGAAACAACTGTGTCATAGGGAAACTGATCCTTCAGTGATTCTTATCGAATCCGTTGAATGTCACAAGGGTAAAGTCAGTCTAAAGTCTCAAGTGAGTTGCTGACATTAGCACCTAGCCAATAAACCCGGGGAAAGGGTCATCAAAAAATAAACACGACTTGTGCTCTCGCCACTTCGGCTGCAAAAGGCTTTCTTCTGTTGGTGGCTAAAGAGCGACCTGATGTACACTTTAGAAGCCCTGAGATGGGCATCCCTTACTCGCAGGCCCCTGTCACCTCCTCACCTTTGGAGGTCTACAGAAACACGAGAGCTCATTCAAACATGCAGGAAATGGCCACAATACAAACATGGTTGGCCTCTTTCACAAGGCGTGCAGAAGTTCACTTGCTTGGCAGCTCACCTGCCTCAGACTTTTCCTGCACCTTCACTCTGGGTGATACACAGCTCATTCTCCTAGCCATTATTCTACATGCCGAGAACTTAAACAGCACGGTGGCAAATAGAATGATCTGGATGGTTCAGGGTTCCCATTGCTCCACTGCCTCAGACTCACTTTGGTGGCCTTAGGGAAATCACAGTGCCTTAGTTACCAGTCGCCATCCAAATATCTTTAATCTGCTCCTGTCTTTGAACGTGGTGTGAAAGCCACAAGGAGGGAGGAAGGGAGGGAGAGAGAGAGGCCTGGCGAGGTGCCACCAACCCTGGACAATATAATATTTTGGTCTGAGAGAAATGCACATGAAAATTTTGCAAAATGTATCAAATGCCAAACAATCAACACGTGCCTAATTTGAGCTCTTCTTTGATCATGAGCATAAGGTTACCAACCTCAAAGTGAGATCTAGAGTTCTCCCAGAAATGGCAGCTTCACAAGGTGACATCTGTGGTATATTGTGTAATATTCCTAGAATGACATTGTATATCCTCTGAGCTTCCCTCCAGTATTTCTTTGCAACCAGTGGGATAAGGATGGGATGCAGATGGAGGGAATAAAGACATACTGATGGCGCAACACCTCTTCTAATGAATACCGAGAAGTGATGTCACCATGCTAGTGTGACACTCTAGGAATCAGAGTGACACTCTGTGGTAAAACCATAGAGTTTTGCACAAATCCTACAGTGTCACACTAATGCAGTGTATAATCAGATGTGACATTGCACCAGTGGTATAACACTGATTTTCCCGGCATCCCCCCCCCCACTGGCCAGCTGAATATGGTGGACAGAGTGGGTGGAGGGTAGGAGGTCTCCCTATTGAGGCACTCTCTCTGGATCTCTAGAAACCTTCCAATCCAGAGCTGAGGCTCTGACCCTCTGTTTTCCCTGCAAACACACATGCACATACCAATTGATCCTGCATCCTTTTCAAATAACACCCAAATTGGTGTAGTGGTTAAGAACCAGCTTGATGTAGTGGTTAAGAGTAGTGGCTTCTAGTCTGGAGAACTGGGTTTGATTCTCCACTCTTCTACAGGCAGCCAGCTGGGTGACCTTGGGCTAGTTGCAGTCCTATTAGAGCTGTTTGCACAGAGCAATTAGAGTTTTCTCACCCCACCTACCTCACAGGGTGTCTGTTGTGGAGAGAGGAAGGGAAGGCGATTATTAGCTGCTTTGCAAATCCTTTGGGTGGTGAAAAGTGGGGATATTAAAACCAACTGTTCCTCTTCTCCAGTTTTGTGAAATGGCCTTTGAGACTCAAAGAGCCACACCCCAGCACTTTCTTTGCTTGCTCTTTATTGCTGCCAGTAATCATCCAGTCTGTTGTTAATCACTTTGAGATTGTATGGAAAAGTCAACACGGACAATGCTTTTCTGTAATTAAGAGCTGCAGATGTCTGAGCACTTTCATTCATAGTTGCACTGCATCATAGGTATATGATATTGACCCTGCATACAATGTCAGTTTCATGTTTCCCCTGGAAAAAGGAATTAAGTTTAGTACATAACAAGTTTACAATTTACCTGCCCAATGTCATGCACACTCCTGCCCCCACCTTGCACTGTCTGTGTTCAATCAATAGAGCACTAAGAGAGAAAACAGGGGTAGAGAAACTAAGACCATTTATGCACTGAGAAATTCATTGCCCCAGCTCTCATGCAGGAGTACAAATTGGGGGCGGATGAGGTGCAATGGGCCAAATGCTCCCCCGTGTGGGTACAGGAAGAGGCGGGGCAACCTGCCACAGCTAAAACTCCAGCCTGTAGCCTGGCATGAAACCTCCAGTGCATAAACGGTCTAAGAGCGAAAACAATATCACAGCCCCCCACCCTATCCCCAATGTTCTATGAATTCCTCTGAGGGTCTTTACCATAAAGATGAGAGGAATTCCTACACGGTCATGAGGTGGTGTAATGTCACTTTTGAGTCCTCCTCCAGAAATTATATGACAGACTCCACAATGCTCCCCCTTCCTCAGGCTTCCCCTCCCAAAGTTGTCAGGATTCGCAGATGCAGGCCTGGTAATTCTATTAAGGTTGAAATATCCAAATGTTTATAGCTTAGAATTAGCAATCAACAGAAGACTTACTTTCCAAAGTGGGGGCTCATTGGTGATATAAAGACATCAGCACATTGCTGGCAACACTCTTGCATTAGCCAAAACTCTATGGTTCAACCATAGAGTTTTTGGCAAAACAAGTCCTGACATCACTTTTGGATGTGCCCTAAGTCAGGGGTAGTCAACCTGTGGTCCTCCAGATGTCAATTGACTACAATTCCCATGAGCCTCTGCCAGCAAACACTGGGAGGAGCTCATGGGGATTGTAGTCCATGGACATCTGGAGGACCACAGGTTGACAACCCCTGCCCTAAGTGACATCAGTGAATCAGTATGCTGGTGTCTTCACCTCCCCCATCCTCCCCTATTTTCTCCTGTTGCCCAACAGAGCAGTGGAGCCAGTTGGGGCTAGACCTATTTCACTCCACTGGGCATACAAAAGACCTAAAGTCTGATGGGAAATGACAATGAGATTACATAAAGCCTATTCCCAGCATGAATTATTGATGGATTTGTCAATAATGCCATAGATTTCAAAATGGCTGCAAGATATTTGATCAGACTTTAGAAGTGGCAGGCCCATATTATGCTGATCAAATAGGGATGTTATATATATTTTAGCCTCCAAACTAAGATTTCATAAGGCAGTGTTCACATGCTTCCAGTCAGAGCCAGGTGCAACTATGTTTAATTAAATTAAGTTAAATGTTTAATTTAAGAGGTCTTAATCTATTATTCTCTCAACTTTGTAAAGTTTTCCAGTTAAACTTGGCATCACCTGACCTCAACCGAGAGCAGAAGTGACAGTTTCTAGAGAACTTAACTTTGGGGGATGGTTAAGCTCTGAAATTGGATTCCCTGCTCTGACTCACTAATGACCAGCTACTGCAAATGTTAACCTTGCAGACACTGGACCGTTTGAGTCATAAAGCAATCTCAGCCAGCCCTTCGGAATCTCATTGAAACAAGAATGGCTGGAGTAGCTTGGACTTCGTATCTTGCTCTTAGAAAGATACTCCAGCTGTTAGAGTAACAATATGGTTGTTTGGGCCTCTCATTATAAACAGGGTTGGTCACCTTGAGGCGGGTCGTTCCTGGCCCTAGGGAGGCACGCCTGGCCTTGACCGGGCCAGGGCCTTTTCGGTCCTTGCCCCTGCCTGGTGGAATGAGCTCCCGGGAGAGCTGCGGGCCCTGCGAGATCTTCGATCGTTCCACAGGGCCTGCAAGACGGAGCTCTTCCGCCAGGTTTATGGTTGAGGCCAAGGCTAAGATCTATGCCCCCCCCCCGGGACCGGGACCTGGAATTAGGATTGGGGATGGGACCATCAGTATCCCCTCTCCACCTGCTAGTAGGGGGAGGGAGAAGTTGAGCCGATCTTGCCATGTTAGCTTGCTAACTATTAATTGGGGGATTGTAGTTATCGTTAATGGATTTTAATGGATTTTATGGGGGTTTAGAATGTTGTAACCCGCCACGAGCCGCAAGGGAGTGGCGGGCAATAAATCGCATAATAATAATAATAATAATAATAATAATAATAATAATAATAATAATAATAATAATAATAATAATAATAATAATAATAATAATAATAATAATGTTAATGTTAATGTTAATGTTAATGTTAATGTTAATGTTAATGTTAATGTTAATAATCCCTTGGAATAACCACCGATCTCCAGTTGTCAAAGGAAAATGGCTGCTTTGGAGGAGGGATTCTATGACACCTTAACCCTCTGAGGTCCCTCCCACCTCCAAGCCCAGCCTTCCCTAGCCCCCATCCCCAAATCTCCAGGAATTTACCAACCTGGAGCTGGCTACCCAGGATACTCAGCAAAAAGAAGGTCCAGAAATGGCAGCTCTCCAGCAGATATTGCATGCAACTCAAAAGTAGCATTTACATGTTATATAGTGAAGAGACTTTTACCCTGCAATGTTTACCTTAAAAGGCTCTCATAGGGTAGTTTCAAATGTCAACATCTAAAACCACACAAATAAAACCTCTAGTAACTAAAGCAGTCTTCAAACAAAGAAATGACAATCATCAATATAAATATCTAAATGTCAAACACAGTAATAAGACTCGGACATTATTTTTAAAAAATCAAATAAAAATCTGAGAAATACTTGGCACCTAAAACGTGACTTTTTTTTTTTTTTACCAGACCAATCTCTATGGATAGAGATAGGCACCACCAGAAACAGGAGCCTGCTGGCTTGCCTAGTTTTTGGTTACATGTGGGGCATTCAAAGAAGGGCAATTTCAGAAGATCTGGACCAGGGGTAGTCAAACTGTGGCCCTCCAAATGTCCATGGACTACAATTCCCATGAGCCCCTGCCAGCATTTGCTGGCAGGGGGTCATGGGAATTGTTGTCCATGGACATCTGGAGGGCCGCAGTTTGATTACCCCTGATCTGGACTGATGGGCTGTCGTGTGCTGGAGAAAATGGCTCCCAGTATGGTCTACTGAAATGGGCAGATACCCTGAAGTCACCATTTTGTGTGTTCACTCTCAAGAAACTTTGTCAATCAGAGCAGTCAGAAGTGCTGGGAGTCAAATCATAACTGGAGTAACTAGGGGGCGATTCCATGAATATTTAGCTCAGGCAATTTCTGTTGAACTGTCTGATTTACATTCATTCCCCAATCTAGTAGGGGCTAGAACTTAAAGCCTTATCTGAGATTGCTTCTGTGAGACGTCTTCTTTTAAATCAGTAGAAGGAAATGCATTGTCATGAATCCATTGACATAGAAAACTGATGTATTTATCAAAGGGATTTTCATGAAGCAGCTGGCAAAGACAAGTATGTATTGTGGCTGCTGGGAAGGTAACAACCTTACTATTTTAGCATTTGGCACAAAACCCAGGAAATTTCTAGAATTTCTTATTAGCTGCTATTTTAAGGCTACATTCAGGCTGGTAGTTGTGCAAACCCTCATTCAGTTAAGGAAAAGATGACTAAAAGAAAAGGCCTGATAGAGGTCTGTAACATAATGAGTAGTGTCATGAAAGGAGATAGACTGAAAGTTTTCTCCTTCCCCCATAGTACTGGAACTTATAATTTCACATATGTTTTCACAAAAAAATGGTCAGTGTTTAGAATTCACTACCCAGGGGATGGAAATGGTTATGGCTTAGAGATTAAACTATGAGTTCTACATGAGTCAAAATAAGATCAAGTCTATCAATGCATTATTAGCTAGGATAGTTAATGACATTTCCACTGACCATTATTCTAAAAACCAGTTATCAAGGGGCAAGCTGCAAACAGCCCTTGTGGGCTTTCCATTAATGTCTGCCCAGCAAAGAACTATAGGTGCATAGTCTGGCCCTATGCATTAAATATTTTCATTAATAACTGGAAACCCCGTGTAATGAGCAACTGACATGTGACATTTTCTTCTGCTCAGTCATTTCCTTTTTATACAGTGTGTTGCTCACTGTATTGAAACTGGGATTCCGCACAACACTTAACGTAGGGGGGTAGGGGACGACACTTGGGAAGAACAATCAGAAGAACTCATTGTCAAGGATTTAACTCAGATTTCCTCTTAAAAATGAGTGAATGAAAGATGGAAATTTCATGCTAAATGGCCATAGGCTTTGTGCTGGGCTACAGGCTGGAGTTTGAGCCAGGGTAGGTTGCCCTGCCTCTTCCTGCTCCCACATGGGGGAACATTTGGCCAGGTGCACCTCATCTGCCCCATATTTGTGCTTCTGCATGGGAGCTGGGGCAGTGAAGTTCCCAGTGCAGAAACGGTCCACGGAGGCAATAGTAAAATTATGTGCCGAGTAACTATGTTTGTATAGAGATAAATGACAAGGATATCATAAGCAATATTGCAGGAATATCTAATCCGCCTGTATTATGCAATAAAGATAAGCATTTTCATAAGCGTGAATATTTAGTCTAAACCAATAAATCAATAACATTTGGTCAATGTGCTATATTGCATTAAGAAAGCCCTTATTTGGCTTCTGTTAGCTTTAACTTACTTACGTTTTGTATGCTGACAGTGTTATAAATTTCACCCTTTTCCATTAACACACAAGACTAATTTTGCTCTCTAGCAATGCAGGGCTGCCAATATCACAGAATCACAGACTTGGAAGGGGTCATACAAGCCATCTAGTCCAACCTTCTACTCAATGTAGGATCAACCTAAAGCATCAATAAAACAGGCCCTCTTGACCTCCTTTTTTCCTTTTTCTTCTTTGTATAAACTCTCTAGATATTGAGACATTTGAGTGCTACATGAAAGACAGCTTCAATGCCAGTCCAGCTCTAGGGATGCAAATACATTAAACATGTAATTAATTGAAAGTATGCAACCACTGGGCAACCATTGCAGTTGGCTGGTGGTAAAATTATCCATTCCTTGTTATCTCTGTTTAAAAGGATTCCAGGTGTCTGGAAGTACCTTAGTTAAAAGATCTGTAGTCTACCTACAGTACAGATTCAGGACAGACAAAAGGAAATACTTCTTTATACAAAGATTGATTTAAATGGTGAGTTTGCTGCCAGAGGATATCGTAATGGCCCCAGGAATAAACAGCTTTAAAAGGGGATTAGATAGATTCATGGAGGATAGATCTGTCAGTAGCTACTAGCCATGGTGACCTTCATGTTCAGAGGCATTAAGCCTCTGCATCCCAGAGCCAGGAGGCATCAACCGGAGAAGGCCTCAGCCTCTATGCCCTGTGGTTGGAGTGGAGCTCTTGAGTGGAGCTAGTTGGTCATTGTGCGAGAGGATGTGGGACTAGATGGACCACTAGTCTGATTCAGTAGGACTCTTCTTAAGTTCTTACTTAACTTTACGTCTTTATTTAAATCTTTTACCTTGCATTTCTCCCCAATGGACACTCAAAGCAGCTTGCATTGTTCTTCTCTCCTTCCTTTCATTCTTACAGGAATCTGGAGAGGCACTTTAGGCTGAGAGAGTCTGACTGGCTCAAGATGAACTTCCATGGCGCAAGTGAGAATCTGAACCCAGATCTCCCAAATACTAGTCTGACAATTTTAATGTCTAATTAATTGATTGTAATACACAAAAGATCAGACCATAATAAGAAATAAGTGGTAGTATAACTAGATTATAGTATGGTATTTTTAGGCATTTTTGTATTTCTATATTTTTGTACTTCTAGCTTTGTAATCTGGTCTTTGGAAATTTGGTAGTTATGCGTTCTTCCTGCAATTATAGAAGTATCTTAATCAAATAAAATTTTACAAAGTACGATGGGGGGAACTATGCTAAAGAAGTTTGCAGATATACCAGAGGTGAGGGGATTCTGTGAGTAACCAAGACCAGATATGCCATGGATTGTACATTCCTAGTTAGCGATTGTCCTTTAGCTTATTTTGCTTAGTGGGCCTAGATTCTGTAGCACCCCAGTGTTGTGCCATGTAGAAATTAAAAAAATTAATTACAGGGAGGCTTGTACAAGTCCTTACCCACTTGCCTTAGCAGTTTGGCATTCTACAGGGATACAGCCCTGTGGCCTCAGGTAACCCATGACAAAGAGGGCTGGATTTTACCCAAAGAAGCAGCAGTAACAGTCAAAAGGAGGGCAAGACAGTGGCTAGTCATGCCCACAAAGTGACTGAGATCACGACATGACTCTTCTTCCAACAAAAGGGGCACTTAAATACATGCATAACCATGTATCTACATATGCCCAATAGCAGAACAGAGATAGGATCCACTTCAATATTGATACATCTCATCCAAAATCTGTAGTATTCAGAATTCCAGCAGATAAGAAGGCAAGCTACATTTCAGATTACAGAATGTTGGGGTATGGAATGTTCATACAATTCCATCGTCTTTGGATCAGGTAACAGTGGACTTATAGTGGTCATCAGGAATGTTAGCTAAGCTTTCAGGAAGCCAAATGTATTTTATAGAAGAAGAAAAGTTGGTTTTTCTACACCCTTTTCACTACCTGAAGGAGTCTCAAAGTGGCTTACAATCACCTTCCCTTCCTCTCCTACAACAGACACCCTGTGAGGCAGATGAGGCTGAGAGAGCCCTGAGAGAAACTGCTGTGTGAGAAAAGCTCTAATTGGACTGTGACTGGGCCAAGGTCACTCAGCTGTCTTCATGTGGAGGAGTGGAGAATCAAACTGGATCGCCAGATTAGAAGCTGCCATTCTTAACCACTACTCCAAGCTGCTCTCATGGTTAAGTGTGACT
This sequence comes from Paroedura picta, assembly GCF_049243985.1. NCBI lineage: Eukaryota > Metazoa > Chordata > Lepidosauria > Squamata > Gekkonidae > Paroedura > Paroedura picta. Next base: position 24,416,890 of record NC_135377.1, read on the forward strand.
CCTTAAGAGCCTCCTCCAATAATGTTGGTGAAGTTCTGGATGTCTTTGTTAGGCACTTGGGAGCCATCACATCCATTTGCCAGCTATACAAAGCAAGCCACGTTGTTGGGACATAGCTTTCGGAGCCTAAAGAGACTTTTATGATAGCAGCGCTTAGAACAATGTGCTGAGTAAGTTATAAGTTCAGCCGTGTTAAAAGTTGAACCTATTCACCCAGGTAGACTGTTTGCCTTCATTATTGGTTTTTCCATATTACGCTTTATTGAGACTTTAGTCAGGTAATTTCTCCGCTTTTAAGCCATACACATTTGACCTGTAATAAAGGAATTTGGAATTAGATAACCCACTTTTTCCATTATCCTCCAGGGGCTGAGGATATCTATTAAAACACAGTCATAGTCTATGATACTGCATGAATGAATACTTGCCCAACCTATCATTACGTCCTACCTGATTTTTACAGTCTGGAAACTCTCCAGGATTAGATTGTACTGCCAGGCATATAAAAATTACACGTACTAACAGCCTACTAAGGTTCACACGGGAATATATATATATATATTTCTTGAATATAAGAGGCCTTTCTGTTTCATTTTTCTACAGGCCATGGTTTTATGTCATTCCTAATTCTTGTTTCCTAGCAGGATTACAGATTTAAAGCTACCATATGTGTATTCCATCTGCAGGGAGTAAAGAGTGCACGGAGGAGCCTTGCTTTAGTTCAACAGGCCTTCCTTGTAGATTGGTTGAGTGACTGTGACTCATCCCAAACTACCTTGTTTGTTTCATGCCTGAGAAATCTCAGATCCTGAACTCTCTGGTGTAAATCTTATGTTGTATAGCAGTGGTCCCCAACCCCCGGTCCGGGGACTGGTACCGGTCCGTGGGTCAGATGGTACCGGGCCGTGACTCCTCCTCGCCCTCCTCCCTGGCTGCTGCCTCAGGGGCTGCCCTGCCACTCTGTTGCTGGCTCACCTTTGGTGCTCTCCAGCAGCCACCATCGCTGGCGCTCCCCCTCGGCGTGGCACTGCGCAGCTGCTGCTGGCAGCGCCCCCCAGCGGGTGGTGGGAAAGCAAGTGGATCAGGGGTTCAGGCAGCAGCGACATCCCTTGGCAAAAGACTACCCTCCACCGGGCCTCAGTAAAATTGTCAAGCGTTGACCGGTCCCCAGTGATAAAAAGGTTGAGGACCACTGTTGTATAGGAGTACCCTCTTCAAATCCCAGCAGCCAAAGTTTCAGATATACATTAACATTTCCTGAGGCCCATGGATTTCTGCCTATAGAACATGACCCTCGGGATTTCAGAGAGCATTTGGGGCTGCCACAAGAGAGAGAGGCAGGAATATCACACACTGTAGGCAGAAGTCCTTGCATCCATGCAAAATGTTGATCTGGCTCCAATCCAAAGAGATTTGACAAGAGAAAGGTGAGATTTTTGGCATGGTTCAAAAATATTCCAGATGTATTTACTATGGTTGCTTTTACAATATTTTACGGCAATGCCATCCACACAGGCCAGTCACCCAATAAGTACAGAGTGTTTTTGCCTTTGGCATGCATAAAGAATAGGCATGTCATTACTTACAACAAATACAATTTTCTATCAATATAGATGCTATTTAGGAATGCTCATGCATGGCTTATAAGCAAGAGTCTGTGATGTTCCTCTGCCATCCTTAAATGGCACCCCTGCCATCACATCACACTGAGTCCATCTTCTTCATTGACTGCAGCTTCACTTTGGCTACAGATAGTTCCTGATGATGATTCTTTATGGGCTGGTTTTTACCGAAGCCTTGTCTGTGAAATCAGTTGCATTAGGTCCGAGGCACAGATCGGCCTGATTGAACTGTAGAAGGCCACCTAACAACGGCAAAAGTGGTCTTTGCAAAGGACGCAGGCGAGATTGGGCACTTAATGCTGCTTAGAAGAAAAAGGAGGCAAAGCATTGTCAACTTTATCCAGTGACCTTGTTCAGTGAATTCACCTTTGGAATGTAATTAACTGTACTCCATTCAAACCTTGTCCTTTAGCCAAAATAGTATCCAGAGTAGCACTCAAGAAATAATTGACTATTATTTTATCTCAGTGAGAAAGCTGGGCAATAAGCAATGCTAATCAAGTAGTGACTTACGGGCTATGTTTTATACTTTCTGAATCCCTGAAAACCAAGGGGTCTCAGATCCTATGATTCAATTTCACTAATGATCACATTTTCTCCAAAGGTAAATAACCTCCTCAGGAACAAAAGGCTCTTCCAGCAGCAGAAGAGTTTCTTGCACATAGAGAAGGCTCCTTGTGACAAAGGAAAGTAACATCAGTGCCTGAATGGAGCCCTAGAATCCAATGCAACTGGGTTTCTCAGTTGCGTTCAGCCTTCTGCATGACCTCACACATGGGATTCCCTGCTAAAGTGAATTTTCTGTTGGTCCATTGATTAAGCATTATTAACCACTCTTTCCAACACAGTCTGTGATTAGTAGTCCCACTTTTCCATGAAGTTCATTAGGTGATCTTGGCCTAGATATTCTTTCTTCATCTGACTCACATCACAGGGTTGTTCTGAAAATAAAATGGAGAAAGAAAACCACGTACACCAGTTTGAACTCTTAGGAGGAAGACAGAAAGGTGAGTGGATTAAAAAAGATGAAGAACCTTATAGGATCACAACAATAGTACCTTTAGCCCAGCATCCTATTTCCCAAAGCCTCCATGAACACTGTTCCCATCAATTAACATTCAGAAATATGCTGTCTCCAAAGATGGATGCTCATTCATCCATCTTAGCTAATAGTCATGACCACACCCCTGGCAGCAAGTTAATTGCACTGCATGAAAAAGTAGTGCTCTGATCTCAATTGGATTTCATTGGATCCCCCAGGTGGTATTATGGGAGAAGGAAAAAAACATTCTATCCACTTTCTGCAAATCATTTTATAAATCTCCACCATGTCCTTCTTAGTTGCTTTTTTTCTAAACTGAAGAGCCTCAAATGCTTTAACTTCTCTCATGAGAAAAATATTCTAACCCCAGGATCATTTGAACTGCCCTTTTCTGTACTTTCCACAACTCTACAATGTCCTTTTTTGATATGGGTCAACCAGCAACATACACAGTATTCCAAATGATTCTGTACCACAGGTATATACCAAGGCACTATGATACTGGATGTTTTGTCTCCAATCCCTTTCCTAATAACCCCTGGCATGGCATTTATGTTTTACTCTGGCCTTTCGCTTCCTCTCATTTAATTAATTACTAATCCTCAAGAGGACCTGTCAGCTCATCCTAGGACTTTGGGAATATTTAGTGAGGTGAATATTGTGCCCTTACCAAACAGATGTACCTTGCATTCTGGATTTATCCCCATGTCTCCGAACCTTGATTTGACTCTTGTGTTTTGGATTACCTTTCTATTAGGCCTATTAGGCCTTAGGTTCCAGCTGATATTCTGATCTAAACCTCAGTAAAGGTAATGGAAAGTGTTTACAACTGGCAAAGTCTATTAAAACTGGCTGCTATCTTGTAAGGAAATGATGACTGCTAAATATGAAGTTTCTCTTCTCAGGGGAGTCTTGAAAACGAAGAAGTCTGTGCATGCCAGCAACTGAATAGCTCAATATTGGAGTAAAAGGATTATGAAATAGAAGGGAAGAAATCTGAAAAGAACTTCTGACCTCCTGTCATTTAATGCATCTGTTAAAGAATTGCTGTAATGAGTTACAGAAGCTCTGCAGTTTCTTGGGTATGAAATAAACGTATAATAACATATCATTAAATTAATGTAATCCTAAACATTCAAAGTACGCTATCTTGGAAATCCTTAGTAGCATATGGTAGACCAGTGTTAAGATCTCCATATGACAGATGTAGCTAAAAATAACTTATGTTTGACCCTTGATATGTTCTTGGCTGAGCTGAGATTGGAAATGTATTTATAATATATTTATTTAAACATGTATATTCTACCTTTGGAAAAAAACTCACCAATATGGATTGAAATGAGGATCCCCCATATACAGCTCAGGTGCTTAACTCTCATATTAATCCAGCTCTTTGTGAACTCCCCTCGATCCCACAATAGTCCCTTCTCTCTAAATGCCCTGTGCAAATATCCTAGAATGTTTGGAGAAGTCCAGTCCAACCCTATCTCCATGCCCAAATTCTGCTATTGATTCATGGCATATGATAGATGAAAATTAGGCATTATAAGAATTCTGCTCATCAGATGCAAGAAGTATATCTTGAGGGTTGATTGTTTAAATATCTTCCATTATTTTATGTCTTCCATTTGTACTCTCTAAGGGTGGTGTGTGTTGGGCTACTTCATTATGCTGTTACATTGCATTTATCCAATGTGAACTCAAGGTTACCCAGTGAATTTCATGAACAGTTAAATGTTTGAATCTCAGTCTCCATGAACCAAGTTCAGCATTCTATTTATGACCTCCCATAGTCTTCCACTGTTTTTATAGAATAACCTGTGGGATGTAGGGAAAGCAAGAGAAAACCAAGATCCAAAAGGTTCCATGAGAGGGAAAATGTTTGTACAATGGGGAAAAAGCAAAGCTTACAAACCCGTCAATGACAAGAATCAAAGAATATGGTCCCAACTGTAGGTGTGGGAGGTCTTGTCATTCATATGATGACTGCTTATGTTGGTGGCACACCAAGAACCTTTCTATAGCTCCAAAACAAGACAAAAAAAACCAGAAAGGGACACTTCCTTATGTGAAGGGCTTAGCTATCACCAATGAAAGTCAAGGTGAGACCAGGATGAAAAAAAAGGGGGGGTGGACACTACACATGCCCTTTCAGTCTTAGAGTGCATTTGCATTTTTCGCTCCACAGGTGGGACAAAGCAGCTTAGAACATAATTCTCTTCCCATTTGTCCATAACAACAACTCTGTAAGCTTGGGATGAACCCAGGGTCACCCAGCAAGATTCCATGGCAGAAGTGGAGATTCAAGCCCGGGCTGTCCAGGCTGCCGCTCTACCTACTATAGCATACCATACCACTCTGAGTAGACTACTTTGGAACATCTATCATTCTCTTCCTAATCAGTCTGCTGGATGGAGCATCACAATATACTACTAAGCTACATCCGAGCCTCTTTCAAACTACTCTTTCTGCACATGTTCTCTTTATGGTACCAGGAAACTTGCTACATCCTATACCTCTGACTCCATATCACTGCTAAACTTCAGGCCATTTGCCCTTAAAACCCTCAGAGAGGAAAAGCCATCCTGCAGTTGCCTAGCAACCATCAATTCATACTCTCCATTCACTCATTAGAAACTTCATTGAAGTCTAAGTGCCCCTCCGATTATTTATTTTTATGTACAAAGAACTGCAAACAAAGAAACTTTTTTAAAAAAATAGCACTCTGTTCCCTGTAGAATTGTCATTGCAACACTTAGTTAATGCTGCAAAAGAGAGACTACACGCTATGATTGATTGTATTTTAAAAATTACAAGACCATTAACCAAGGAACTGATGACAGAGAATAAATTTCAGCAGTGCTTGTGCAGAGTAGGCAAGCATAGATGTGCCATATATTCACTCTTTGATGAGGAGCTACACTGTGTAACTTTAATATATACATACAATTACCACTTATAGGATGTTTCAAGGGAAGTCGGGCATTAGCCAACTCTGCTTGTTATGAGATTATTTGTTGTGTCCCTGAACTCAGGCTTCTGCAAAGTAAAGAGCTTGAAAAACCTATTTTCAAGCCAAGGTTCAGCTCTTCAGATGTTTTGGTACATGGTCAATACCATAGAAAATCACACGGGAATGATTAAGAAAATACCAAGGAGAAAACATCCAGTGGTGGAAAGTGCCATCAAGTCACAGATGAGTTATAGCGACCCAGGTCGATAGAGAGCACGGTGGTTGGATGTGATCAAGATGTGCATCAGCCAAAACATTGCACAGCTGAGGGAAGCAGTGCGGGATCGGGGATCATGGTGACAGCTGTGCCATGACTGATTTCCTGCCACTTCTGAGACCGGCTTGTGGTGGGTTACAAAGTCTCATAAAAGCCCATTAAAACCCCCATTAAAAGACATAAAAATCCCAAACCTGGCGGAACCCCCCCCCCATCCCCACTACCAGAGGGGTGAGGAAGTCGGTCAAAAGTTGATCTGCTGCTCAAACCCGGGGGGGGGGGGGATCAGTCTACCTTGCCGACCCCAGGCTCCACTTTGTTTAGCTTCCAAGACAACTCTGGACCATATAGCTAAGGCTAGATCCAGGATTTGTAACCTGATTCAGATAAGTATGAAAGATGTTGTGGATACTGTGTACAGAATTCCTTGCATGCAAACATACACTGCCATGCACAAAGCAAGATTAAGGCTTTATCGCTCTCAGCACTGTCCTCTGACTAGCAGCAGCTCTGTGAGACCTTAGAACAGGGGTGGGCAAACTGTGGCCCTCCAGATGTCCATGTACTACAATTCCCATGAGCCCCTGCCAGCATTGCTTTGAAGAAGCAGCCCTGCCACCCAAGCACCTTTGGGACCTTCTGCATGTCCCAAAGTGTTACCATTTCGTTTTACTTAAAGGAAAGTTGAAATTGCAGTTTCCTTTATCGTTTCTAAGATCGTTTCGACAGCTTACTCTGCTCAAAATTATGCCTTCCTTAGTCTGCATCTATTTTAATGGATGAAGGGATCTAGAAGCTGTAAAACCGAGTTAATGTTTTGTCTACTTTTTCAACTGAGTCAGTTAAAAGGGTTACCTATGATTGCGCCATTAATAGTTATATTGAGATTGGGTATAATGTTAATTGTCTTCTAAAAATAGGCTAGCAGCTATTTCATTCTGGCTGCTTTCTGATAATCCATGCTGCCCAGAGACCTTTTACAAAGCTCCCACATATTTAGATTCGAAAAGATATATTTTATGGAAACGTTATAATTGCTTTTTCCATTGTGAAAACCCAGTAGTAAACCTGTGGGAAATTATTTGTTTAAGATATGTGTTTAAGTATCACTGTTTGTCAAAGCAGGAATGATGCCAAATGTCTTGCAAGAAAGTTAAAATCCAGATTGCTACCAACCATCTTTGCTAATAAGTTTCTAAACTTCAGAACTTCCTTTTGCAGAAAAGATACGGACCCCTCGTCTCCCTAAGTGCTTAGCTGAGCGAGGAAACAAAATAATCACCAAGCAGTGCAATCTCAAAGCATTTACACCCATTACAGCATCAGTGGATTTAGAAGATTATAAACCAGTTTAGGATTGTACTGAGATGGAATATATTTATTCATTTATTTTTGTACCCGAAAGGGGACCCAATACAGCTTTCCTTATTTTCTTCTCCCCCATTTTATTCATAGTTTAGGCAGAGTTATGTGATTGGCCCAAGGTCACCCAGCGAATTTCCATCACAGAGTAGGGATTTGAACCTGGGTCTTCCAGTTCCTAATCCAAAACTCTAACCACAGTACAATGCTGCCTTTTATATGACCTGGGATGCCCGATAACAATTTTGAGCAGTTGGCCAGAACCTTTTTTGGTTCTGTTCTATAATATCCATTCTGATGAAACTTTCTGCAGTTGTCCAAAAGCTGCATGCTGCATTGGTTGGCTTTGATGCAGGGCTTTGCCTTGGAAGTTGCCTTGGGCCAATGTTCTTTCTGTCTTTTTTCAGTCTTAAGAGATTCACTTTTGCCTGCTGATTGTCCATGTCCAGCTTTGGCAAGCTTTGAGCCACATCACATTTTTTATTTTGTTAATTCAGAATTCCTGACTGAACATGCGTTTGCTGCTGCTTTGTGAGATGCACCGTTTGGTCTCAAGGTCAGGAAGAAACGTTGATTTTAGTTATGGCTGAATGCTAACCATTCCTGCACAGAGTAGCTCTGTGCCTTGGAATTAAGTATCCAAGTGGTTCCCGAAAGGGGAGAACCAGTAAATATAGTATAAAATTGCTCATGTAAACTATTAGTCATCAAATGTTTGACCGAAAGAAAACGAGGATCAGCATGAAGTGTATTAAATAGGCTGTCCAATGTTACAAAGTTCATTACAGAGCTGCATTAGCCAAAAATCTGATCAATCAGAGAATATTGATCGCTGTGATATAGGCTGAGTTTTTCAAACTACGTTTTCATTGGCCATAGTGGACCCCCCCGCTGCCCCCCTCCCGATTAGCCCAGTCATCTGATAACATTTTCAGCAAAGATGTGGCAAACTTAACAGCAAACTGGTGGACAAATAATGAATTCAATAACGAATTCTTGTGGGGCAGATATCACTTTTTGGAGACCTTAATGCCTTCCTGATATATATCAATTGAATATGGCCAGCATATGAAATTAGCCTATGCGTTGCTGTGATAACTAACATGCTTCTCAGTTCATTTAACAAATGTGAAAGCAAGAAGTAGGAAAAGGCAGATCTTCCCGATCTCCTTCCTCTAGACTGGATTTCTGCAACTTGCTCTATTCAGGGCTATTCTTATCCCTGATCTGGAACCTACAATTGGTCCAGAATGCAGTGGTCAGGTTTCTCATGGGAACACCATGGAGAGCCCACAGCCAGCCTGTGCTCCAACAGCTGCAATGGCTACTGGCTGAATCCTGGATCAAATTTACAGTCTTGCTAATTACCTTTAAGGCCATACACAGTTTGGACTCAGTGTACCTGAGATACCTCCTCTCTCTCTCTAAGCCCCCTAAAAGCACTTTGTTCAGCCAACTCTAACTGGCTGGTGATCCCTGGCCCCAAGGAAGTACGTCTGACCTCAACCAGGGCCACACTTGGTAGAATGAACTCTCAGAGGAGCTAACACATTTCCACAGGGCCTGCAAAATGGAGCACTTCTGCCAGGCATTTGGTTGAGGTCAGTAAGAGAATCCCCTCTCATTCAATTATGCCTGCTCTGCAGGGGTTGTGGTCAAAATATTACCAATGATTAATGAAATGTTCAATTGTTGTTGATGTTATGGTTATTGTTAGTGATACAGTTGCCGAATTTATATTGTAATCTATCACACAATTCATGTTCTTTGTAAACCACCCTGAGCCGCAAGGGATTGCAGTATATTTATTTATCATACTTATATACCGCCCTCCCCGGAGGCTCATATAAATGCAATAAATAAATAATAATATAAACTCATAATGGTCATCATGATGGCTTAGACTAGACAGTCAAGATGGGTTATGTTGACAGAGATACTTACATATGTGGCGCATGAAAGCACCAGTTCTTTGTTCTCTACCCTTTCATTTAGAATAGCAGCTCTTTCCCAACCCCAGCGCTGGTTTCATACTTAATAGCACAGGCACAGATAAAATCGTAATCTCACATTAAAAGATCTGAAGTCCCCCTTTTCTATGCCACTATAGGATACGATGATGCCCACAAATTTAGTTGGCCTTTTAAAGGAATGAGACGACTTCATGAAGGTTGAATCCATCTGTAGCTATTAGTAATGGTAACTGAAGGGAACTCCCAGTCACCTGCTGAATACCAGCACTGAAGGGTACCAACAAGGCCTCCATTTGCTGCTTCTGAATCTTGTAGGGCCATCTGGTTCACCACTTTGGGAAACTGGATTTGGACTATTGGCCTGATCCAGCAACAGCCATTCTTACATTATTGTGTGCAGCTAATATACAGGTATAAGAGCCTCTTGTGGCACAGAGTGGTAAGGCAGCCATCTGAAAGCTTTGCCCATGAGGCTGGGAGTTCAATCCCAGCAGCCGGCTCAAGGTTGACTCAGCCTTCCATTCTTCCGAGGTCGGTAAAATGAGTACCCAGCTTGCTGCTGGGGGGTAAACGGTAATGACTGGGGAAGGCACTGGCAAACCACCCCGTATTGAGTCTGCCATGAAAACGCTGGAGGGCGTCACCCCAAGGGTCAGACATGACTCGGTGCTTGCACAGGGGATACCTTTACCTTTAATATACAGGTGTTGGGTTTTCTTCACAAGGGCATGGAAATGTGATTTGTTGCTTAAGCAGACAATGATTCTTTTCCTATGTAAATGGATCCTGGTTAAAGTCCAGCAGTTGTTATTCCTTTTAACTTTGTGTGAAAAAAGGATTCCTTTTCTAAACATTCTGCCTGACTGCGAATTGTCGGTTGTCTTTTCCTACTAATGGTCATGTACCCACTGGGGTAATAAGAAACTGGTGGAATCAAACCATTGGGGACCGAATGAACACCAAAACAGCTAAGCTTGAAAGTCCCTCTACTAAAATAAAGGCCATTAAAACCTTCTGCCACCTAATTAACCAGATACATCTTTTTAGCTGACCAAAAGACTTTGGTAAATCAGTCTTACACATAAATTGACCAATGAAGAAGAAGAAGAAGAAGAAGAAGAAGAAGAAGAAGAAGAAGAAGAAGAAGAAGAAGAAGAAGAAGAAGAAAAGTTGGTTCTATGCTGCTTTTCTTTAACTGAAGGAGTCTCAAAGTGGCTTACAGTCGCCTTCCCTTTCCTCTCCCCACAACAGACACCCTATGAGGTGGGTGAGGCTGAGAGAGCCCTGATATTACTGCTCGAACAGAACAGCTTTATCAGTGCTGTGGCGAGCCCAAGGTCACCTAGCTGGTTGCATGTGAGAGAGCAGGGAATCAAATCTGATTCACCAGATTAGAACGCACTCCTAACCACTACACCAAACTGTCTCCCTCCAATGTCACTCCACTGGTTGTGTACACATTTCCATTTTCACCAGTGGAAGATTTTTTAAATCTAATACCTAATATCGCATATCAGATTGATGATTAAAGAAATGTCATTGACTTGCCTTTTAACTGACGAACGCATGGCATTTAAATACATTTGTCTGTTACTGAAACTTCAATGAAAGTTCTGCTTGGATCTACCCAATGAAACGTAAGCTAAGGTATGGTATAATGAACAAAAGCGATCATTGTTGGCAAGATCATTGGAATGTTCTCTTTTTCCATGCCCTCTTGCTGTAGCACACCAGGAACAAAACGTCCTCCCCCATCCCCCTCTGTGCCTTTAACTACAGCATATCAATTGAGCGTCACCCTCACTGATGAAAATTGGCCCTAACTGATCAGTCAAATAAAACTCCAGTTGATTTAATCTACTGATTAAATCAATTAAAGAATGCAGAACTACTTGCATTCAAAATCCACAAAAACATACACCCAAACAAGGTTTTGTTTCAAAGTCAAAACTATATTCAAGTGAGAAGTGAGGCACGAAGTCACATCGCTCTACGTATAACAAACAACTTGTACTGGGAAGGTTTCACTCTTCGGTCTAACGATGATCAAGCGTAAGAGATCCGAACTGGCCCTGCTTTTTCCAAGTTCCAACCCAGAGATCAATGGAAGACAATGCGTTCACTGTGTTATTTCAGAATAGTGAGCTGCCAGTAGCTGTACCAATGTCAACAACAAGTAAGATGACAGTGGAAACTGGTTCAGTGCTGAAATTCCACTAGGACACTCTGCTAGAAGATGAAATTCTGCACTGTACTGGGAAATTCAATATACTTGGCAGATATAAAAGGTCACCTCATTGGAAGGGACCTGTTTCAGACAAAAAATGATGGAAATGCCAACTCTGTCATTCTTTCTCACCTTCCAGTACCTTCTTTCACCCCCTCCCTAACGTTGCACTTTTAAATATACTGATTGGTCCCAGAAAGCCTTCCACCAAACTTGATCACACACTTGTACCGCCTGCGTCCTTCTCTCGGGCATTTCCAGAGAGGCTGAGCATAGCTCCATAGCTCTTCCTCTGTAAGAGAACCCAGATGCTTTCAATCAGTAAATAATATGGGGGAAGGTTTGCCATGGATTTAAGCACCACAATTTCCCATGAGATTTTATCAATCATAGGTCCAAAACTGGCCTGCAGGGACTCCTGTGATCAGCACATTATTGAGAAGTATGTGAATAAAAACAACCATTTTAAACAAGTTACCATGCTATAATGGCAGTTCACAATGATTTGGGTTAACCATAACTATTAATGTGTGCTGATATGTAACAACACTTGATTCTTACTGATTTCAATCAACTCAAAGCTCTGGATGTGCATTTTATGGAGCCTGTATGTTTACTCTTGAATTCTTGTTCATCACAAAATTAATATGAAGACACATACACAAGGTTCCTTCCAAGCACACTTATGATCAGTAACAGATTAATATTCCTTCATTGCCGTTAATGTATGCCGAAGGAGTTAATTTCCTTACCATAATTATAAGTAAGGTAGCTCAACTGTACCAAATGTGCAGTGAATGGTGTACAGTATGCACCTTAACCTTATGTGGATATGATGAGTCAGAGCTGCTAGATATAAATGGGGATGTAAGAGGACAGAATGCAGGAAGAATTAACATAAGTGAAATAATTACTTAGCATTGGGACATATGAAATTATCCACTAGATCCAACTTCCCTGCCATGAAATCCTTTCAAAAACAAACTACCCTTAACTGATTCTCCACTCAAATATTTCAGCTCTTTGTAAATTGCCAGTGTACACATACCTCATCCTTTGAAATCTAATTATTCATCGTACATATGCATGGAATATGTTTTGATCCCTCAAGTACTGCCCAGCTTAACATTTTTACTCAATTTTTTCTTTATGTGGTGTCCAGATTCTGTGGAAGTCCAGTGGAAGCCTAGTAAGAGAGTCTTGCTTTACTAAGAGGGCTACTTCTGAAGACTTTAGGGTGGGTAATGGCATGGCCATATGAAGGTGCCTAATATTGGGACTATCCATTGGTCTGTGGAGGTCAGAACTGTCTATTCTAAGTGGTAGGTCTCAGTGGTCTTTCACCTTGCTGTCCATCTGAGCTATTCTCAAACTGGAGGGGGCTGACGCTGAGTGTTTGCTGAGCCAAATCCCCATAGTCCATTGGTCTTCATAACCACAGGAGAAAGCTCAGGGTGCACATGGTGCACCATATCCAGGGGGCCTACATGGAGAACCCACTTGGTCCTCCTGAGAAAAGAAAATGAGCTGATCCTGATGACCTTTCTTTCAACAGCTCCATTTCGTCATTGTTATCGATTAACACGTTTGGACACCCCCCTCCCCACCCCGGAAGGCAGTGCCTGATTTCTCCCTGCTTCTTGGAAGAGCAGCCTGCCTCCTTACCTTTTAAGGGAAGCCAAAAGAGGAGGAACTCTGCACAGAGAAAACAGAAGAGGGGGCGAGCTCCGGGGGGGGGGGGGCGTGGCTCGGCGTGCCGCGACCGGATAAATAGAGAGCGCTCGGCGAACAGCGCCGAGGACTCGCCTGGACTGGTCGTCAGCACCGCGGACAGCGACACCCGGCAGCGACAGTAGCCCTTCGGCGCGCTCTTCGCCTCCGCTCTCGCCAGCCCCGTCCCAGGCGCCCGACATGGCCGTGGAAACTTACCTGCAAGGAGCGGAGATCTCCGCAGCGCAGTTTTTTGAGATCTGGCACCACTACGACTCTGACGGTGACTCCTTCTCCTTCCTGTCCTGTCCCGCCTTGGCGCCCAAGCGGGGGTGGAGGGGATTGGAGGGCCGGGCGAGACTCGGGGAGGCAGAGGAAGCGGCGAGAAGCGCTTTCGCCTGCCTCTCTCTTCTGCAAGCGGGAAACTTTGCCCGGCGCCCGCCAGAAGTTTCTGCCTGTCATCGCCAAGGACGGAAACACTCGCAATCTCGTCTGCTGGGAAGGGCGATTATGGACCATGCTCGGTTCGGGCTGCTTTGCGACGGGGCGCCCTCCCTCCCACCCCGTCTTTTTAAAAGTTTAAGCGTCTCCAGTCCTTTTGTTGTTGTTTTTTAAGAAAGAGAAGGGGGGAAAAGAAAGGAAAGACCAAAGCCCGGTGTTCAGCATTTGGGAAGTGGGACAAAACATGTGTGATTTCCCAGTGCATCTTCTCTAAATGCCATTCTCTGCCGGGGAAGGAGAGTGAGAGAAGCCATCCACCGCCCTAACAGCCATTCGCTCTCTCTTTGTATTTCAGGCAGTGGCTACTTGGATGGCAAGGAACTGCAGGCGCTTATCCAGGACCTGCAGCAGGCACGAAAGAAAGCAGGCTTGGTAGGTCAAGATTTTTTTCCCCAATTGAAAAAAAAAAAAGAAATGGTCTCCACGGAAAAAGATATGTCTTGCTGTGCACTCCAGTAGCTTGGTAGCTGTCGTCGATAGCTGCCCACCTGCTTAATAAGTAAAACGTGACGGGATGGAATAGAGCTGGCATCCAAGCGCAGGAAATCTGGCGAGACTTAGATAGCAAAGGCTGGAATCCTAGAGGTACTTTCTTGAGAGTAAGCCCCATTGAATAAGATGAGACTTCCAAGTGTAGCATTGCTCCAAAAGTCACTTTTAATTGCTTCCACTTTGTTCTGCAGTCGATCACCCTTGGAAGGCAACAATTTTTAAAAAAATGTTCCTGAGTGCAGGGGTAGTCAACCGGTGGTCCTCCAGATGTTCATGGACTACAATTCTCATGAGCCCCTGCCAGCAAATGCTGGCAGGGGCTCATGGGCTCATGGGAATTGTAGTCCATGAACATCTGGAGGACCACAGGTTGACTACCCCTGCTTTAGTGTATTGTTTGTACAGAAACAATTGTTTACTTCCATGGATTTTGCAGATGGGGCGAAGGAATATTAAAAATGAGTCAGCTACATCCTTAATATGTGGGCTGAAATACGTTTCTGCCCCTTGGTGGCCAATAAACAGATATGCTGAAGCTCTAACTAGATATTAATTGAACACATGAAACTGGAACATTAGCATGAAGAAGGGTGTCCCTGGGCTTGTACAGGCGAATAAGAAGTTTTGCTGGAGACCTTACAAGGGCAATACATCGGTTTCTTGTTTAGGAGCTTCAAGAGAAGTTTCTGAATGGAGTAAAGCATTTTAATTGTCCTTGCATTCATTGAAATAAGAAATAGGATCTCTTAGATGGGAAGTAATAGCTGGAATTTGAAGGAAGACTTGTTCATTAATGAATATGAAACTGCCTTATACTGAATCAGACCACTGGGACCTACTCAGTCTGGACCTGGATACTTTCTGACATGACCTGGGTAGCCAAGGCTAGCCAATCCCATCAGATCTCAGAAGCTAAGCAGGGTTGGCCCTGGCTAGCACTAGGAAGGGTGACCTCCAAGGAAAATCAGGACCATGACATGGGGCAGGCAGTGGCAAAACACCCCCAAACGTCTCTTGCCTGGCTGAAGGCAATCTTAGGATCCCTGATCTAAATGACACACATGCCATATGATAAAGTAATAAATAAATAACAATTTATGCTCAGAGACTCCGGTTGAGATCTTTCACATTGCCTAGAACATAATCCTTTATCTATTTATTTTATTATTTATTATAAAATTTATATACCACCAAATTCCTGGACTAGCTGGCTCATGGTGGCTCACAAAGCAGGGTAAAGTTATATAGTATTCAACAGGATTTTGCAGTTACATCAATGAACATCATAGGATACTGTGGCATGTCTTCATTTCTCCTACTATCATATATTCATTACCTTTCCTTGAGGAGGTTTAAGTGCTTTTCTATTTCCCTTTGGTTTTGGGGATTTTCATGAACAATAGCTAATACAAACCCTTTATTTAAATTGGAGATGGTGGGAACAGAACAGAACCTGGGACCTTCTGCATGCCAAGCAGTAGCTCTACCACCGAGCCACAACTCCTGTTCCTTAAATTTTTTTTTAAAATAACAGGATAAAATGAATTCTTAAGTCAAGCTTAACCTTGAATCTTAAATGGTGAAAGTCCATCATGAGAGAATGCAGTGGGTCATGAAATAGGAGAGTATTCAGTTTATGAATTTTTAAAATATTTATTCATTTCCTCTGTAAGATTAGTCCATATTTAGAATACATTTGAGCTGTTCTATAATAATCTGTGAGTTCACCGGGCAACTGAAAATACGAGTTTCAGCTACAGTTGTGGTTTGATACTGTATCTCAATAGCAATCCTTTCTAGATGTTTATTCTAACATATTAAAACTTTAAAAGTTGTGATTAAGTTGCATTAATAATTTGTCACTATTTTGCAAATGAATGCTTGACTTATCAGATACATTTTGCTAGTGTGTGCTCACTTCATCTTCTGCAGTCATTAGAAGCAAATCCTTTCAAGAATGAGATTAATCATTTTATTTTTAGAAGTAATTTTATTAAATCTACCCCCTCTGTTCACAAGTCCTTAGAAGCTTTGAACAAAAATTACCCAATGTAATTTAGAAAAATCTTTCTCCATTTCCCCCCTATTTGAAATTGGTTTCAGATCTAGTCCTAGTTATATAAAAAAAAAATTAGAAGACTATCATACAAAATCCCTATAGGCCTTCTCTTGAGTGTCACCCACATTCCCATTTTATTTTCACCACAACCCTGTGAGGTAGATTAGACTGAGGGAGAGTGACTGGCTCAAGATCCTCCAGTGAGCTTTATGGTAGAGTGGGGATTCAAAGTCGGGTCACTTTAGTCCAACACTCTAACCAATTTACTGGCTCGCAATCTTAAATATTAATTGCTTAATCTTTTGCTCTTCTAAAATATTTATTATTTCTGCCACCATGCCTTTGTGATAGGGCTGAATATAAAACCAAATTAATGCATTCAAGAATCAAGTGTAGCTGAATTACAAGTGGCTGTCAGGGAATCATTTGCATAGGTGATTTAAAATCATAGGTGATTTAAAAAAAATAGATGGACAGTCCAGGATTGTTGATGAATATTTTCCAACATACCATTAAAAAAAACACCTCTCTGCAAACTAAATATTTGTGCCAGAGTCAACTCCAGTCTCAACCTGCATGGGGATTTGTTTCCAACACTGGCCCAGATTATTGGGGATTTTCTGATGTGTCTGTGCAACAAAATGTCATGTGCAGATGGTGGCACACATGCATTGTCCCTTGAAGCAGGCTGAACGGCATGGTGGAAAATTAAACATTTGCTATAATAAAGTTAAATGAAACACTGGGAATTTTAGCCAGAAATGGCCGAGGGCAAAATGAAGAGGTTTTAAGTCTCCATAGAAGGCTTGGTTATTTGTTGTTGCCTCTCCCTACAATCAGTGCTGCAGTTCTTTCGAATTTGGTTATATGTTCTTGAGATCATTTTTAAGCACAATAATTCATAGAATCATAGAGTTGGAAGGGGCCATACAGGCCATCTAGTCCAACGCAGGATCAGCCCTAAGCATCCTAAAGCATCCTAAAATTCATAGAAGACATCCAAGCAGCTCTGTTGTAGAGAGTGAAAAACCGGTAGGAAAAGAAGATGTCATTTGGTGGGCCAAGAAGGCTTTTATTTAGACTAGAAAAAATATTCTATCATTTGTTGGATAGTTTCATATTTTGGGATTCAGTACCCAGCTTGCTGGAGGGTAAACAGTAATGACTGGGGAAGGCACTGCCAAACCACCCTGTATTGAGTCTGCCATGAAAACGCTAGAG
Source organism: Paroedura picta (assembly GCF_049243985.1). Taxonomy (NCBI): domain Eukaryota; kingdom Metazoa; phylum Chordata; class Lepidosauria; order Squamata; family Gekkonidae; genus Paroedura; species Paroedura picta. Next base: position 24,434,329 of record NC_135377.1, read on the forward strand.
GGCGTCACCCCAAGGATCAGACATGACCCAGTGCTTGCACAGGGGATACCTTTACCTTTACCTTTACTGTTGCCTGATTTTGTGAATATCAGTTTGACCGTTTACGCACTGGGAACTTCACTGCCCCAGCTCCCATGCAGGAGTACAAATCAGGGGCAGATGAGGGGCACCAGGCCAAATGCTCTTCCGTGTGGGTGCAGGAAGAGGTGGGCCAACATGCCACGACTAAAACTCCAGCCTACAGCCTGGTATGAAACCTCCAGTGCATAAACGGTCTTTGATATATACTTATAGAATTTCTGCCAATGATGCTATAACGAATAGTAATCTAGTAACTCGGGAAGGTGACTCCCATTTTGCAAGGAGAGGCACCACATCATCTGATTCTCATGCTATCTTTACAAGAAAATAATGTAAAGTTGATGGAAATATCTAACCAGGTCTGAAAATGAATTCAAAGGATATCTCCTACGGCAGTCTCTAACTGAAAGGCAAATCCTGAAAATGCATTAGAATTAGGAGAACCATTGTGCATCAGTGCTGCAAAAGTGCCCAGGAAGAATTCTGGGTGACTCTTGGGCTTGTTTACAGTTGCAGTTGATACTTTTATTTGTGTAGACAATATACAGGCCAGCCAGTCTGGAGAACTTTCTCAAGGCAGATCACAAAGCTAAATGGATAAAACTCTAAAACATCATAAATTCATTGAAATGAACACACTATTACAAACCCAAGCAAAGCATAGAAATAGCACCAGACATTTAGAATCATAGAATCAGAGTTGGAAGGGGCCACAAAGGCCATCTAGTCCAACCCCCTGCTCAACGCAGGATCAGCCTAGAGCATCCTAAAGCATCCAAGAAAAGTGTGTATCCAACCTTTGCTTGAAGACTGCCAGTGAGGGGGAGCTCACCACCTCCTTAGGTAGCCTATTCCACTGCTGAACTACTCTGACTGTGAAAATTTTTTTCCTGATATCTAGCCTATATCGTTGAACTTGTAGTTTAAACCCATTACTGCGCGTCCTTTCCTCTGCAGCCAACGGGAACAGCATCCTGCCCTCCTCCAAGTGACAACCTTTCAAATACTTAAAGAGGGCTATCATGTCCCCTCTCAACCTGCTTTTCTCCAGGCTGAACATTCCCAAGTCCCTCAACCTATCTTCATAGGGCTTGGTCCCTTGGCCCCAGATCATCCACGTCGCTCCTTCTGTACCCTTTCAATTTAGCTGCCTAAAAGAATCCTTATAAAGCAACTTTCAGCGAAAGGACTGTGGCTGAGTGGTAGAGCATCCAGGTGGCATGCAGAAGTTCTCTGGTTCAATCCCCAGTGTCTTCAGTTGAAAGGATGAGGCAGAGGATGTGAAAGACTATATTTTATAAGATTTTTGTCTGCTTGTTCCTTCTGTTGCTTTCCCCTCTCTTTCTTCCCCCTCTTTCTTGTTGTCTTAAACTTTAGATTTATCCTTTTTATTATTATTGCTCTTTTTATGCAATTAAAAACATGCAATCGAAATCAAAATCTAGTGAAGACCTCTCCCTGCCACCCTGGAGAACTTCTGCCAGTCTGAGTAGACAGCATTGACCTTGATGGACCCATTCAGTAGAAGGCTGTTTCATATTCATTCATGAACAAGTGTTCTTTCATATTCCAGCTCCTTTTCCTTGATGGATCAATGAGCTGAATCATTATAAGGCAGCTCAATGTGGTCATGTGACATAGCCTATAGCAGGGTTAGTCAACCTGTGGTCCGCCAGATGTTCATAGACTACAATTCCCATGAGCCCCTGCCAGCATTTTCTGGCAAGGGCTCATGGGAATTGTAGTCCATGAGCATCTGGAGGACCACAGGTTGGCTACCCCTGGTCTATAGCACAGTTTTCATCGTTCAGGATATCGGAATCATCTTGATAAAAATAAATGCTGCGTGTGCTGTAGTACTGAAGTCGGCAGGCTTGCTGTGGAACTGATGGATAGGGCAGGGTGCTTTTGTCAGGGATTTGTGAATACAACTGCAGAAAAAAAGATCCCATTCCCATCCCTCATTCCTTTCAGGGGTGCCAGTTTAATAGCTGTCAATATTTCAGTGATCATATTAGCTGTCAATATTTCAGTGATCTGGGGCCAAGGGACCAAGCCCTATGAAGATAGGTTGAGGGACTTGGGAATGTTCAGCCTGGAGAAAAGGAGGTTGAGAGGGGACATGATAGCCCTCTTTAAGTATTTGAAAGGTTGTCACTTGGAGGAGGGCAGGATGCTGTTTCTGCTGGCTGCAGAGGAGAGGACACGCAGTAATGGGTTTAAACTTCAAGTACAACGATATAGGCTAGATATCAGGAAAAAGTTTTTCACAGTCAGAGTAGTTCAGCAGTGGAATAGGCTGCCTAAGGAGGTGGTGAGCTCCCCCTCACTGGAAGTCTTCAAGCAAAGGTTGGATACACACTATTCTTGGATGCTTTAGGATGCTTAGGGCTAATCCTGCGTTGAGCAGGGGGTTGGACTAGATGGCCTGTATGGCCCCTTCCAACTCTATGATTCTATGATTCTATAACTTGGCTCAACATATGAGCATTCAGAGATACTTTGATAAATGCTGAATGCTGAGAACAATTTGTATGTGATAGAGCCTTTTCAGAATGTGAAAGTATATACTCATTTTCCGACATCCATCCGGTATTGTCATCATTCACACATGCATATCTGCAGTCAACACACCTTGGGCATTCATTTTAAATTTGTGAATTTCTGGTTTTTGTTCTGAGTATTTTATGAATAAATGAGAGTCATTTTTAACCATCTAGACATAGTCATTTTAACCATTTACTAGGACAAATGTGGACATTGCCATTGGGAGAAGAGACACATGCATCCATGGAAAGTCTTTCCAGCTTTTTCCCTTACCTGTTCACAGATAATTTCCTTAATACACTGTGACTTAAAATGTATTAAAGCACACATATCCCTGAAAGGGCCTTCTTAGTATGGCAGCCTATGCAGTAAAGCATCTTGCATGTAAATGTGGCGCCACACAGCCAATCAGATTTACCAACAAGATGCTCTCTCTGCAAACCAACATAATCTTCTCATTGCTTTCTATTTGAGTGGAAGAGAGAAGGCCATCACAATGTCTGACCAATTCGGCTGATGCTTCCTGTCCTGCTGCATTGCACTGGCAGTTTTCTAGCACTGTGGCCCTGCATGGCAAAGATTTTTCACCAATCCTGCTTGGCCAGAAGATGCATGGGGATATGCATTTGGAAGCAGATGTTAACTTTACTTCCATATGGCTGGATTGGCACAAGGGAATACTGACCTGGCCGTGCCTTCTTTTGAACTGTCTCATACAAACGTTGCCAGGGGTCAGACATGTTTTATGAGAAGTGATAATGTTAATGAATCCACCCACCCCAACATGCACATTTTGACAAATGAGAAGTTGTCATGTTCCTGGTATCTGTTCCATGATGAAAATGTCTACATTATCTCTGGATTGTTCACTTAAACAGCATGGCAAGATTTGAGCCCAGTAGAATTTCAAAGGCCAACATGATTTCTAGGGTGTAAGCTTTCAAAGGACAAAGCTACTTTCCATAGATACCTTCTGGCAAAAAGAGCATTGACTCTCAAAATCTTATACCTTGGACATCTTTTGATCTTTAAATAAGACCACAGATCAAGATGGCTATGCACTTGTAACTATCCTCACTTAAATAGTGTAAATTATGGAAAAACATAATGTTGAATGGTTTTTGCTATTCCTGGCAGATGATATAAAAATAAGAAACCTGAGTTTTCTCACCCACACATATATATTTAAATATCATAATCATAAATGATGACAAATGCAGAATTTGGAAAGGTGAGATTCTAAGCTGATTCTCAGAAGTTCCTAGACTTTTTAAACCTCAGAATGTAACTTGATGCTACATATGACAGAACTAGCAGCATTGGTTCCTGTTTAATCCCAAATCACTATATTTAAAAACTATTTAGAATAATCTTCACTGGGAAGTTGCTATGTGCATTTCATGGGAATTTGTTTAGAAAGTTTCCTTCCTTGGATTGTAGTTTATACCTTTACAATCTTCTTTCCTAAAAGCAAACAAGCCCCAGTGGTTAACATGTGACTTACCTCTGAGTAGACCCCCTCCAATAGTTTTCTAAGTGTGCTTCGTTCAAGTAAATAACACTGTACTGTTAAATTTATAGGATCTAACCGCAGAAATGAAAAAATTTGTGGACCAGTATGGGAAGAGTTCTGATGGAAAGATAGGAATCGTAGAGGTAAGGAAGAATGTTTAAAATATTTTTAAAATGTCTTTTCAGGCATATTTTTGTAACTGTTGGCTTTTACTCAGGAAGGCTATACATATTTCTATTGATTTGGTTTGGATGTTACAGAGAAAACATCCTTGGTTGATCTGACAAACTTGTGAAATGTTGTGTTGAGAATACCAATGGAAAAACAAGCCATTCCTCACTGAATGATATCATCTTGAGACTGGTATTTCTTTTAAAGCGATCATTTAAAATGTTCTCAAATGCAGCTGAAGCCTATGGCTTTGTTCCACTTGTGAGAACAGGTAGTTCTATGCGTTTGTAGCCACTACTTTCCATTTAGGAACTTAGGCAATTTCAACACTGAGACTGCTAGTTAAAGAACTCCCCAGAATGCCAGCCTTCCACCTCCAACCCCCTTTCCTGTTGCCTGGAGAGGGGAGTCTCCATTATGTGTCAGTCATCTGGGCCCTGCCCAGCTGCTAGTTCTTGCTTCTCCAGGCACTCACCAGAAAGGATGGTTTCTCCACCTACCTTCCTGCTGCTGCTGCTGTGGCTAATGCCAGGGACCTTCTACTCTTCCTACAGTCATTGCTTCCCCACCTGGTTGCTCCAGGTAAGGTCCCTCTGTGCTCCCCAGCAAACAAAGCTGGTATTATGACAGAGGGACAAAAAGTTCTCATTATCCCCTTCCTCTCTCCTGTACACACTTTTCAAATTTCTATTATGCCTAGTGATTTTCATCTTTTCTATAAAGTAAAAGGGAAGCAAAAGGGGATGAGATGAGTGTCCTTGATTTTGAGCAAGTGCCATCAGAGTGCCAACAGAGCTGACATCATTGGACTTCTTAACTGGAGTACTGTTCATAGTTTCTGATCGGTAACTACAAGCACAGCCCCAGAAGCTGAACAAAGCCAGGAACTGTGGCTTGTTGGCAGTGAATCTGCTTTGTACACAGAAGGTCTCAAGTTCAGTCTTTGGCATTTCCATTTAAAAGGCTCAGGTAGCAGCTGATACATACACTGCTACCCGAGACTTTGCCAGTCAGAGGAGACAATACTGACCTTGATAGATCAGCGGTTTTATTCAGTATACAGAAGCTTCATGAGGGTTCAACCAGGGATATATAGTGCTTACATGGCTCATGGGTCCCAATCCGACATGGAAGCCTGTTTCAGTTTTGCATTGCCCTGGCTAAATCAAAGAGCAAAGAAATTCCCATGCAAGAAAATAAACAAGGCAGTTCTAAGCAGAGTTACATCCTTGTAGGCCCATGACAGAAGGGTGTAACTCCACGCAGGATTGCACAGTAAGAGTATTAGACGTCTATTCTTTAGCCTTAAGGGTTTATGAAACTGATACTGAAGGGAAAACCCACGGTATGCTAAATATACACTAGTGAAACTAGATTATACTCATTTCCTACATGGTGGTCCATTAAACCTGCACTAATCTTGTGACAGAGTCTTACAATTTTTTTAAAAAAGTATAGCAGTGATCATATTTTCATCTGGGAGAAAAACTCAAACCCCAAATAGCCAATATGAAGAGCAAAATACAGCCAGGGGTACATGGCAGATGCAGGGGGACTTACAAAATTCACAGTACAATTCCTAAATAGTGTGACATTGACCTCAATGGAGGTAAGTTGGCTGAGGACTGTGTTACTGATCTTGGAGATATTTGTTTAGACTTGCTTCTAATGACATTGATTTGGTATTTTGCTTTTTCATAGGGTGTTGGTTGTATTGTTGTTTTTATTCTTCCTGTTGTCAGTTGTTGAGCATAATACAGACAAAGTACAACATATATAAATCATGTTTATGTCAGTTGGAGAGAGCTGAGTACATGTTTAACTCTCCCACTGAAATCACTGAATTTTGACTGGGTTGTAGCCAGTGTGTTGGATTGGTGCACCATGTCGTCTTTGAAAGGTTAGCTGGTAACATAATCTTTTAAAAAGATGTTGTGAAACTGAATAATAAGAGGCACTTCTTTTCCTTTCTTGTTTAAAATACGTTTGATCACGGATTGCTGAAGAAGCTTTATATTCCTTTCGACAGGACAGGAGAAATGTAAATGTAGATCCTAGATTTTACACTTGTCACTTGTTGTGTGGTATTGGTAGTATTAAACAGGGTTTAATCTTGACTACTGTACTGGGCCCAGTAGAATAGATGAACATTCTCAGTATCTGTTAGTGTAAAAAAGTAAGGGAGTTAAGTCTCCAGTTCCTTATGGAAATCTGAATATTTTGGTAACAAGCCAGGGCCTTATAAACGGTAATTTTATGCACAGGTAATTCACTGCCAGTCACATTGAGCTCATGTATATTGATGCCCAAACAAACATGCACAGAATTAGACTTCATGGGAATTGTGCATGTAAAATACTATAATTAAACTTGAAGGATTGTCTACTTATATTTAATAATTAAATCGTCTAGCCTCGTGGAAGCCCAGGCGCACAGCACGTTCAAGGTGGCACAGTGATGAAAAGGGATTGGCTCCAATTGTAAAAAAAAAAAAAAGAACACACAAAAAAAAGGATCATAAAAAGATAATTAATATGAAGGATGGGAGTAAAGCCTCAAATAACAAAATATATGCATTTGACCCCATCACTGTTACCGCTCTTTTCAAAAAGATGAAACAAAGCATCAGGAGCTGCCAAATGCAACTAAAGCAATTTTTATAAGCAGTGTGGTTGGGGCAACAAGTCTAGAATGAGTACTTTAAAATAGTGTCAATACTCATGCATAAGGTTGCACTGATTTCCACTTATTTCTCCCTCAGGACTTGGGAGAGCTGTGAAAAAGGTGCTGGCATTGAGTACCTTTGAGGGCTGCCTCAAAAACAGCCCTGCCTAGACCTAAGGTTGGGGAAGGCACTGGCAAACCACCCCGTATTGAGTCTGCCATGAAAACGCTAGAGGGCGTCACCCCAAGAGTCAGACATGACCCAGTGCGTGCACAGGGGATACCTTTACCTTTACCTTTAGACCTAAGGCTTCACACCTATGCATGCTTACATGAGGCTAAGTCTCACTGAACTATGCAGGGTTCATTTTCAGGTACGCTTCCATAGCGGCATAACTGGTTGGCCATTAATAAAACCATTTGTTAACCCTTTGTTGGCTAGTGGGACGTGAGAGAATCACAATTCAGACCCAATATTACAGACATTGTCTGCCTCTCTTAAGATACCTGGCTTTTAATGCTAGCTCACTGGCATGCTGCATTAGGAGAATTCCCAAGGAGCCCCTGAGGAGTCCAACTTTTTCTTCTCATTTTTTATTATTTTGCCTTCTATTCCTGGCTTGGGGGAGGGGGGAGAAATCCAGACAAAGTTGGCTTCCAAATCTTCAAAATCTAACTGGTCTTGTGATAAAAGCTATTGAAATGACAAAGAGCTGCTTGAATGACTTAACAAAGTATATTTTCAGCACTGCTGCTTAAGTGAGGGGAGGTTTTGAGAGCATCTTCAAGAGTGCACATTAGTATGGTGCTTTTTTATCCATGCCCCCCGGCTAATGTGTAGAGCTGGATGGGCAATGTGTTCCTCTAAAAAGCTCTCCTCCTCCTCACTCTACTGGTTACATTGAAACGGAGCTTCAAAAGCTCATCCTTTTAACATACTCTGGCTTCAATTATTGCATGTTCAAATGTGGTTGCAAGGAGTAAAGTCATTATGTGTCAAAGCCTCAGAGCTGTTTCTCTCTCCCTCTTTCCCTCCATACCCAGAGAAAGAAAATGCAAATCAAGAAGGCTTCATTTAGTAATCCACATAAGATAGTGAAAGTAAAGTAAAACTCATTTGGGCATAGATGCGTGAAATGACTCTAGAAATAACTCTCTCCTGGGCTACTGTAAGCCTGTACAGTTTGTGATTCACCCAGGCCTCCTGTCTTTTGACACAGCCATGCTTGGCAATCTCACCGTCCAGACATAACGCAGCGTTATTTAGCTGCTGTTAGCTATATTTGGCTTGTTGGCCCAAGATACCCCAGTAAACCCCTGGATTTTCCTCCCTGTTGGCAGTGCCAAAATGGAGCGGATGGTTGTCAGTATCAAGTAGGCCAGGATGCATGAAAAACTTGACTAATAGGTATGCTGGCTTGTGACATTATGTGGAATATCTTGATGGATGTGGATTGGTTCCATTGGAAATGGATCTTGATAACACTGAGCAGGCTTCTCTTAGTATACTGGATTAACCGTTCAGGAATGTAACCATGTGTCGCCCAAGTTTTAGTATATCAGATGAATTTTTCTTTTATTAGCAGTAAGACAGAATCTGGTCCCAAGTGGAACCTGCGCTAGTGCCCTGGTTTCCATCTGGGACAGGTGTGTTTCTGGAGCAGTGCCAGGACCTGCTGTATTCTGGGAAATACTACTATCCACTTAGCTGTCTCCTTGCACATGATGTCTTCTTCTTATGGAAGAGCCTCTGCCATTGGATGAAGGCTATGAATTCCACTGACCAGAGGGGTAGGATACAAGCCAGGGTGACCCCAGACCACAAAATATTTGTTTTTCCTGCCTGCAGATCAAGAGGAAATCCAGTTTGCCTAACTCAGTCAAGCATCATTTTACTGAGAAGTTCTAAAGGCTCCCAATATGAAATGAGGTTTAGCCTTATCCATTAGGCGTACTAGGCACAGGGCCTAGAGCCTATGAAAATGTTTCTGTTTCTTTTAAAATCAGGAGAAAAATGAACATTTACAGTTGAAGATAGTGGTTTGATTTATTTTACTCACACAAGAAAAAGAATGAAATGCTTAGGGCCTCACAAAAATGTGTTAAACTTTGCCTAAAATGGAAAAATAGTTTTTCAAGTTATATCAAAAATAATTTTAATATTGATATTGATATTTTGTGCCTAGGGCCCACAAAAGTCATAATGCAGCCCGAGCTTCAGCATGTGAACAGAATGTGCTGTTAGCTTAAGTTGGTTTTTAGTCCTGGACCATTTCTGCATTGGAGGCTCCACACTGGGCTGCAGGCTGGAGTTTGAGGTGGGGCAGGTTGTCCTACCTCCTCCTGCTCCCACATAGGGGAGCATTTGGCCCAGTGCACCTTGTCCACCCTGGATTTGTGCTCCTGTATGGAAGCCAGGCAGTGAAGTTCCCAGTGCAGAAACAGTCCTGGTCTCGGAACTAAAACAAAGGCCCCAGCAGAGTATTCTGAAGACTTCATGGAACTGTGGGCAAGCCCAGGAAAAATCCACAGTGTTGGAGTCAAAAGGCTAGAACTGAAAACAGACACAAGGATGTCCTATTGTTTGTGAGCCAACTTAAAACACTTGATAAAAAAAGGGTTTTTTCCCCCTCTCTGAGTAAAAAAAACGCTTCTCACTCGGCTTCGACACTAAGCACCATTGCCAGCTCATTTCTGGTAATGGGAAGGAAGTTTAGGAGGACAGGGACATGCAACATGCATCGTAACACTATGATGTCATTTCTGGCATGATCCCAGCAGTGATATCACTGCATTGGCACAATGCTCTACGGTTCTCCCAAGATCTCCTGTTATGACAAGAAACCTCGAAACTGGTATGACATGAGGTTATGTTGGTTTTGATGTTGAGGTCATGTTGATGCTCTAGCCATGCTGGATCCGTTGTGTGTCCTACTACCCTATTCAGAATTTTAATAGGATAGAAATTATCCTGATGCTTCTAAAACTTTCCACGCTGGCTCAAACCCCTCTGTTGCCTATGGAAAATGTTTTATTTGTTTCTAAGAAAGCCTTTTAAAGCTGGTCCAGTTCTGAATCATTGTTTTCAGCTGTAGTTCTGCATCGTGGCTAAAAAACAGGAAATCAGTTCTGTCTTGACCAGTGAAAGATGGGTATTCTGTACAGTCATACGCAGAATTATTCCATTCTAGGAACACTTTCCTGGGAGTAAGCTCCATTACATAAATTAGGATTCTGAGTAGATTATTCTTTAATGGACTGTTGGTATGGAAGGCCTTCCAGAAAAAAGATAAAGCCATTCTTCAGGAAATATTGCACAACTTTTATGCTGTTCTCCCTCCTTGAAATAACTTTTGAAATCACATATTGACTCCTATAACTACTTCCAAAATTGTTATTTCCACGTTGCCATTCATTTCCAAGTGACACATTTTTGTAGGCAGTTGGAGACATAAACACCCATGTCTGAATTGTAGGTTTTACCACCTGTAATCATACTCCTTCAATATTTGGACTTGAAAGGCTGAAGTTCTCTGAATGCTTGGGACTAGGGACCAGTGAATAAACATCACCTCCTTTATTTAAAACATTTAGAACATAGGTTTCCTATGCTCAAAGTGAGTGGGCAGGAAGCATACTTCAGCTGTTTTGCTTCCAAGTAAACCTTATGAGGATTGGGCTACAAGTGGGACTGTATTGGGAAGGTCTCAAAATATAATGGTTAATGTGTCTCATTAGAACCGGGGAGACCGAGGCACAACTCCCTACTCAACCCTGATCTTATTAGCAATTCTATCCTAAGGAGAGTTACACTTCAATGGATTTAGACAGGCATAACTGCAGAGGAGGACACTGGAGGTGACTTTGGACCAATCGCTCTCATGTAGCCTCACCTACCTCCCAGTGTTATGGGGATAAAACGAGGGAAGTGAGAAGCAAGCACATTGCTCAGAGCTTCTGGGAGGCTGAGTGAGATAATAAAGAATGTGATAAAGGAGTGTCTTGCTCATTAATTAGGTAGCCTTTGAAGTCTCCCTCTGTTATCCTTTCCTTTAAGAGAATGCATATTGTCCTCCTCAGCCCTGTCTGACAGCAGTAACTTTCAAATAGGCAGAGGATGAAAGTTGGTCTTCAGCAAAATGTCTTCCCATTACAATGATAAATATCAGACTCTGGCAATACACTAATGCAAAAGAATGCCTTTATTCTTTAGCTGGATTACATGTTTAGCAGAATGTCGATTTCACCCTGATCTAGCCTGAAGCAGAAAATACAATATTTAAAATCCCAATTACGAAAGAAATCCATTAAGACTGTTATTCCCATTTGCCTGAGTATTAATCTGCCTCAGTGTTAAGAGTGTATTTTGCTCCCATGTATGAAATGTAGGCATCTGTTTCAAGTCCTCTTGTAGATTTAGAAATGAAGCCTTTAGGGCCAGCATTATATGACCCAATATTTTAATAATGTCAAGTTCACATCTCCCTTTCCCTTGGAAACATTTAATATAAAAAGTGAGATGATTTTTGAAGGAAGACGTGGCCCATTCAAAATGATGCTCAGAACAATGACCCAAGTGCCTTAAAGTAAAAGGCCATGGATTAAAAGGCTGCAGCTACAAAGCTAAAATAAAGAGAAGAGGTTCGGAAATTACCTTAAGGAAAATGGAACTGGGGCCAGGCTGAAAAGGACAGACACAATGCTTTTTCGATCCAGGTGGGAAGCCATATTGGTCTGAAACAACAGCACAAAGTTTGAGTCTAGTGGCATCCTTAAGACCAACAAAGATTAATTCTGTGTATAAGCTTTTGTGTGCATGCACACACCCAGAATTAAATGTCGTTGGTCTTAAAGGTCCTACTGGACCCATGATTATTTTTATAGCTTAATTTACTACTTTATTTACTCCCCGCCTATTTCCCCAGTGGGGACTCTAATTGGCTTACATTGGTCTCTTCTCCTTCCGTTTATCATCACAAGCTAGCATTGCCAGGTCCCCTGGAGGAGGCGGACAGGCCGTGCCCCCTCCAGCTGCCAATCACTTGGCTGGTGAGGAGACTTACCAAGAGAAAAAAGAGAGTGTCACCTGGATGTCACTGGCATGACGACACTCCTGACTGGATTCTGGCCAGTATTATTTTTATACTGCTCATTCATGATGTGTGAATGCCATATTGCAGGGGTGGGCAACCTGTGGCCCTCCAGATGTCCATGGACCACAATTCCCAGAAGCCCCTGCCAGCATTTGCTGGCAGGGGCTCATGGGAATTGTAGTCCATGGACATCTGGAGGGCCACAGGTTGCCCACCCCTGCCATAGCATATGGTATTGTTTGTACTTCTAAGACACCTTGATCAGGAAACTCTAAAGGCAGCATATAATTTCCCCAAATAAACAAACAAATCTCAACATGTTTTTTTAACAAATATTGAAATCATATGGAAAGTTTCCTTGAATGTTTAATGACAGCCGTGATACTTAATGGTTGATTTTTAATATAGTTTTAAAAGATAAAAACAAAGGCATGTAGATTTCCAAGGTTAGGGTGGGCTGCCCTTGTGAGGCACAGGGCAAGACGTGAGGTCCTTCTTGTTTTGCCACAGAAGTGGCAGATCCGTAGCCATAATCTGCTCTCAAAAATGTAATGAAAAAACCTTGGAATACAATGAGGATCCACGCTCTCTCCTCCCCCCCCCCGCCCATTCTGCTATTGTTCACAGCTGTTGAATCCATTAGTGAGAAAGCCGCCTCTAAAAAGAAGGGCTTTTATTTTCATCCTTTTTTGGGGGGAAAGCATCATTAAATATTTTTCCATCGATAGTCTTCTCAGTAATGAAAACTGCATTGAAAATGCCTGCATTGTTACCCTATTGTTTAAAAACAACAACAACAGCTAGGCAGACCTTTTAAAAATACACACATAGCACTGTGTTTATTTAATGTACTCCAAGTTCTGCACAAATATATTGGTTCCTTCTCTGGGGCTTCCAACACGGAATGCTTCATTATCATGTCCTTGTATAACTACAGTCTATTTCCACGGGACCTGCAGAAGAGGAGATTGGGGGGGGGGGGGGAGTGCTGAGCCCAGGACCTACAAACTACTGATAAAACAATATCCTAATTTTCCTAAGAACGCCTTCCTGGGAGTCAGTTCCAAGGAACAAAATGGGAAGCATTTCCCAAAAATCCCTGTTGAGGATTGCTCCCAAAGTAACTTGACCACCAATAACTTTATGATTCCTTCTGCTATAGTAGCTGTCTTTCCCCCTTTGAATATCTAACAATGGATTAAAAACATATTTCCTCTTAATCTTTTGCAGCTTGCTCAGATCTTACCCACAGAAGAAAACTTCCTCTTGTTCTTTAGGTGCCAGCAGCTGAAATCGAGTGAAGACTTTATGCAGGTAAGCTGCACAAATCTCTCCTTTTTGTAAAGTTAATGAGAAACATCTTTTTGTGGTTTTTGAAATAAAAATATCTTCACTTCTCATTTCCAGACATGGAGGAAATATGATAGTGACCACAGTGGCTATATGGATGCTGAAGAGCTTAAGGTAAGACGTTCTCTATGGTACAATTGAAGCCACCCAAATGCAGCCTTAACTCTGAAAGCTCAGTCCAAAATTGTCTTGTAATGATTGTGGAAGGGACTCATTCAACAATAATTCCTTCTGTCTGAGAAAGAAGCAAAAGGAGATGCAAAGTGCTTCCAGTGGACCTCAGAAATACTAACTGGAGACATGGAAAGAGGGAATTTCCATAGTGTATAGATTAGACAGATGGGTAAATGTATTCAGATCTAGTATTGTTGTTTTCCTTCTGAAGCATACAAAAGCATGAACTGGATGTCATTAATTCTGCTTTCAAAGAAGCTCTTTAATGGAACTGCAAATTGCTTTAGCATTGGCTTTTGGTCAATTTACTCCAGCTAAAGCCATTTTGGGCTTAACAGAGAGGTTCCCTACACAAACAACTCATCGTACGGCCACTGTTTTTGGACTTTAGCATCTCAGACTGCAGGTGTGGGAGTCCCAGACTGTATTTTCCCAAGCACAAACAAACAACTGGAAGTCTATAAGGGAGAAAGGTTTTAACATAATTGTTTATATTATTTTTAAAAAATACTTCCTTTATGAATTGATTTTATTTTTATAAGGAGAATGTTCACAGTGCAATCCCAGGCAGAGTTACTGATGTCTAAGCCCTGTGCTTTCAGTGGACATATACTGGAGTAAGTCTGAATAGGATTGTACTGTTAGTCATGTAACTCCAAGAAGGGTAGCCTTTATGAGGTGGGCTTACCAAGCCTCCAAGCAGCCTTCCTCCAACCTAAGAAGCCATGCTTTAATTTAAGTGGCTCTTTCTCCTGTGGAAGAGTGACTTAATTTAGGGTGTTGCTCCTTAGATGGGAGGAAAGCATCAGACCTGAGGAAAGTGTAATATAAATATTTAAATAAATAATCGTTGCCCAGTGACACGGTAGGATAGAGGTAGGATCCTCTCCTATGTTTCTGGGAGCTACTATGGGGAGGGACAGTTGCTCCATGGTACAGCATCTGCATGGCTTGCACAAAGTCATAGTTTCAATCATTGGCCTCTCCAGTTTAAAAAGTATTGGATAATTGATGACCTTCACCTGAAACCCTGGAAGCTGCTGCCAGTCTGAGTATATAATATTGATCCTAGTGGACCCATAGTCTGACTCCCTATAATGTACTTCACGTGTCCATGTGTACGAGTTGCAAAATGGTGGTTTGGTGGGTCATAAAACCAGTCATAAAACGGCACCTTCCATAAATAATGTTTCAGAGCAGGGTGTGCACCACTCACAGACCTTGAGTAGCCTTCCAAATGTGCCCACCCTTCTTCTGCAGGTGGGTGCAGCATTTGGCACAGGCTGTGTGGCAACAAGAGTGCAGAAGTTGGTCGTTAGCTTTGTTACTCATTCTACTGAAGCCAACGTGTGTTGCTAGTATGTAATAGAATGCTAGATCCCATTGCATCTCCAATCTAAATAATCAATCAATCAGTCCCTGGAATTTCCAAACAGAATAGGGCTGGAAAAGTCATAAGAGAAACTCTGAGGGGCCTCTGCTAGTCAGAGCAGGCAGTATTAGGACAGATCTAGACCATTAGGTCAGATTAGGACTATCTAGAACAGGTGGATAGTGTAGATGGACCAAGTGTTTATCCATTTATCTGTCCATCTAATATGATCACACTGCATTCAGCATTTATCAAACATCCTATATACATTTGATCATGCTGTGACTTTGGGAAAATACAACTCTAATTGCATCATATATACTTGTTATAATATACTGTGAAGAGGCAGACCTGTCACAAGGTAATTAGTATGACTGCAGAACATCTAGTGTGCCTGTAGGTGACAAATGCAAGTGTTCCCTTGATGGCATACCGAATGTATACCTCCATTCCACTCATGTGTAGATGGGGAGCCTTATGAGGAAAATTGTATGCATTTTCTATTTCCTGAAATTTCTTGGCTTCAAAAGTTTCTTGCCTGTTTAAATAAGAAGCTAATTCACAGTTGCCTCTGAGAATTACAACCTACAGTGATGATGGGAGCATTAACTCTTCAAAGCTTATGCCATGGAAATCTTGTTGGCTTCTACTGGGCTTGAAGTTAACCATTTGCTCCTTATTGGTGTATCTTCCTGGTACTTCCTAGATGTACTGTTGTTGCTAGACTGACTGTTGTTTCCCTCCTTGGAAAAGGCAAGATCAAGCATGGCAGTGAGGCCACTACACATTGCTAGTTGCCACTTGAGGAATGGAAATTTGGGATTAGTCCTTACCTACTCAGCAGGCTTCACATTACAATTTGGTTATTGTTTCGAGCTCAGCTCACTCCCTGTAATCTAACTTTCTCTTCCTAGTTATCAGTGTCAGCTAAAAATTCTGGTCCAAAGTATTAAAAAAACCCACCCATCAATACTCCAAAGAATAATAGAAAGAGGTTAGAACAGGTACGTGCATTTTGCTTGTCGCTGATAGGCACTTAGAATTCCCAAGTTCTCCAGATTTCTTACTTAATAAAGAATTTTAAATGTCACTAAACTAGGACAGTCAAATGATCTGTTGGGAAAACAAGTATCATTTTACACAGCAAAAAAAGAAAAGAAAGGGGGGAGAGTTTAAGGCCAGTGAAGCAACTCACTCATTGCTGCAGCTCCACTAGCAAAAAGAAACATGGAATGCGTCTTCAAAGGAGAAGAGGGGGGAAAAAACCCATAATCCACAAAAATACCGAATGGCAGCATTCAGTCCTACGGAGACAAACAATCAAACTTATAGTGAGGAGCTGAAAAACCAGTTGGAGGGGTGAGTTCTGATGCAAGCTAGAGAACTCTGCCCTCCCTGTCTTCCCACAAAGCCAAAATTGACTCAGGAAAATAATGAATCTGAGTTATCCTCTCCACCTACCTCTCCTACGGGTAGAACGGTTGATCAGCCTTTCATGTTTCTGCCATAGGAAATTACATTCTATTAAGAGACCCGAATGTCAGCCTGCTCTTCTGAGTGCAGCAAATGGGGCATTTTATTAAAATGTGCTCTTTTATAGACAACACATAAATAAAAGGCCTGTATTTGGATTTGGGGGAAAGAACACTCAGAGGGAGGGTTTGAAGGATGAAAGTGCCTTTTAGCATCCCCAGGCCTGGGGTCAAAAACAAATTTTAATCGCTGAAAAGAAATAAAGGAAAAGGAAACACAAAAGGGACAAAGGAGACTCAGAAAAGTGGTAATAGCGAAGAAATATCTGACCATGCAGATATAGTTTATAATCCCTATCCAGCGGGGTTCTCGTGGGAGCACCCACAATGGAGGGATGTGGCATTGACCGTGCATTCTGTTGCATTCAGAGAACCCTAGCCAGCAAAGAGATATTTGTGTGGTTGTCTGGAGTGCTTCAGATTAGCACTGAATTGGAGTTGCCATTGTTGCACAGTTGATATACAGCACTTCCTGGGAAATGTAAAGTTCTGGGGTTAAAGTTACTCACTTCGATCCAACGTGCAGAAGAAGATGGGTTTTGTACATGTTTCCCTGCCCAGAGAGGTATCTGGGCACTCAAGCCCTGAGGTATGTGTACTTCTAAAGGCAAATCCATCAGGGACTTCATGGAAATCATGGGCGTTCACAAAACGGGCCTCAAGGATTCGTGCCGGCATCAGTCAATCATTTGGGGGGAGGGGGCAGCGGAGTGCTGGGCTTAGTTCCCCCTTTCGCTTGCTTGTGGCTTATTTAAGGCAGCTGCTGTGTTGGCACACAATGGCAGCCCTGTCCGCACATTCAAAAGGGAGATTCTGCCAGGCTGAAAAGAAGAAAGGAACAGAGTGCAGAATGGGAGTTACTGTTTAGAAGTAGCAGCCTCCCTAACGATGTCTATGCCATATTGTGCACACAAAAGATCCCAAACTGCAGGCAGTGTCGACAAGACTGATCTTGATTCTTGGGTTTCAATTTTAAATTTCCAGGGTTGCCAGCTCCTAGTTGAGAAACCACTTGGGAGTAGAGTTTGGGGAGGGTGAGATTTGGGGAGAGGAGGGACTTACTTCACTGCAGTAAGGTAAGGGTAAAGGTATGCCCTGTGCAAGCACCGGGTCATGTCTGACCCTTGGGGTGACGGCCTCTAGCGTTTTCATAGCAGACTTGCCGTGTGCCTTCCCCAGACATTACCGTTTACCCGCCAGCAAGCTGGGTACTCATTTACCGACCTCGGAAGGATGGAAGGCTGAGTCAACCTTGAGCCGGCTGCTGGGATTGAACTCCCAGCCACATGGGCAGAGCTTTCAGACTGCATATCTGCTGCCTTACCACTCTGCGCCACAAGAGGCTTTATACATTGCTATACATAGTCCTCTGTATATGCATGTTAGCATTGTTGTGTAAGTAGGGGCAATGTGTGTCCCTGGCACTAGTCCATAGGAGCAGAAACCTAGATGTACGCATTCATATATACCAACGTTAGAAAACATGGATGTGGCAGAATCTTCAAAAAATAGCAAATAGATATCAAGAGGGCGATGCATAGGAGTGCCCAAATTGCTGCCTTACCAAAGAGGCTCTTTGACTGCAGTACAGTGTCATAAAGTCAGCCCCTCAAAGCATCTATTTTCTCCAGGGAAACTGATCTATTTCACCTGGAGATCAGTTGTGATTCCAGAAAATCTTTAGACATCACCTGGAGACTGGCAACCCTATCTTTACTATTGTTTCCTTGCACATAAATGCAAGTTTGGCCATAGAAGAATAGCATGAACTTCTCTGATTTGTAATCGATCATGAATTTCAGCAAGCACATCAGGCAAGGGATTTGATTTAGGACATCTCTTAATCACTTGGGTTTCTTTTGTCCTAGGGTTTCTTGAAAGACTTGCTACAGAAAGCAAACAAGCAGATTGATGACTCAAAGCTGTCAGAATACACAGATATCATGGTAAGATGGAGCAATTCCATGCATGGAAAGACAGCCCTGCTACGTTTCTGAGCCACACTAAGCTATTTATGCAGGCCTTTCGGTGATCCTCTTTCAGTACTCCCCCTCTAGTTAAGTTTGTCTGGACTTCAGGAGCGAGAAGAGGAGCTCTGATACAAAGACCTTAGAAATTATAACTGGGGAAAATCTGTGGGCCTTTGTGCACATTCAGAAGGAAGGTGCAGGCTCTCACTCAGCCACACTAATGCTGGAGGAGTGAAACGTGGGTTTAAATTACAGCATGCATTGGGAGGAGACTGCTCTTTGGGGAAAACGAGACTCCTCCTATGGTCAATCAACTTGTATACATGGCAGAGTTCCCTTATTCTGGTTCTGAGTGCTTCTGGCACAACAGCCTTAAAAGGAATGGTTTGTGATTTTTTTGTATTATCACAAAATCTTTCTATTTATAGGAATCAATTCTTGTCAATCTCTGATTTATACTCCCCTCTCCCTTTTCAGTGCCATGAATGTGTTTGGGGAAAACCAAGTGGCAAACTGAACAGATTTCATATAATTTAGTCCCAATCGTGTATTTAATTAGCAAACACCCAGAATTTGAAGACTCTTAGACCGTTTCTGCACTGGAAGCTCTGCACTGAGCTGTAGGCTGGAATTTGAGCTTGGGCAGGTTGCCCTGCCTCTTCCTGCTTCTGCACAGGGGAGCATTTGGCCTAGTGCACTTTGTCCGCCCTGGATTTGTGCTCCCATATGGGAGCCGGGACAGTAAATTTCCTGGTGTGGAAATGGTCTTAGTGCATTGTTCCTTTGTATCTTGAAAAAAAAATAAACAAACAGAAAGTTCATATGACTTCCCCTATGTTCTTTCAGCTCCGGATGTTTGATGAAAACAATGATGGAAAGCTGGAACTGACTGAAATGGCCAAGTATGTATTTAAGAGATAGAATGCAAAAACACAAATAGAGGTTTGGACTAATCAGTAGAAAGTGGAAGAGATGGAAAGACAACCTCAACAAAATGGGTGCTGAGAAAATAGCTTATTAAAATAAGCTTCAAAGACCCAGTGCATTTTGGGAGCACAGCTCTTCTTCAAAGCCAGCTCTCTCAAACAAGACTTCAGTAAAAAAAGAAAAGAAAAAAGATGATTATTGGCTAAAAAAACTGAGTGGCAGTGGGACAGATCCCTGTTCATTTTTTTTCTCATCCAGAAACTAACTAGATAGGCTTAGATGAGCCATTCTTTTTCAGCCTTTGCTCCGCTTCTGCAATATGGAGACACTACAAAATACCAGCCAGTATCCAATGAAATCTGCTTATGGATTTGAGCTGCTCTTCTACTTCCCTTTCCTACTGTAGTCCAAGAAGCCCCCCTCCCTGTTCTGAAGGTCAGCAGAACTTCAAGAACAGCACCTGGGGAAAACATGGCTCACAGTAGAAAATCTAACTTAGCAGGCAGAGTAACTTGTCCTGTTCTTCCATTAATGGAAGTGGAACTCTGTCCCTGGAAGCAAGTGGTAGGTTACAGGTCAGAAGGTGGGATTGACACAGACTTTGATTGGTCTATCAAGGTCCGTATTGTCTGCTCTACAACTGAAAGAATCAGTGCAAGATCGAATGATGTGTAGACAGCCGAGCCATAGGCTTGCCGAGGGTCGGACATGACTGAATGGCTAACATCATCACCATCATTGTCTACTCTGAGCCAGTAACTCTTCAGAAAGTCAGCTAGAGGTTTTCACATCCCCGTCTACCTCACCCTTTTAACTGGAGATGCCAGTGAATCTGAAGCTGGGATTTCCTGCATGCAATGTCCCCCACTGAACCCAGCCCCACCTTCAGGTCCAGCCTCCTTTACCCTCCCAGTCACAGCAGGATAGTAGTAGTCTGCTGCTGGGTTATAGAGCAGGTAGGAACATCCCACACATCATGGAGGGCTTTAAGAAAGGATTGGCAGACCCACGGGAGGATTCAAGGAGAATAGGTCCATCCATAGCCACTTGGCATGATAACAGAAACCTCTCAATGCAGAGGCAGCACACCTCAAGGCAACAACATCACAGAAAGGCCACATTAGTTTGGCCCTCCTGGGCAATTGGTTGGCTGCTGCATGACAAAAATACGCTGGACTAGATGGACAACTGGACCAACCCAGCAGGCTCTGCTTGCATTGTTATGGCTGCCACAAGCAAACGTGCCTTCTGCTTGGGCAGGTATTTTGAACTCATAACAATATGTATGAAGCACTTTGGGCCCTCAAAAGATATCAATAAATGTTCCTTTTGTAATGTGAAGGAAATACAATAAAATAATCTCGGTATCAAAAGTCTGAACAAGTAGTGCTGTCTCTGAAGAAGGCTTTTGCCAGCCCAGAATGCATGGGGTGGGTGGGTGGGTGGTGGTGATGCATGTGTGCAGATCACTTTAAATATCTGCTGCTCAGTATCCATGGAGCCCACTGTGTTTCCTACAGAGATGCCTGTAGACCTTGTGTAGTTTACCTGTCAAGTTATAACAGCTCAGTAACTGTTTCACCTACCCTTGTGTTTTCTCCAAAGATTGCTCCCAGTACAGGAAAACTTTCTCCTTAAATTTAAGGTATGCAGCTTCATGTTTTAAAGTTTGCATGTGGGGTTGACATTCCTATCAATCCTAGCCACAACTGTTCTAACCACCATCTCTTTTTTTAATGTTAGGGTGTCAAAATGAGTCAAAACGAATTCAGTAAAGCGTTTGAATCATTTGATTCAGTAAGTAAACCTTTTTTTTTAACAAATAAAAAGACATGGAGGAACTGTTCTTCAATGAGCAGCACAAAGACATGATTCAACTCTTTAAGGGTCTGAAATTAATACAAGGAATGCCCTTCTCCTCTTCCCTCCTTTCCCAACCCACAGGACGGAAGTGGCTTCATAGATGAACAGGAACTTGATGCTCTGCTGAAAAATCTTTGTGAAAAGAACAAATCGGTAATTTTAACGGTTTTATTTTTGCTAAAGGTGTATTTAAATTGTATTTTAAAGGCTTTCCCCCTTTCAGTTTAACAGCCAAGACACTTTTCTATCCATCTACTGCATTTGTATCCCATCTTTTCTCCCAGTTCATAGAAGCATCCATGGAGTTGCACCCAGCCAGCTTTTTTTTTCACTCCACCTCACCTAATTCTTATCCTGACTGCAGCCCCCTTCCCAAGTGGCTTTTGCTTTTGCAGGCCCCACGATCCTCAACAAGGTTCAAGGGGGAGCCCTTCTCAGCTCTTCAACAGCAGAAAAAACTGGTGGGATCCAACCCCTGCTTTACTCCTCCTCGGTGCAGTAGACTGGGCAGAAAGAGAAAGGGTGTGGCCCAAAGTCAACAAGCACCATGAATCCATGGGAATTTGAACCAAGCTAGCCTGAGCCCTAGTCTGACACTCTTGCTACTGTCCCACTGTCCCATTCTCATTGTTTCTGATCTTTTTGAAAGCTAAAGGCCAGAAGTCCAACAATGACTGTATGAACAGAACGCTGCTCTGTTTGCGCAAGGGGAGGCTGCTTATTTCCATCCGTTCCCACTTCCAGATCCCACACCGCCTCAATCAATACGAGGGGTTGCAGCAGCAAGCAGGTGGCAGCAAGGCTCCATTTGGCAAGCAGAAATCACTTGCAATTTTTAGGATCCAATGCAGTATTATTTAGAAGTAGGGCATAACAACTCAGTGCCTTCACATCAATCATATCAAAGTGGCAGTTTATTCCCACTTCCATTTTAGCAAAGTATTATCATTTCTGTACTAGGCACACAGTCATTTCAGCCAAGAGTCAGCTGTCAGCATTTCTCTCATCTCTCTCCTTAGGCTGCGAGGAAAAACCCAGCCTCTTGAATCCCTAAAGATTTTTGCAAAGGTGTTCCCCAACTCCCCAAATAAAACTACCTTGTGCACCAAATGAGCTACGGTGATGCACATGCTGCGTACTGATGCTACCGGGTGTGATGCTACCTGGTGTGATGCTACCGGTGATGCTACCGGGTGTGATGCTACCTGGTGTGATACTACCGGTGATGCTACCGGGTGTGATGCTACTGGTGATGAGCTCCATGGGTGGTGTTTCTTTGCACCATTCACGGCTTCTGGAAAGGGGTTGCAGACAAAGTTACAGAAACCAGATGTGCCCAGATGCCTCTTGCTCTTGTATCGTAGCTGGAAGAGCACATTTTTCTTATCCTCTGAAATGCTCACGTGGTTTCGGATCGCTGCTGCCAAATGTAGCGTTGCCGAACTGTGGAAGTCCAATACTTGACCTTTGTTCAACTATGGGCTCACTAGATGTTGGGACGGGGCCACTAGCTGCAAACCCACACAGGGAGTAAAGGTCGCCGGGGGTATGAAAATGGAAAATAGCATTTTTGGAAGCATAGAAGACATTTATTGGTCACGCTGATTAGAAATAAATATGCCATGCCAATGGCACAGTGATTAAAATATGTTTATTTGCTGTAATAATTAATTAATTATTTTTTTAAAATGATGTTCCATACTGACTGTAGATTCTATGGAATCGTATTACTTGTGCTCCGGTGGTAAATGGTTTATTTGGGTGCATGAAGATTCTTTGCTTGGCATCAAAGGACTCTTTGCAAACCGAGGCAATTTTGGGGGATAAAGTTCCTATTACGACGGCTTTATACGACATAAAGGATATTTATGCATTTGCTGTAAAAGAATATGCATCTGCTGTAACAGTAGAGCCTTTAAAATCAAATCCAAGTTTAAAACAAACAGGCTTAATTCAAAGGTGCCTTTCTTCTCACGGAAGATTTCTGATCACTAAAGTACGCCTTCGGATACATCCCAAAGACTTTGATCTTGAGCCCATTGTTTGAGGATGCCCCAATTAACATAAGGAAACATGCCAAAACACAATGTCCTAAAATATATCCAGACACATTTTTTAGATGCATGCTTAATACAGTGGAAGCATGCCGGTTCGCTTCCTACCCGTTTCCACTTGATCTCATTCCATTGCCTTCCTTGTGCATCCTCTCGCTTGGAATGGCTTTTGTCCATGAGGTGTCCTTGATCTCCTGGAAGAGCCTTTTCAGTGCTCAGAAGCTTGCCTCTTGTTGGCACGAAAGCTTGTAAGAGCCAACCCTTAGCTTCTCCATAGTAAAACTTGATGAAATAGTACCATATAACCTCTTTCTACATAGCGCTGGCAGCTTGCATGTGTGTACTGATAATAACCAACAATAAAGCGTTGTCTCTTTCCACCCTCAAGGAATTAGACATTAACAACATTGCAACATACAAGAAGAGCATCATGGCCTTGTCTGACAAAGGAAAACTTTTCCGGAATGATCTCGCTCTTATCCTCTGCACCGGAGGCAATTAGAACCTGTTGATAACTTCCATTTAACTAGTGATTTCTCTTTGAAGACAACAACAGAATTACTGTGCACTATAAGGGAATAGGCTTTACTTTCTTTTATATCTTGTAAATTCAAAGCGGCATATAGATAATTAGCCAGGGGATGTGGCACATTCTTTCCAGCTTGTTTCTATACTGTTTGTAATGTACAGTTTTTGTAACTATAAGATTGATAAAAGAGAGTATCTATGTTTGGGCCAATCTGTTGATTCATTTAACACAAAACATTACAGTGTCAGTGTATTTCCGGGCGGGTGGGGGAGGATAGAAGCAGGTTTGAACACCCCCACTTGGATCATTTTGGCTTGTTATAGTCTCTGACACTGGCAAAACAATTAACAGTTAACAAATGGCTGAGCCACGCTTCTTTGCACAATGGAGGGAGACGTAGGTTCAGAATCCAAGAAAGGCTTGTCCGTGGAACAGAGAAGACAAGTGACTGATCTATGGAACAGTCATGGCAAGTGGTACCGACAGCAGGTCTTCTGTGGCACCCTTGCACAGGAGGACGACGGCCTAAAACCCAGTCTTGCCCACCTCTGGAACTGTCCTGCTGGCTCAAAGTACAAGGAACAGCATGCATTATAGAGAATTTCTCCTTTGGCTTCCAAGGACTGGACAATAAATTTGATCTGCATATTATGGTATACATCTATGTACACATAAACTGTATTTTTCTTGCTGTCAAATTCCAAGGAATGCATCCAACAGGAATAGCATTCACTCATATTTTTGTGTTTGGTGCAGGATCAGGGCTCAGTGGCAGAACATCTGCTTTGCATTGAGAACATCCCAGGTTCACTCCTTGACATCAAGGATCAGGTAGAAGACGATGTTAAAGCACCTACCTGGAAAACTGGAGAACAGCTGTCAGTCAGAGTAGAAAGTGCTGACCTCGATAGACCAATGGCCTGATCAAGGCAACTTTGTGTGACTTGGGGCACACTTACCAACAAAAGTTGGCCACTACTTATTTAGAAGCTGCATTACGATCTTTTCAGTCATCAGGCCCCCAGTTTACAGTCCAACACTTGCCCTCTGCTGAGTGCAAAAGGGGAACTTTGCTTTGGTGGGTAAAGACTTGATTGTCATAAGACTGAAGACTGAAGACTGAAGGGCATTAATGGATCCGATTCTATCGGACATTTACAGTGCAACCCTAACATTTTTTTACTGGAGTAACCCATTGGTCTCAATGGATTTAGAAGGGGTGTAACTGCTAAGGTTTCTACGCAGCGGGAAGAGGGTTAGGGCTAGTGTCAGACAAGCACTGGTACTATGGAAGAGAGCACTGCAGCAAATTACAGTGTTATTTCTCACCAAGCAACATGGTTCCTCTAAAGTGATGTACAGAGGTCACAGGAACCCCAGGATAATGAGACACTGAACTTCATGAGGAACCTCTAGTCCAGGGGTGGCCAAACCAGCATGCTGCTGGCAGGGGCTCATGGGAATTGTAGTCCATGGACATCTGGAGGGCCGCAGTTTGACTACCCCTGGCCTAGAGAGACAAAGAATCACAATGAGTCAAAATGTCTTCGTTTAGTGGGCAAACTGGGGAAATAAACTGAACAAGGAGAATGACTAAAAGGCAAACAGAGCCTTCCAGCCGTGTAACTTTAGTATCAGTGGACGCTGCTGTGTCACAGAATATGACAAACCATTTTCTAATACTATTTTCACATTTTGCAGAATACTATAATTCTGACAAACTGCTGTTTTTACATCATTCAGTGTAATCTATCATTAAATTTACTATACTAAGCATCGGTGTCTAGTTTGTCTGCTTCCTGTATCTTGCTGTTTAGAAGGGAATTGAAAAAGCAAAACAAAACGTGAGTTCACACAAAGTTATCTTCTCTGCGGTTAATGTTGACCTTGGCCCATTTCATCCCAGTAGCCCTGATTCAGCAAAAGGTTAGCTGGGATTAACTCCCATTGAAGCTCCAGGGAAGCCCGTGGCATGACTAAGGTTGTAATCATCCTATCTACCCTTATTTAGAAATGAGTTACATTGAACGGTGGCATTTACTTCTGAGTACACAAGCAAAGCATCAGGCTGTTTTTAGTTTTCAATGATATTAAGGCTGTACATCCCTCTGTACTTGGGGAAGAGTCTAAACAAAAGTAGGATTTACTGCCAAGTAAACATGTGTGAAATCAGGATGCCGGGCATCACTGACTACTCCTGGATTGTGTCCACTGACTGCAGAACTTCAAGTCCAAATAACTCAACCTGCATGGGTTGTGCTACAGACAGCTCAAGTCCCTCCTGTAAGATACCCAGGCTACATAGACATTTAAACATTCCATTATTCCTTGACATACCAAGTCTGCATTGTATGCAGTCCTTTAAGTTTAAAAACTGAACCTAAATTTAGAAAGCTTTTTGGTTACATTCAGCAGAGCAAGTTTCTCTTCTCCCAACAGTCCCTGTTAAATTGGCACAGCTCTCTAACTGATGTGGAAGTGTCCTCATTTTACCCTGATGTGAGAAGGAACAAGGCCTTGTGTATATTCATGTTGGTAAAACGAAATCCCTGCTTAAAGTGTGCTTTCTTCTGGACGAGCATAGGGTAGGTTTCTTATGGTTGTAGCTAGCAAAAGACACCGATTTTACCTTTATACGATGGCTAAAATTCATACCACAAGGTACAAATGGCCTCTAAAACGCAAGTGCCTTGCATTTCATTTCTGAAGCATGTACTATTAAATGGAGAGAACTAGAAGGCGTAACACATTCAGAGGTTTCAAGGCAGGTCAAGAAAGTCAATTTTAATGATTCCACTTCCAGTGCAGTGATCTCATTCTTTTCACTCACATCTAATCTCTCTATGCAATGTAAAATATAATTGTGTGTTTTAAAAAGGGGAACAGTGATTTGAATATCTGCCTACAGGCATCGTTATGAATTGCAAAACGATTAAACTTAGACTGTCAACGAAACCATGGGTTTGTCTTTTCATACTTAATTGCAAAAGGAAGGCGGTGGGGAGGGGCTTATACAGTACATGTTTGTAAATAATCCACAGTAAATAATCTGGTTCTTATACTGGATTACAGAAGCGAGGGTCATGAATTGGTTCAACAGAAAAGAATTGCTAATTGGATTTTTGTTAAGCTGCTTTTGTACAAATAAATTGCCTGCCAGCTATTTTTTTCTGAAGCCGAACAACTTACTTTCTTACACCTAAAGATGTACACACATGTACATAAATGCACATATGCATAGGCTCACAGACTACTGGGAACATCAAAACAGTTGAGGTATTTCCATTTCACTCCCAAAGCCATAGTGTTAGCAGATGTGTAATCAAAAGCTATTTCCATCATTACAATTTAGGCACTCCTATGCATTGCCCTCTTGATATCTATTTGCTGTTTTTTGAAGATTCTGCCACATCCATGTTTTCTAACGTTGGTATATATGAATGCATACATCTAGGTTCCTGCTCCTATGGACTAGTGCCAGGGACACATGTTGCCCCTACTTACACAACAATGCTAACATGCATATACAGATGACTATGTATAGCCATCTCCTGATATGCAAGGCAGGCACCTGAAAACCATGACTGAAGATATCTTGACACAAAACTAGCAGATGTTTGAAAATATAGTATTTGTGCTTTGCTTCCTTTAGGACCCAATCAGAAACTCTTCATGATACAGTCAGGGGTATCACTGAACAGGTAAGAAGAACTGCACCGGTCACTCTAGCAGGGGTAGTCAAACTGCGGCCCTCCAGATGTCCATGGACTACAATTCCTGTAAGCCCCTGCCAGCAAATGCTCATGGGAATTGTAGTCCATGGACATCTGGAGGGCCACAGTTTGACTACCCCTAAGTAAGCCAGATAAAATGACCAGAGTGCATGGAAATCACATTTTTGAGGTTTTAATCTCAATATCACAGGTTGAGGATCTCAGGTAGCAGGTTTTCTGTTTTCTGAGACCTAGAAGAACAGATGTGAGAGAGGAAAAGAGAGAGTTTGCCACTGCCTTCTGGTGGTCTCCCGTTCAAGTCCTACCCTGGCCTACCCTGCTTAGCCCCCAAATTCCAATAAACTCAGGTTAAACCAGATTATCCAGTCTGTTGTCACAGAATAGAGCAGTCATCTCAAGTACCGAGGGCTTATGGCAGCCCTTTACTTTGCTTACAAGTCTTTGGTTTTGAGGGAGGTGTCCATAATGAATGCTTTCCAATAGCGGGCATATTACATAAGATGCCAGCACACGAGCAGCAGGTATATTGATTTCATCAAGAGAAATTCATCATCCATGAATGGTCCTCACTGGAACTATTTAAAAGGATCATAAAAACTTAGCAATGCAGACTGAAATCAGTACTCATGATCGTAAAAAAAAAAACTGTCAGACTTGGGTGGCAAAAAACCCCCTCTGCTCAGGATTCCATAATTAAGGACCTATATATAAGTGTCCTGATTTTCACAGCTACCATTGGGCTACAAGTCCCAGAGGTGTCAAATGGAGCAGCCAGTGGCATGAATCTTCGAAAATCAGGCCAGTACAGAACCACCACCATTTCAGGTTACTGCATTCACAAGTCGCCTATTAAACTGCAAAGACCGAAGTCACCAAACCCTCTGCAGTGACTCCAGCTCACCCAAACAAGTGGAATTTCCCTCTCCAGGAACACAGTTCTCTTTGGATGCAATGTGGCACCGGAAGACTCGGCATTGTAATAGCGTCTCTTGTCACTGAAGGCAGGAGATGGGGCAGATTTAATTCCCAATGAGTCTTCTAGTGAGATAAATGTGCCAGGTTGTCTTCTGCCCAGCTGTGGCCCAGATCAAAGTCCATTTGCCTTTGCATGGACCATGGTGGTCTCCAACCTTTTTATCACCGGGGATCACTCAACACTTGATAATTTTACTGAGGCCCGATGAGGGGGTAGTTTACTCCTCTACTCTCAACCACTGCCCTAACACTCTCTGGTTGCTATGGTAATGTTTAAACATCCCTTCAAAATAAGATACGGACACGCCACAACAATGACCATAAGGAACATTTTATTTTCATGGAAATTTTAACTCATGACAATGACAAATCAATGGGGACCCTGAGTTTGTTTCTCTGCAACGAGATAGTCCCATCTTGGAGTGATGGGAGACAATGACACCCAAAGTGTGTTGTAAAGGGCCGGGGGGGATGAAGTAAAGGGCCAGGGGGGAGGGGGGAGAAGGCGTCCTTCGCGGCCCATCTCCAATTAGTCGAAGGACCACATGTGGTCCGCGGCCGACAGGTTGGAGATCGCTAGTTTAATCTACCGCTAGCTACCCATATTCATATGAGGCTTCTCCATTCCAGGTCATTTGCCCAGGAGGGTCCCGCTAAGAGAGAAATCATCCACAGGTCCCAATTCACTGAGCAGGAGACAATTCCCGATTGACACACATCTTCTAAACCAGGGGTAGTCAGACTGCGGCCTCCAGATCTCCATGGACTACAATTTCCATGAGCCCGACAGTGAATGCTGCCAGTGAATTCATGGGAATTGTAGTCCATGGACATCTGGAGGGCTGAAGTTTGACTACCCCTGATCTTAGGTGTTGGTTTGTGCATATGTCATTTTCTGCCACAACAGAACACATACACACCCTTGTTCTGTGGCATTACCTCAAGTGCAACACATGCGGATGTCTGAGTTTAAAAGGGCTACCTTTACTCCACTAAACACCCCCAACACGGCATCTGGAAGACACACAGATTAAAAGATATTCAGCTGATCGATTTCCCCGTCCCCATTTTAATTTCTGTGCCTCATGAAGGGAAATGAGCCCAGAAGGAAAGGCGTTTAAAATGTACATTGTGATTAAAAAATAAGGCCCTTAAAATATGCACCCAGTCCTAACTTTGCCTTTGATTCCATGATACAAACTGCCTCCCCTCTTCTCCGTTTAGACACCAGGGAAGTGTTTGTGTGAGTTTCTTCTGGACCCAATCCCCCACTCTGGCCCAGCACACTATTTAATGTATTCAGAGGCCTTAAAAATTAAACACTTCCTGGTCTGAAGAAATTAGGATTGGGAAATGCCCAGCTCACATCTGTAGAGGCTTTGACAAACCAGGTTCTTCTCTTCTAAGAGCACAAAGCCTCCTTGATCCTCATTTGGTTATTTTGGGAAATATCTTTCTTAGTTTATGAAACTCATATCCAGAAAACCTAGGGCATCCCTCAACTATGCAAAAACTTCTTATCTTGTCTGCAAGCCGTCCCCTTTCATTGCCCAGGACTGTCAAATTTGCACAGAAGTGAGGATGCAGGAATAATTGGTGCGATGGCTCCACCACGTGGGCACACAGAAGATAACAGCCCTTGCCCTGACCATCTTAAGGATGGAGAAAAACAAATTGCCTCCCTCATTTCATAGATTACAGCGCAGTTTGAGCCGAAGCCTCCTCCTAAACACTTGCTCTCCGTGAATATAAATTTCTTGTGTCCTTGGATCTGTGACATTAATACAGATGTCAGAAAACAAGCGTTTCAATGCAAATGAAGGCAAACAGTAGAACACCTCTTCCCAGGATGCTGGGGCAAAGGGAGCTAATCAATATATGGCCTCTGTTGTTAAAACTACCCACTCCTCTCCTCCCTGTCTTGGGTTCATTTAATCCAGTACCCCTCTAAGGATAAATCTCAATGTGTGTTCCACTAGAAAGGCTAAATCTCACTAGAAAGCTCGGTATGATGAACTTCAATGGAAGCCTGTTTCAAAGGCAAAGCTCTGAAGCCAGGGAATGAGGTGTGGGAGAACAGAGGGCGAGCCACTGCCATGCAAATCCATTTGGTTTGGAGACAGGAATGCGCCTATAATGCAACACTCCTCTAGCATAACAGAGTATTTTGCTCAGCACTGATGGAACGCTTTGAACTCTGGCCGGATGTCTGCGTTGCATCAAAAGGCACCTCCAGAAAGTCACTGAACTTCCCTCCCTTATCCTAAAGCAGTCTCAGCAATTGCTAATTTAAAGAAACTTTATCATTTCTTATTTATTCAAAAATATATACACCACCTGTCCTTTTAGCTCAAGATCCAACACAGATTCTGGCATCTAATTCACACCAAGCTTCCTTGTACTAAACACCTGTCACTGATCAGCTCAACTTGGTAATTTCGTTTTAGAAATACAATACTGCCTACGTATTTCCCTTTAGCCCCACTATCCCTTGGCTGCTCAGCCCTCTGCTCGAGCCTCCAGACCCCTCACATTTTCTTGCTTCAAAGAAAGGCGCTTCCTGCTACTCAGAGCGTCACCAACTGGCCTCTGCATTCTTTAAGGTCATTCTATACAACTTCTAGTCCACTCCTTGTTAGATTACTGAGGGAGGTAGGCAGGACCTTGCCATCTTGGTACTTTGGGGGTTAGTGCTGACAGGGCCTTAACAGGGCCTTTTTGGTCCTGGCCCCTGCCTGGTGGAATGAGCTCTCAGAAGAGCTGCGGGCCCTGCAGGATTCTTCATCCTTCCGCAGGGCCTGCAAAACGGAGCTCTTCTGCCAGGCGTATGGTTGAGGCTGGCGACTCCCCTTTCTAGATCGCCCCCCCCCCCCACATCAGCAGTGTCCCATGGTTTCCCGGATAGTTCCGCCGCCATCAGGTGGGGTGGGTTGGGGATTGTTTTTAGGTGTTTTTATGTATTAGTTTTATGGGGTTTTTACATGTTGTCACCCGCCGTGAGCCTCAGGGGAGCGGTGGGTTAGAAATCCAACAACAACAATAATAATAATAATTCAGGGTTTTTTATGGATTATATAAGAGCCTCTTGTGGTGCAGAGTAGTAAGGCAGCAGACATGCAGTCTGAAAGCTCTGACCATGCGGCTGGGAGTTCGATCCCAGCAGCCAGCTCAAGGTTGACTCAGCCTTCCATCCTTCCAAGGTCGTTAAAATGAGTACCCAGCTTGCTGGGGGGTAAAACGGTAATGACTGGGGAAGGCACTGGCAAACCACCCCGTATTGAGTCTGCCATGAAAACGCTGGAGGGCGTCACCCCAAGGATCAGACATGACCTGGTGCCTGCACAGGGGATACCTTTACCTTTATGGGATTATATATATTTTTATGTAACCCACCTTGACTCTTAGGAGGAAGACGGACTATAAATGTAACTAATAATAATTCTCTCCCACTCCTTCACTTAGGCCATTCTCAGGTCATGCCCGCTGCTCACCTTCCTTTAGGTATCAGCAGTCCTCAACAGGACAATCCTCTTTTGAATCCGCTGCTTTGGGCTGTACTATTAGATTTCCAATCTCTCTCTCTCTCTTCCTGTATTCTAGTTTCTAGGTTCAGCATACAGTATTCCTAGCCAAATTCATTTTCTTTCACTTTCTTTCAAGGTGTGCTGTTGAGATAACATTCATTTTGCTGACCTAATACTTAGTGAGTTTGTGATGATTCATGGCAACTCCATCAATGGCTGTGAAAGAGTCACAGGCAAGTTTAGGACTGTGTGCTATAGCATCAGCTGTTGTGTGTTTGTGTGTGTGGTGGAGGTTGCTGTATTTTTTTGTCCACTGTGACACAGGGACGCAGAAGGAGTTTAACCACGTGTTCTCATGTACGCATCAGGGAGGATGCTTCTTCAGGGACACTGGAAAAGGTATGACATTGTGATACTTCTCTGGAGAGTGCTCCCCACAAAAGAACCCATCTGCACTGGCCAGAGATGATTTTATATCTGAATGCAGAATAGAATACCAACAGAATTGATACAGTATTGTGGAATAATTTTTTAAAACCCCTTCATGAGCACATGAAAAGATGTTTGTATAATTGCATAACATTTATTATTTATAAACCACCAATCTTAGTGTTGCATCTTATTAATATTATTATTATGTTATTAAAATTACCTGTTTTAATTTTGCAAGCCTACAGATACAGAAGTCAGTCTTTTTATTAGCACTGGTCGTGTATGGGATTTGTAGATTACAGTACTTTTGAAAAGAAAAAGAGTAAAAAAGTAAAAAGAAACCCCCCGAATTATGAGCCTTTGGTTTTTCTTATCATCGCTTCCATCATATCCCATTGCTCTTTGGTAACCTAGAGCACAAAAAAAGTATTTTAGTGAAGATGCTGACGTTGCTCTTTTTTAAAAAAAAAAAGTTCAAATGTTTATTTAGAGATAAACGGGAACAACTCAGCCAAAACTAAAGATTATTAGCACTACAAACCTAAATCAGAGTTGCACTTTCTCAGCCCATTGACTTTAACAGAAGGCTGCAGCTCCTTTGAGGATTGTGCTGCATGTCCCACTGATTTCAGCAGGAGCAAAGCATATTCTGAGCCCTTGAAAGGCTGGCAGGACTGAGATCAAAGCATCAGTTCTTACCTTATGTAGGGCATTGAACTCCCCAGCCATGGAGACATATTCACCACCATCAAATCTAAGGACCTGCAATTGTAACGTACAAGATGCCTAGTTACAAGATTATTATTGAGACCCAGGATGGTCTAGTGGTTAGAGTGCTTGACTAAGATTTCAGAGACCCAGGTTCAGATCCCCACATCTGCCACAGTAGCCTGCTGCATGAACTTAGGCCAGTCACACACCCTCAGCCTGACCAACTTCACGGGGGTGCTATGAGGACAGAATGGAGTAATGGAGAACAGTGTAAGTCGCTTGTGTTCCTACTGGGGAGAAACGCAACATATAAAGGTAATTGATGTTTTTCCCCTACCTTCTTAGCCCCAGTAACAATTCCAACTGACTTTGTTCAATAGTTCTGATAGGTACTATAACCAACATGCTAAAAACAACTGATCAAATACAAAAATAAATTAGTGACAACCGGAGTCTCACAAGGTATGTGGAACACATACTTGCTCTGGGGCTCGTTAGTCCCTCCCCCCTCCCGCTTTATGTACCCTCTGGCCCAGCTGGTGCAGAGTTTGGGGCTGGGATGCCATCAGTACGCTGATGACACCCAGCTCTATCTCCTGATGGACAGTCGCCCGGATTCTCCCCCAGAACCATTTGCCAGATGTTTGGAAGCAGTGACAGAATGGTTCAGCCAGAGTCGCCTGAGACTCAGCCCCTCTAAGACGGAGGTCCTGTGGTTGGGTGGTAGGGGGCGGGATCAGGAAGCACGCTTATCCACCGTGGCAGGGACACAACGTATGATCGTGCCCCAAGTCAAGAATCTAGGTGTGACCATTGACGTCTCACTTACCATGGAGGCACAGGTCAAGAAGGTAACTGGCCAGGCGTTTTTCCATCTTCATCAGGCCCGGCCACTAGCGCCCTACCTGTCCCCCGAACACTTGGCCACAGTGATCCATGTGACAGTCTCCCCCAGAATAGATTTCTATAACTCGCTCTACGTGGGCCTGCCCTTGTCTTTGATCCAGAGACTTCAGCTAGTGCAAAACACAGCTGCTAGGGTCCTCACTGGTACACCTTGGAGGGCCCATATCCAGCCTGTGCTAAGGCAGCTGCACTGATTGCCAATTGCTGTCCGGATGCGGTACAAGGTTTTGGTTTTGACCTTCAAGGCCTTACGCGGGTTGGGACCCACATACCTGCGGGACCGCCTAACACTCTATGCCCCCCACAGGGCTTTACACTTTGCGGGTTAAAACGTATTGATCGTTCCCAGCCTCAGGGAAGCGAAACAAGCCTCAACCAGGGCCAGGGACTTTTCGGTCCTGGCCCCAACCTGGTGGAATGAGCTCCCGGGCGAGCTGCGGACCCTGCAGGAACTTACGGCTTTCTGCGGGGACTATAAAACAGAGCTCTTCCACCAGGTTTATGGTTGAGGCTGGGGTCGGTGAGGTAGATCTACGCCCCCCCCCCCGCTCCAGGTATGAGTACTTACCTCCTTCCTCCCCTCTAATAGCGGGGGGGTGGAGAGGGGTTTTCCACCATATTGGGGATTATGTTTTAATTGGGTTTTTTTAGCAGGTTTTTAATGACATGTAACCTGCCACAAGAAAAACTCGGGAGTGGCAGGAAATAAATATAACAACAACAACAATAATAATGTGCTCATATCTGGGTTGCAATGAATTTCAGCCTTCTGGAACCAGCAGCAGCTGATGCATGTGTTGTGTCAACTAGAGCCAGAACTTACTGCTCCATTAATCCAGCTTGCATAATCACTGCAGAGATAGGTGGCGAGATTGGCAATTTCTTCTACAGTTCCCAGGCGGCCACAAGGAATCCTCCGAATCATCCCTTTCTCAAACATGCCAGTTGGGTCAAGACGAGAGAAAGCTCCCTAGAGAAGAAGAACATTCATCCAATCGTTGCTTCTGGAACGCCTCCCCTGCTACGTACCATAAAACCATCAAGGTAAATGCATCTTAAATGATAGCATGGGGGGGGGGGAGATAAGGGAATTTATGTGACTCCAGTGCATCTAACAGACTGAAAAAACAAACCCAGCACTTAACCTTAGCTCAGATAAGGACTGCAGCATTAATGAGCATTTTTTTCTTTCAAAATACAGTTCTGAAAAGACAAAGCAATGTGTGCACAGGAGATACAATGCGATACGCTGTTTTAACTAAGCAGAACTTAGTGCTACAAATAGAACTCATTAAAATGCACAGGAGAACAGTTGATGGAACAGAGAATTACATCCTCAACCAACTACTCAAGCTAAGAGTTTCCCCTGGGTGGGAGCACCACGCTTGTCACTACCTTCATGGCTCTGGGCTGAAATGTGTGCATATGTGGGAGGGGATCAGAGCTCGGTCACCTTTCATTTTAACTCTGAAGCCTTTGCCAGGGCTTGAACTAAGCCAAAGGAGGATGTGAACCGCTTGCTTCCCATCAGCCACAACAATTCCAAATATAACAAGTAAAGCATTATCTGGCCACAGGGATCCATATTCTGTTTACGTTCACGTTAGATTACTGTAATCTACCTTATGCAGGGTTGCCTTATTGTAACAATGGTTGGGGGATGGGGTCATGGCCCAGGGTTGAGATTTGATCCACAAAATTGCTCGTAAATACCTCACAGCAAATATCCAATTAACTACTATTTTGGTGTCTTTCCTTGAGGGCAGTGAAAGACCAAACTACCCTAAATAATTGTGCTGAGCATGTTTCCAGGCACAATTCAAAATGCTGGTTCTTCCCTTTAAAGCCCTAAATGTCTTGGAGCCAGAATACTTGAAGAACCAACACCTCCCATATTGTTCACTCTGCTGGTTAAGGCCTGCCTCACAAGCCCTGCTGCTCGTGCCCCCACCTTCAGAAGTGAGGTGGGTTGCAACCAGAGACAGAACTGTTTCTGTGGTGGCTCCTCACTTTCTCATGAGGGTCACCTGACCCCGAAGGTGCTTTCTTTTAGGTGCCACACCATAATGCTTAGTTCACCCGGGCTTTTAATCAAGCAGCTGATCCTTTAACAGTATTTTAACCTAGAAACTGTTACTTTAAGCTGTCACTGGTCTGTTTTATGATGAATTTTTTTATGCTGTCTGGTGTTTTTCAGTGTTGGATTTTTATTAATTATTTCTTAGATTTCTTACCTGCCACTCCCATCAAACTGGTTCACGGCAGGTTACAAAAATAAAATCCCACAGTAAAACTGTAAAAACAATTAATACATTTCAATATTTTGTTTTTATTATTTTTATTTTGTTAGCGACCTTGGGGATGTTCCTGGAGAGGTGACATAAAAGTTCTCTTTACGTTTGGCCACAAATTCTGAAGAAATGTGTTTACAAATAGGCATTAATTTAAACCAATTTTAGTTGTGACCCCATGATCATATTTAGGCCTGTACAGCCAGTCCTTGAACTGAACTAAGTGTGCTGGTTATGGTGTGATACCAGCAAAGCTGATGGCAAACCTAGTTTGTTAAATTACCTTTGTCTTTATTGGACCTGGTTGGATTATGTTGAACCTCATGCCGTATCTACCCCATTCAGCTGCAAGAGACCTAGAAATTAATTTAACAGACTTGGTGAAGACAGGACAGATAAAACGAGACGATACTAGTATTGATTTTTTTTAATTTTGGGGCTTACGGATACAGTTTTCTTTTCACTTGTGGATGCTGTCCCCTAGAAACATTCATAGATTTGATGATTGTTTAGTTATGTACAAATGTCTCTATTTTCCCCACCTCGTTCCTTGCACATACTAAGTCTTCTACCAAAATGCCACAATTTAGGAAGTAATCAGTACTGACAGTAACCCTTTCTGGGTGTTATGCTTCTGGGACT
Organism: Paroedura picta; assembly: GCF_049243985.1. Classification (NCBI taxonomy): domain Eukaryota; kingdom Metazoa; phylum Chordata; class Lepidosauria; order Squamata; family Gekkonidae; genus Paroedura; species Paroedura picta. The sequence continues at coordinate 24,471,384 of NC_135377.1, forward strand.
CCTATCACATATAACTAACATGAGTTGTGCTATGCATAACCATCTCTGTATGTGGAACATTTTTATCTGAAAAGGGCAACACATCCCCCCAATTCTCGTTTTCAAGGAGCATGTACTGAAACTGAAAATATGCGTCTTGCCTCTTTTCAGACAAAGCAAACAGTGGCCAGAATGGAATGATTGTATGTAAAGTACTATCCCATGATATGCAAAGGCTGCTGCTGGTTACCTGTAAGGTATTTTTTGGGATCAGTTTAGGCCAAATGCACAGCTCTAGTTGTCATATATAAATGAACTGCAAGCATCCCATGGGATTTTGGAAAGCGAGTAAATCACTCCTTAACCCTAACTGGGACTGTAGTGACACAGAGGGCTGACCGACATTACTCACTTGTAGAGTGCTTCTACGCCTGCTTTGGCAGAGGCGCTCGGCGATACAAAGCCAGACCCGCTTTCTGCATAGATGGTTGTAATGGCCAGGAATGCTGCCCCTGAAAGACGCAGGAAGACAAACATCAAGTGTCTGTTGCATCCCTTGCCCTACAGTTGACATCTCCAGCATAATTATTCTCACTAAAACAGGAAATCAGGAATGTTTATAATTCAGACTCCCCACCCCCCAAAGAAAAACCTAATAAGATCTAACAGGAAGTGGCATCAGTGTTTGAAGAAGGGTCCTGATGCAAGATGTCTTCCACTAGAGCAAGAGGCTTCCTCCGGCTTCCGCTTCCTCCTAATGCCTGCATGGCTTTTTATCCACACAAATCCCCCTATCCATGGCGTCTGTTTTTGGGCACTCACAGGTAGGCGCTGAAGGGAAGAGGAAGGGAGAACAAGTCACCTTTGCCAGTACCTTTTACTGATGCTGTATGGAATCAAACCCCATATAATTATATCACATAAGTTTTCCTTTGCAACCAGGGATTCATTTTCCCCTGTACTGAACAATGAGTGGACATCTCAAGTCTTTATTTGCAACACCGCTTTAATTGTACAATGTGCAATTTCACTGAATGCATTTTACAAGTAGGCTACCGTGTGTACGCAATGATTTAAAAGCTAATCAGTATCCAGCTTTGCTCTTCAAAGTGCCAGTAATAACTCCCCGAGGAAGAGTAGCACCATAGGTTGCATAATGTCCTCAGCCAATGACTACCAAAATGATTTAGAAACAAAATTAGTACAATCTGTTTCCTACAGTGGTATTCAGCCATGACTTAGTGCTTAAATAACGATCACTAATGGGACACAAACCCCATCCAAGACATCATGTCGAGGTTCCCATACTTTTTGAAGAGCAAGGTTAAGAGTATTTACCCCAAAATAGCACCCTGCAAGGGCTCACGCTAGGATTTAAATTACGCGCAATAATGGTCTATGTGGAGGCTGCCAAAAAATTCATCTGTGGAATATGTAGGCACTGTTCCACTTCGGAGGCTTCAGAGATACAGAGAATAGGCAACGGCAGCATGTGGATGAGCGCAAGCTAAGAACAGCCCTTACTTGCTCCTCTGCAGTGTTGCTCTTTCTTTCAAGGCTAGAACAGCTAGATTGAGTCCATAGACCAAGGAAATTGTCAAGTCAAAGCTCCCTTCATAGTATCTTGAAAGCTTTTACCTCAAAACTCTTATTTTGTATCTAAGGTTCTACTGGACTCAAATCTAGCTCCTACTGCAGATTGACACGGCTCCTGTCTGAAATGATTTTAAGGTGAGGGCTATGTAGAGGCACTTCTCCAGCCTTCTCAAGGCCTCTGGATCTTTCTGCCATTACCGCTTCAGGCTTGTGTTTGCAATAATAGAATACATCATGTAAAATCACTTTGAGGTCCCAATAAAAAGGAGCCAACGGGGCTCAGACAACGATTGCTGCCCAGCCTGCAACCAAAGCTATGTCTGCATGAACTGGACTTGCCTTTTTGTGCTTTAATCAGTTCTTTTCCAATTTCCAGAGTGACAAAGGCAGTCCCGTTAAGGACGATGTCAGTGATTGTCCTCCATGCATTTGCAGAAAGGCGTTCAGAAGGAGAAATGAAGTTTCCAGCTGCGTTATTTATAATAATCTGAAGTGGAGAAAGGAAGCTTAAATCCTGAGATTGGGGCCTGCCCCACACACTTATGAAACTTGGTGGCATTCTGAGATACCTACAGGACAGATGCCATTTACCAAGTGCAGCTTCTGCAAAAACACACCACCACCCACATCGAGAAAAGAGAAGCATATCATCTTGCAAGTAATAACGCATGTTTCTTGGGACTCTTTAGGGCACATTGTGAGACCATTTCAAACATGAACAAATCAGTCACACACGTCAATTGTAAGCAAGCCACAATATACTCCTGGGCAAATCTCCTCTGAAAGAATTGAAAAAAATCACAAGACATGAATATATAAATAGCTACCATCTTTGTACTGAATTATACTACTACTAGTAATAATATATTTTTATTTATATCCTGCTGGGTAAAAATATTTAAAATATACAGTTAAAACAAAATACTCTCAGCTAAAATTTCTGCAGGGTTTTGTAAGGAGACCATCTTCTAACTCACTCTTCCTCCAACAGTGAGGTCAGCCTTCATTGGTGGGTGTTATTTTAGTCCTCGACCATAAGCCTGGTGGTACGGCTCAGTTTTGCAGGCCCTGTGGAACTGATAAGTCCTGCAGAGCCCTGAACTCTCTTAGGAGCACATTCTACCAGGCTGGGACCAGGGCCAAAAATGCTCTGGTCTTGGTCAAGGCCCACTTCACCTCTTTGTGGCTGGGGACCCTAAGCAGATGTTAGTCTGAGAACTGTAATGCTCTTGGGGTATTACAGGGGAGAAGGCAGTCTCATAGGTACACTGGTCCCAGAAATTCTGTATTTGTTCTACTCGAGTGATATTTCAGTTCTCTCCTCCTCTTGCAGGGCCCCTGTTCTTTTCTCAAGGGTTAGCTAACCCCCAGAAGCAGGAAGAGAGGGGATCCTTGTAGTCTATGAGTACAAATATTCTTGCACTGCATAAGACTCAATCCTTTATCCCATTTCAGAAACTTTGTTTTATGGCTGTTTTCAGTTCCTGTGAACCTGACAATGAAGACTACGTTTAAAAAGGTAACTTTTCATAAATGTTTGCTTTTCTAGAATTACAGAATTGTTTTCAATATAGCAAAAGTTGTTTCCACTAATGATTAGTCAAATCCTTGCTTTACAAGTAGAATACTCACATTGGGATGTCCAGCCTCTTTAATTAACTGTGAAACTGCATTGCTAACAGAAGCCTGGTCTCTCACGTCACACTGAATTGCATGAACCTGTGTAATGATAGATCACCAATGTCACTACCGGCAACAATAACAACAAAAAGCAGCAAATCCAACTTCTTAAACAAGTCAGGAGCTCAAAGTACATTCTTGAATCAGTAAAATTCCTAACAAATTACTAACAACTGATAAGCACATACCTTATTTCCAGTTTTGGAAGAAATTTCTTCTGCAGTTTGTTTCAATACATCAAGTTTCCTACAAAAAAGGAAATCACATATCATATGCTTTATGAAACACACTTTAGTCTAATGTACAACATTTGAAGATTTTTGCATCTACAATCAACAAAGAAGTTGTTGCTCTCAGATGCCGCACTCTTCCCAAGATGGAGAAACATAGAAAAGCAAATAGCAAGCTGCTGGACCATAGCATTAATAGAGAATATATTATCTCTAGTTTTCAGGAACTGAAAACAGCCTGCTTGGAGGCGACCATTCCAACAGTTGGCAGGTCCCAAGATATAATACCTGTTAGAATGCATGGAATGGATTAGCCACTCCTTCCTGCTCAACCAGCCCACCTGACCCCTTCTGGAAGCCTTTCACCAATTCTGTCAAGATGGATGCTAAGTTCTCTTTGGATAAGGAGAAGTAGTCAGGACTTCTCTTCCATGGAACTTGGCCTCACACCCTTCTGGCAGCTGAAGTACATCTTGTGCATTACACTTTGTACATGAATCAGAAATTGCTTGTCCTACAAAAAATGGGCAGTGGTGAATTGCTAGCCCTGACACTCTCAGCTTGAGTCAGTTTTGCAAGATTTTTGGCTAGTGACGAATCTGGGAGGGGGCAGGGGGGACTGCCAATCACTATAAACAATGAAGCATTTTGGAGATTCTAAATCAATAGGGAATGCAACAGGGAAAAGAAAAACATCCCCCAAATAGTCTGTATGTCTTGTCTCTAAAACACTGGGTTGAATCAAGCCAGCTTTTCTGCTGATGAAAATGGTCCTACTAGGTTAAAAAGCATTGTGAGAACAGTGAAAATGAAACACACAGTATGTATAACCTGAAATGGTGAAGTCAGTTAACTATACCCTGCATTTAAAACCTAGGCTGTTTCTGGGGCTTTCAAAAAAGGTTAAAAATTAACATGGCATATTCAGGCTTCGGTTCCCTAGTCCACTGAAAATGCCATCAGTTCAAAGTTCACTTGACATACCAGCCAAGCAAATTGTACTTCACATAAGCTGCAGATATCCCAAATATGTCGCAGTGTGCAATGCACAAGATTCATTGAGCCAGCATATAGAATCATAGAGTTGGAAGGTACCTCATGGGTCATCTAGTCCAACCCCCTGCACTATGCAGGACACTCACAACCCTATCGCTCATCCACTGTAACCTGCCACCCCCTTATGTATACCAAAAGACTAAGTATTGAATATACAGAATCAGAATAAAACCAATTCTACATCTTTACATCACATTACAAAACTAGATTTGATTACCAAGTGTCTATAAACTGGAATTTACCGGCTTGCTATAACACATTCTGCTCCCAAATGAGAAAGAACCGTTGTCATTCCTTTGCCAATGCCTGTTCCTCCACCTGTGATAAAGGCCACTTTCCCTTCAAAAGTATTTTGTGGCAGCATTACTTTCTGAAGAGGTGAAAAGAAGGCAGCCTGGGGAGTATCGCTTTGATACATTACTTTTGTTCCATGGCTCAAAAGCTGAAAAGGGAAATAAGCATAATGCTGATTAGATCTTATCTCATGTAGCCCAGAAACAATTCTCATACATAGGCCTACTAGAGACATAAAAGAAATACCTCATAGCCAACAAAACAGGAAATAGATTCAGGTTATTCTGAAGCAGCAGAACAAAGTCTGAGTCCTGAAGAAGGATGCATGTATGCAAAAGCTTACACCCAGAATTTTGTTTTTAATCTGTATAACAATAACAATAACAATAATAATAAAACTTTGCTGGTCTTCAAGGACTGAACCCAAACTCTGTAAGACAAGAAATTGTCTCATTTTCATGCAGAAACTGGGCATATAGTTTACAGCAGTCCCATTTTTGTTAAATATTTTTGGAATTTTTGACCTGTTTTCCTTTGAACCATTTTACCTGCCTGCCTAACCCATGCTCTACCACAGTGGTCCCTATCCCCTGGTCTGGAGACTGGGACTGGTCCGTGGATCAGTCGGTACAGGGCCACGGCTCTTCCTCGTCCTCCTCCCCGGCTGCTGCCCTGGGGGCTGCCCTGCCACTCTGCTGCCGGCTCACCTTTGGTGCTCTCCAGTGGCCGCCATGGCTGGGGCTCCCCCTCGAAATGGCACTGCGCAGCTGCTGCTGGCAGCGTCCCCCAGCAGGCAGCAGGAAGTCAGGGATGCCGGCGGGAAAGCAAGTGGAGCAGGGGCTCAGGCGGCAGTGGCGACGTCCCTCGGCAAAAGACTACCCCCCCCCCGGGCCTCAGTAAAATTGTCGAGTGTTGACCAGTCCCCAGTGATAAAAAGATCGGAGACCACTGCCTACCACACACTACATTTGACAATCTTGTAAGTATGCTATCGAATTCAGCAGAGTAGGGACACTGTTCCAAAACCCTTAAGTCTAAATAGTTTTGGCCTTGAAACTGAATTCATGGTTATTTGGCTGATTACCAAATATATTGAGTACTGGGAATGTGATACAGGACATTAAGTATACCCATGTACCAAGTATTTTCCTTTGTTTTTATATGCCTATGTCTCGTGAAAAATTAAGTTCCCAATTTAATACGAACAAAAACTCTGAATGCCGAACAGTGAATTTTTACCCCAAACATTTATTGTGATTTACGGTAAAGCAATTACAGAATACAAGATACATTTTGTATACTTTTTAAATGAATGGTGGTTCTACTGTGATCAATTTAATAAGAAACTTTCTGGTCATTTAAAAAAGATTATCTGAAGGCTAAAGTGAAATTTTGCATGTAGACCAAGAAAGCTTATATGCTTTGCCAGTGAAGGAATGTTTGTACTCAACAGGAAAGAGATGTGAGACAAAAATAGGAAGGTTGAAAATACTGAGAAAGATCAACAAAAGTATTACTCAGGATTACTTGGCATCCAATATTTACCAAAATTTTGATGAAAAGAGTTTTGAGGAACTCTGTGGTTTTTGATGAAATTCTGCCAATTTAGGCAGATAGTTAGTGGCTGAGCAGAAGCCCATGCTTGGCTCTTGTGGCTCCTGCATTCCCAGGGAAATCCCAATCACCACTTTGGGGTTGCGAGGTGAATTTCCTCCAGGGATTCTAGGGTTTTTTTTTGGGGGGGGGGCATCATCTGGGCATGGAATTGAAATCACTGTGGATGGGCCGGCAGTTGTGAATTCCCGGCATTCTGCAGAGGGTTGGACAATGGAGACCGCTGGAGTATGATTTCAAAGCCCAAGATCAACTCTTAAAACAAAGCAAAGCAATACAAGATTAAGTGGCCGCTGCGCGGGTTTTTTGGAGGAAGATGAAATCCAGAATTGCTTCGTAATCACTACCCTACCCGAGGAAGGGAGAAGAAACCGATCTGAAGGAATCTACAATGAACGCTTCAGACAGAGGCTTGTGCTTGTTTGTTTGTTTCAATGTAAACCGCCCAGAGCTGCAAAGAAATGGGCGGTATAGAAATCTAATAAATAAATAAATTTGGTGCTTGAGGGTCTCTTCGTTGGGGCTTTTTAAAGATTCCTGGGGGGGGGGGGGAGAAAAAGACCTAAGACTCCGTCTTCCTGGGGCTGCGGACACACATCTCATTGGGGACCAGGGAGGGAAGGCGCGGGTGCTTCTGAGGAGGGAGGCGGCGCGGTCGTGGGAACCTTACCCGCGCGGCAGGAGCAGAGAAGAGCCGCGGGAATAACTTGCTCCAGGACCCGCGCCTCACCCCCACAGCCGCCGCCGCCATGTTTTCGCTCCCACAGTGTGTGTGTGTGTGTGTGGGGGGGTGCCTTCCAACCCGTCCGCGCTCTGTCCCGGGTACAAAGGGGGCGGCACGGGGCGGAGCCAGGCGAGGATCTCGGGAGGGCCCGCTCACTCCGCATTCCGCCGCGCAGGAGGCAAGCGGGCCGCGCCTTCTCCCTCGCGCCTGTTGTGAATGCCGCCGCCGCGTAGTCCAGGATTTCACTTGGCTCTGCAGGGCAGCATATACCCTTTGGGAACTACGTCTTCGTCGCCCATTCCTGTGGAGAAATGTGACTCTGAGGGTTCGCAGCGCTGCAAAAACGTGTGCAATGCCTGAGGCACTGGCCATTTGGCTGCTTTCTTGCCGCCCCCGTTTCCCTTTCAGTCGTGAGTTAAATATTAATGTATAATACATAAATAAATCGATGCATTCACATAAAAGCTTATGCCCAGAAGTTATTATTTATTTATTAGATTTTTATACCGCCCTTCCATGCGGGGGGATACATAGAACGGATTAACATATAAAGTAGTTAATATATCAGCAATAGTTCAACAGTAGTTTTGAACAACACAATAGTCTTCACAATGTAATGGAACAGCAATTTAAGATGATAAAACTTTGTTAGTCTTCAAGGTGCCCTGGAAAAATTTTGTAAGGCAGGGAATTGTCTTACTTTCATGCACAAACAAGGCATATAGTTTTCAGCGGTCCCGTTTTTATTAATTATTTTGGAATTTGTGACCCGTTTTCCTTTGAATCGTTTTACCGACCTGCCTCATCCATGCTCTACCACAAACTACATTTTATGAGCATGCGACGGAGTTCAGCCGAGTAGGAACACAGTTCCAAAATCCTTTATCTAAAGTAGCCTTGGACTTGAAATTGGATTCATGGTTATTGGGCTGGTCGCTCTACTCATCCACGTCTCTATGATCACGGGGTTCGAGGAGGAGGCGTGCCGCTCTATTCAACTTACGTCTCGATGATCACGGGGCTCGAGAAGAAGAGTGCCGCTCTACTCGCTTTGCGTCTCGATGGTCACGGGGCTGGAGAAGGGGGCGTATCGCTCGACTCTTCTTACGTCCCGATGATCACGGGGCTCGGGGGGGGGGGCGTCTGGCGCATGCGCGCAGAAGTCGCCTCAGAGGAATGCGATGGTTTGCTCCTGCCCTGGCGAGAAGAACAGCTAAGAAAGCGCGCGGGAAAAGGGCAGGAAGGGCGCCGAGGAGGCGGCGGCGGCGGCGGCGGCGGCCGACGTTCCCCTCGGGATGTGGCAGCTGGTTCCTGTCGCCGAGCGCGGTGCCGGTGAGCGAGGAGGCGGGGAGGGAGGATGTGCGCGGTCCGGCTCTGGAGTCACTCCGGTTTCCTGCACGTTTGCTGGCTTGGGGCGATGAGGCGGGGAGCACCCGCCCTGTCCTGAATGCGTGGAAGGATGATGGCAACACAGGTCAAGGAAAGGCTCCTAAGCATTGAAACGGGGGTGGCCCACAAGGGCAACCCCTCACCAGCCCTGTTTCTGTGTGGCAAGAAAGACTGGTCTGTTCCCCAGAGACCAATACCTGTATCAATGTGGCGGTTGAATGATGTATTGAGCATAACATGAGAATATTTGAGTGTGCATGTAAAGGAGAATTGCATGCCTGCTGTATGTGAGATGTGTATGTGTTTGATCAGGTCAGTTGTGCACACTGCCGTGTAATTTGGGCCAGGTGTATGTACACTGAGTGCCTGCATGAACAGGATGGATTAAGAAGCGTTGTGGGACAAAATCACAGTTTCAGATTCAGAGTACTTTTACTGAAATAAAAAATATCACTGTTTTGTCAGTGATGTGTGTTTCTCAGACCTGTGAAAATGCAACCAAGACCTCCTAAAGCAGTAACCCTGTAATAAGACGGTTCCAATTCATGTTGTTGGTGGGGCTGAATATGATTGGAACAACCCCCCCCCCCAAATCCCTACCCCATGTATATAGAAAAAATTACCTTTTACCTGTCTTGCAATAAACAAATCATTGACCTGTGTTTTCTGCATGTGGAAATTCCCTTTATATGGTGGGAAATCTACCAGAACACTCTCTTATCTTTGGTCTAAAACAGTACAGACCAAATGAAATATTTGATGTGGGGGATTGGTTTTAAATGTTTAAACAAATACAAAGCTGTATGGGAAAATACAAATAATATATATAGCTTTTTAAATGTGATGTAGGATTTATTTCCCCCACAGTGTTTAACTGAGAGAAAAATACTGAAAACTGGTGATAAGCTAACTTTAGTTCACCAAAAGAATTGTGTATGATATGCTTTGAGTGTAATTGTCTCTTTCAACAGAGATAAACTCTCTTCCATGAAAGGTAATGGGGCATTTCAGGTTCACACATACTCTTCATTGTATAACTTGTCATTCTGAACTATTTGTTTCCTTTCTTTATACCCCACCTCTGAGAATCCAAAGTAACTTACAAAATCCTCTACTCCATGTTATCCTCACAACAACCATAGATTAGAAAGGGTAGCCGTGTTGGTCTGAAGTAGCACAATAAAATCAGAGTCCAGTAGCACCTTTAAGACCAACAAAGATTTATTCAATGTAAGGGAAACAAAGATATATTCCTACTGTTATGATGGTCAGTTCTTAGTCTGACCATCGAGTGCTTGCACTCGAAAGCTCACGCCTTGAATAAATCTTTGTTGGTCTTAAAGGTGCTACTGGACTCTGATTTTATTCATAACAACCATGTGAGGTTGGTTAGGTTTAGTGTATTTGACTGGCCCAAGTCACACAGCAAGCTTCCATGACAGAGTGGAAATTTGAACCCAGGACTTCCAGATTCTAGTCCGACATTTTAACCACTTTACTGGAAACATATTCTTTTGAACATATTCACTAGTGAATCTATGGGCAAGGGCAATTCACCATATTCCATTTTACTATTTCTGCTTTTGACTGAGGGTGCAATCTTGTGCACATTTACCCGGAAGGAAGCCCTATTTCTCAGTAGAGAGCCAGTTTGGTGTAGTGGTTAGGAGTGTGGACTTCTAATCTGGCATGCCAGGTTCCATTCTGCGCTCCCCCACATGCAGCCAGCTGGGTGACCTTGGGCTCGCCACAGCACTGATAAAGCTGTTCTGACCGAGCAGTGATATCAGGGCTCTCTCAGCCTCACCCACCCCACAGGGTGTCTGTTGTGGGGAGAGGAATGGGAAGGCGACTGTAAGCCGCTTTGAGCCTCCTTCGGGTAGGGAAAAGCGGCATATAAGAACCAACTCTTCTTCTTCTTCTAGACATAAATAGGGGTGTGTTGTGATTCTCCCAGGTCTTTTGAGAAATTGAAACAAGGTTACCAGTGTGAGCATTTATTGGTCTCTTCCTCTTTTTGGCTAGACTAAGCTGAAATCCTTTGAGTTCCATTCAGAGGTATCTTATTCAAACATTTCCAACTTCCCCCAGCTGAAATATCACTATGAAACACTGCACTGTGTTGTTGTTAGAAATGAAACAAGTAAATTCACAGTGTGCATCTTGCTTATTGCCTGAGATGAAATAAGAATTTTAATTTTAAAAAATGTTTTATTACATAGTTTATATTTTCACTTTGTTGGGTCTTGGGATGCCTGAGAGAAAGATTGTCAGTCATCCTGGCTGAGAGTGGAGATGAAGGACAGCAAGGCAAGGAGACTGCTGAGGGAAGAAGGGCTTTCTGGTGATACCTAGAACTACCCTAGGTATCTGGTGATACCTAGAACTACCCTGTGTCACTTCTGAGCTTTGCCCATGAACAATTTAGCAGTGCACAGAATTTCATGCCCCCCCCATTTCCCCACCCTCTCAAGATACGTACAGGAGAGGCCTCTTTTGTACACAGACATTTGTAGTTAAGGCAAGCAATGTCTGTCCCCTGTCATCTCCCACAACCTCTCTCTGTTGCTTCCAGTGCTTTTCTCCACTAGTGGTTGAAGTGGTTCAAACTACACAGGCTAGTTTTGTGTGTGAAAAAAAATTTCATTCAAGCTCTTTGTTCCTGCATTGTATGTGAATAGGGCTGATATTTCGGGGGACGCTTGGTTTCATTTGTTGCTATATTTTCTCAATCCAAGGTTTAATAACTTCCCTTTTAAACTCTTCAGGTGAACCATATCGACTTCTAATTGGCGTCGAGTATGTTGTTGGACGCAGGAACTGTGCCATTTTAATTCAAGATGATCAGTCAATCAGCCGTAGTCATGCAGTCCTTTCTGTTAGTCATCCTCCAGTTAACCTTGTAAGTACCAAATAGACAACTGTATTCATCACGGCCATTGTACAACAATATAAAATAGCTATTGAATTTGAATGAGTGTCGCCCAAGTCAAATCAGACCCTAGTAAAAGGAATGTCCCTCTGTTACTTTGATACAAGTTCCCTTATTGTTTCTGTGAGTCCCAGTATGTTCACTGGTACTTCCAAGTAACTGTCCATAGGATGGCAGCCATACTATAGTACTGACTTGTATCTGACAGTAAAAAATGCACCGATGGAATGTATGATGGTTAGAATCTGTATAGACTAGATTCCAATACCTACAACTATGAAGCTCTTTGGGTAACTTTGAATCAACTATTCTCTCATAGTAACCTACCTCACAGCTTTATTGTGAGGATAAATAGGGAAGGGAGGATCATGTATACTGTTTGGAGGGAGGGCATGGCAAAAACTGGGCAAATAACCTTGATATAATATAGTATAAACTTTTATAGTAATAATATACATATTCTTGTTAAAATAAACTGCGCAGTGCCATGCCTCGGGGGTTGCCCTGCCACTGTGCCGCCGGCTCACCTTTGGTGCTCTCCGGCAGCCGCCATGGCTGGGGCTCCCCCTCAGCATGGCACTGCGCAGCTGCTGCTGGCAGCGCCCCCCAGTGGGCAGCGGGAAGTCAGGGGCGCTGGCGGGAAAGCAAGCAGGAGTTCAGGCAGTGGCGATGTCCATCGGCAAAAGACTCCCCCCCCCCCTCCGGGCCTCAGTAAAATTGTCAAGTGTTGATCAGTCCCCGGTGATAAAACAGTTGGGGACCACTGCTTTAAAGAATGCAGCAAAAACAAAAATATTTTGCTGTAGTGTCCTCCTCCTTAATGCAGTTATGATATTGCATGTTGATATAAAAGCAATTTGAAATAAACTTTGAAACAATTTGAAGTAAAGTTTCAACCAAATTTTTTACCTGCAGCTGACTGTTCAGCTAACAGTAAGCTGGAATTTTTGACAATGCCCCCCCTAGTAGTTGAGTAACCCATGGATGTATGATTTCTGGGGGCACAGCAGGATGCAGTTTCAAGGAAGTGGTCTTCTGTTTGGCAAGTAGTCTACTGTGCTGTGCTTGCACAAGTTGGGATAAAAACCATTGTGTATGCTGCTCAAGACATTTTTTTTAAATTCAGAAATGAAAGTCAATATAGCTAGCGTAATATGCCAGAGATCACAAACATCCTCAACGCCATCTCATGTTTTCTAGGTAAATAAGAAAATGTTTTGGGTATCCGAATGTTTTAACAAATGTTTGTTTTCAGAGTCAATCATCTACATTTCCTGTGTTAACACTAAAAGACACCTCTAAATATGGCACCTTTGTTAATGGGGACAAACTACCAAGTGGCAGTTCCAGAAATGTGCAGTCTGGTGACAGAATCACTTTTGGAGTCTTTGAAAGCAAGTATAGGTAAGATCAATTTGCATTGTTTCTTAAAATAATCACAGAAAGGAAGGCTATGTTTGGGTTGTACACTGAAATCTGCTGAATATGCAAAATATAGTAAACTGGAACAAAAGCTTAGACACGTAAGCAGCCACTGTCCCAAAAACCTCCCAAAGCAGACAAAACCAACAAGCCCAAAGAAACAATGCAGAATCAGGGAAAGTAACAAGACAGTGTTGCAAAACAACAAAACCAATTTCAGAGGGTTAGAATTTAAGTCAAACCATTAGACCAATAACAAACCCAGGTGAGACAGACACACAGTAAAATTGAAGGCACAAAATATCTTGGGAGCCTGAAAACTGGCTCACCATGTTCCCAGTTGTTTCCAAATATTTTTGGGATTTTTCTGGACTCATTTTCCAGAGTATCCCAAAATCCCAGATCAGACACTCAAATACATCTGGAAAATACTGGTAAGGTATTTTTTGGATATATATTTGGACTGGAAATGATCATCCCTAGGAGATGGTACAGTTCCTCTTGGTATATTAGTGTATCAGGATAAGGAAGGGCATCTTTTGCCACCTCATGCTTGGAGTCAATATGAAATTTACTTTAGAGAAAAAGAAGAGAGTCACAAAGTGGCTTCCAAACACTTTTCCCTTCCTCTCTTCACAACAAACACTCAGTGAGGTAGGTGTGGCCGAGAGAACTCTAATAGAACTGTTCTGCAAGAACAGCTCTAAGAAAACTGTAACTAGCACAAGGTCACCCAGCTGGCTGCACGTGGAGGAGTGGGGAATCAAACCTGACTCTCCAGATTAGAGTCTGCTCTGTAATCACTACACCACCATGCCTCTGGCAGCTAGTAATTCAGTGCCTTAAGTTTCTCTTACTTCTGTAAATTAGACAGACAGACCCATCTATTCTGGTAATCTTTGGAGGCCCTGCTTTGGGTGTCCTGGACATCTGTGGCTAGATAGGTGACACCGTGAGAAAGGACTGACTTGATGTGGCTCAGAAAACTTTGGAACTCCCCCTCCAGGAAGATTCAGCTGTCTCCCTCTATTGTTGCCTCCTGCCAATACGAGAAGACTTCTCTGCATAGTTTGGTTATTTTCCCTGGTTTTGTTATATGTTTTATTAAGTTGTTTATTTATATACACTTTGTTTTAAGTGTTTAAATATTTTGATGTTTTTAAACTGCAGTATTTTACTACTTTGATTTTTTGCCTGTACTGATGGGTGGATCTTGAAGACTCAGGTCATTTGGACTAATGTGGCATTGTTTACATTGGGGATGGGGGCGGGGAAATACTTTCAGTGCCCTGGTGGACTGATTGTGTCTGACAGATTGTCTTTCTTGAACACTTACGTTGATTATTACTGTTCTTTGCAGAATAGAATATGAGCCCTTGGTTGTGTGCTCTTCGTGCTTAGATCTCTCACAAAAGAATGTCTTAAATCAAAACATACTGCAGCTGGGAGGCCATGTAGTGAGTGAATGGAAAGAAGAATGTACTCATCTTGCCATGGTGTCAGTCAAAGTTACTGTGAAGGTAATCTGCGTGTTTGGTATGCAAATATAATACAGATGTTTCCAATAAGGAAGATTACTTGGTGAAAATTGTAGAGCTGTTGAATTGTTTGTTACAACGAAACGGGTTGAAGTCTTACTCATCAGTCTTTTTCTGTTTTGATTTGTTTTGAATCATCTGCTTACATGCTTGAACACAGAGAGATTCCCTGGCAGCAGGAACTACCATGCAAGAATATTGTAACACTTTGGGAGATATCAGCCTTGTAATCTGTATAGGAAAAAATGCCTTAGAATCAAAAGTAGCATGTATAAAATAATACCATGTTGAGGCTGGGTACAAGAGACAGATCTGAGATGCAGATGCAAAGTTTTGGTTTTGAGGTTTAATTGTTTGAAAGTAGAAAGGTCATTCAGGAAGGTTAAGACATTGAGAATTTTGGCCTTTGGCTTTTGGTCTTAAAGAAACCATAAATAAATTAAGTGGAGAGATGGGAAGTTGGATTTGTTGGGTCATTGTGGAAGTGGAAGAGAAATGTAAAACACAGAAGGGTTGAGGAGCAGATGTATTGCTCTCAGTCCCTTTAAATGTCTTCAGAGTTCATTCGCAGTACTGCAGCTTGCAAAAAGCATTTACATTTTAAAGGGGCCAGTTTATATGCCAATTTTACCCTCTGTTACAAACAATGGGGCACTTTCTTTGGGTGCCCCTAGATTTAGACCCCCTGGTACAATCTTTTTCAAATTTAGGGTTGTTTTTTTTTTTGGGGGGGGGGGGTGGGGTTGGAGAGGCACCAGCAACTGTCCGGCAAATCTGGTGCCTCTACCTCAAAAAAACAGTGCCCCCACCCCGGGTACCTCCAAATCAATTCTCCATTATAGCTTATGGGGACCATTGACTCTGGTGATCCCTACAGATTATAATGGAGCCAAACAATTGTCATTTCCAAATATTTATTGAAGCTGAGAACTGTACCAGTATTGAGGTTCAAGAATATTGGGAAATACAATATTTTTGGGTTCAATATACCAGGATCTGAAAAATAGCGTTTTGTTTAGTTGTTGTTTTTGCCTATCCCAGCCATAATATGGGAACGTTCTGTGTCGGAAGACTGAAGGGTGCAATCATTCTGTCAGAATGTTATCAACAGGCAATAATGTAAACAGGATACCCTGTTTACTTAACAAATTTTCTTTAGCTCTAGAACCCCAAATTTAGAATAAACTAATTTTTTGTCCTTTTGAGTCTCATTCTAGTGACGTATTTTCTAATCAATGCTGCCATAAAACCTAAGCTTAGTCCCATAGTTTTATTACAGCTTTGATGACAAGTGTTTATATAAATACAGATATAGCTCCAGGTGTCATCATCCCAACAAAAAATAACTTCCCCCTATTTCTGATTATCCTATTATTGACAAATAAGACTTGTACTTCTGAGAGACACTGCTGAAATTATTAGGTTCCGCAATGAAATGTCTATATACCATAGATATGTGGCACCTGGAATTTTGCAAAGTACTCCGAACCAATGAAGGGATACAGGAGCAAAAGTGACTACAAAGGAGGAGAATCAAATATGACCAGCCAGTATTACATTTGTATTATTGAGAATTAGAGTAATAGTTTTCTGCTTTATTTTTAGACAATATGTGCATTGATCTGTGGTCGGCCAATTACAAAGCCAGAATATTTTGCTGAGTTAATCAAAGCGATTCAGACCAAACAAGAGTTACCTAAGCTTGAAAGGTAATATGCTTTGTTAGTGCACGTCCTACATTTTACATGGTTTACAATTTTTATAATTTGGGCTGTTGTTCTGTTATATAACACTTATTGAAACTTTAAAAACCTGATTCTTGACTTGCTTAGATGTAGCCATCATACCCAAGCCATGTATCAGCTTTCTCCTCAGCCACTTAAAGCACATTAAAGCTTTATATGTCAGATTCTATTAAATCAATTTTATTACATATTTATATGCATATGAATAATACTGGGGATGTTTAATTCTGAATTTTTCAAGAAACAAGTATTACTTTCATGTCAAAATGCTGCTGTTTTGTCCTTAAGTGATAAAAGAAGTGACCTTAGAACAGGCTTTCTTAATCTCAACCAGAGTTTTGTGAAACCCTGGGGTTTCTTGAGGGCCCTGGAAGCGCTTCCTGAATAAGTGGGAGTTAATTTTTTATATATTTTTTAATTTTTAAATGGCGATATAACCATTGATTGATTTTATTTAAATACAGCATAATACTAGGTGCTATGATATGTCCATATATGGTCACACACCCCTCTCAAAATGGCCAATGATAGTCCTGGAAGGGGAGGGGTCCCAGGTGGACGTGTTCACAGCTATGCTTCCCAACCCTATTCTGGACAATCGTGCCACTTCTGGGGTTTCTCGAAGCCTGAATAATGTTTCAGAGGTTTCTCAAGGGTATAAAAGTTGAGAAAGGCTGCCTTAGAGGGTGTGTGTGCACTTGTGTTGCTCAGCGTTTTCTTCTAACTGGTCTCCCCAAAATAGCCCTGCTATTTAAAATCCTACTAACCTTTTATAAAATGATGTTTTTAATCTTGCTTGGAAAGTTTACAATCTTCATTTTAATTTAAATATCAATATGAACAATGAAACATAAAAAGACAACTTGAAATGGTACAACTTGAAACAGTGCAATAATAATAATAATAATAGGGAAACAATATAGCAGAAGTTAAAATACAAATATGCCACTGCAGGCATTCTAGCATGCTTAAAAAGTCAAAGTCCACCTAAATAAAAATGCTATGTTGTTTAATTTAGAAGTCTGTACATTTCTTATCCTATTATGTATAACATACAGATTAACGATTCCTTGTTTGAAATGAAATGTGGCTTAGAATTCTAGTTTATAGGCTAGGTCTTAACCTTTCTGAGCCAGTGGGTACCTCTGGAATTCTAACAAGGTGGTGGACAGAGCCTCTAAATCAGTGGTCCACAACCTTCTCGAGGCTGCAGACCGCCGGCGGCGGGGAGGGCGATCACCCGGCTGCGCATGTGCAGCCCGGCCTCGCATGTGCGGGAGTGCCGCTCTTGTGCGGGATGCTGCACATGCACGTTTGTGGCCATGCATGGTGCAAATGCACATGCGCGGCCCGGCCTGCGCATGCGCGGCCCTGCTTCCCTCCCCCCCCCACAAAAAGAAGCTTGCCGAGCTGCAAGCTAATCAGCTGCTTTTGTGGCCGATTTGCTTGCGGCCTGGGAAGTTTCTTACTGGGGGTGGGCAGGGAGAGGGAGCCGCGGCCCAGTGCCAGGACCTTCGCCCGGTGGTTGGAGACCACCGCTCTAAATGATTGCCATGGGGGCAGTGCCAGCCAAAAAGCATGCCCAAGTGCTGGGGACAAGAGGAATAGTTAAAAAAAATAAGAATAAGCCCAACATTGTGGTGGTAGCTGCCACTAAGTATTATTTTAATTTGCACAGTGATCTTGTGTTGAAGTAATACAAGAAATGAACAGGGAAAGTATATACATACACCTGCAAATCCTGCAATCTGGTTATTCAGGGTTTCTGTATTGAAATGAACCTAGTTAAAATCTTACTATCCAGGAATTTCTGCAGGTGTTCCAACTAACTTGACTTTAAAAAACATGAGCTTGGATACTGACCAAGTTGTTAAAGCAAGGAAGACTGCTATAAGCAGGATTCTGACTCTTGCCTCTTTGAGGGTGGTTGGAACAGAGCTGTCCCTCAGCATACAGTTATATCTGGCCACCTGCATAAAGTGAGGACTATTGAGCTGTGGTTGTGGGTGCTATTGGGAAGCTGCTGAAATTTTCAGATGTTATGAGGCCGGTATCTACTTCACTTTCAGGGGTTGCTATGGATATCTCTATGGCAACATTTTCAAAGTGATGCATGGGCTGTCTTTTGAGAATAGGTGCACTAACAAAACAGTTTTGGTGCTGTAGGAAGAAATTGTATAATTAATGCTTAGCCTAATAAGAGAGCCTTCTACACCATATGGCTCAACTTCAGATTTTGAGATGAAGCATCATCAGGTTTTCTCATTGGCAGAAATAATTAGGCCCTTTACATTTTCTTAAATAGCAGCTTATGACTTTGGAATTAAAATCACAATTTATATCATCTCTAGAGAGGACCTGGTAACTGTAAGCGGTAATGAATAATGTTTAATATTTAAACTATGATTGTTATATTTGAAGTAGGTGATTTGTAGTGATTGGATTTAAAGAATCACAAGTAGGGCTGTGCTTGTGGAATAGATAGTTTCTGCTTATAATGCCTTTTGAGATTGGAGTGGGGAGGTGGGGAGTACGGAGGTGGAATACGGAGGTGGGGAGGAGTGATAAGGGAGGAGATGATGAAAACTTATTATCCCACTTGAACAAACAGAAATTTATTTCTACAAGCATAAGAATGTAATTTGACACACTAGGCAGTGTAGGTTGGTCATGTGACTTCAAATCTTTAGAGTATTAATAATATGCAGCACAATTGTCTGTGCAAGCTGAAATCATCTGCACACAGTAAAAGGGAGCCGGAGATGTATAGGGACGTTAAAAGCGTTTTTGGTCTTGGTATGCATTACGTTCAAATCTTGGGATGAGGGAGTGGGAAAGGGCCCTATTTTCAGTGTAAGTACAAAGTGCTTTAAGCAGTACACTGGGCTCATTTTTAGTGATGTTTGTTCCTGTGGTGCGCATGTACCCCCATGACACTGAGTTCTGTTGCAAAGTCATGCCCACAAGACTCAGATTTTAAGATTTTACAGTGGAAACATTGTAAAACTAAGTTATAAATCTGTCAGCGTATAATACATGATATCCAAACTGGGGAAAGATTAAGAGACATGGAGGAGAATTCACCTGTTCCCCCAAGGTTTTTCAATTTTGCGTGCTTATGGTAATGGCTGCACAACCAGTATTATTATTTTCCATTAATTTTCTTTTGAACAATCTAGACATTAAATGTAATGATCAACACCATAAAGTAGAAGTTACATTTTCACAGCCACTTATTCTCTTTGCAGTTTTCATCCTCCAGTTGATGAACCAACTATTAGGAATGAAAAATTAGATCTGACTGCACGTCCTGCCAGAAGAGTCATCTTCAGAGGGAAAAAAGTTGTGTTTCTGTCTGCTAAGCAGGTAACTGGCTCTGCATTTACTGCACTTGTCTTGACAAAAAGTGTTTTAAGATGTTTTGTTAGTGCATTTCTGCAGAAGAAGAAAAGTGGGGGACTTGATACCTTGGTAGGACTGCTGCATGTATACAGCATTTGTACTATATGAGAAAGGTGCTCTCCTGGCCTTGCATTCTTTTTCCTCTAATGGCAAAGGGGGACAAATCACAGGGTTTCCTTTGTTCACTCTAATAAAATAGCGATAGAAATAATTGGTCACTCTTGCATTGTTCTCTCTTTGCAATGTTATACTTGTTGAAGAATTTCATTCAGTTTTTAAAACCTGAAAAGAGTAGGTGGAGTCTCTTCTATCACATGTATGGATTCTGTATTTGATTTTAGCATGCAAAACTGAGTCCGGCCATCACGTTTGGAGGAGGAGAAGCAAAATTGCTGACTGAGGGAGCAGAAGATGCTGCTTCTTTAGCAGCTCCTCATGTTTGTGTTATTGATGTGGGACTCACAGGCTCTCAGGCATCTGTTTCTGACTCGGAGAGGAAATGGATTGATAACATCACAACAGTCTTGGAAAGGTATGGCATATTTCACTTCAGCAAGACCACTGGTGTTTTAGTAATTGTAGTTCATTTTACGGTAAAGTAGTTTTAGATGAGTAGGAAATTTTAGTTGACATTTTGAGAGTGCTTCTAATGAGATGGGCAGTATCATAGAGTTATGTTCAGTTATTTGGACACTCTCTGTGCTAGTACGTATGTTGCATGGAGATATAAATGCCTGTGTAATTTAGATTGTGATCTTAAGCATGCTTGCTTGACAATAAATCCCAGGTGAAAATGCATTGGGTAATGGAGTTAAAATGAATTGTGTGTATAGTTAAACGTTATGATATGCAGGGAATTTACTGCATGCAAATTAAAATAAAATCTTCTAATTACAACAAATCATTTGCACCAGGAAATTTCTAGTTTAGTTTAACAAGATTTCAGGGGGATTATGCTAAACTGAGCAATTCAGAGGTTTAGCAGGTTCACAGATGGAGCCTTCATTCTTGACATAGTGTTAAAAGCTGTTATGAAATAGTGAAACAGCATCATTTCAAAACTTGGAATTTTCCTGCACCACAAAAACTTTGTGTGTAATTTTTCTAGTATTTTCCTTTTGATACATTAACTGAAATGTGTTTTTTTGATGATGCACCTTATTTTTTCATTCACTGTAGTCTGGAAGCCCTGGCCTGGATAGTCCAGGCTAGCCTGATCTCTTTAGATCACAGAAGCTAAAGCAAGCTTGGCCCTGGTTAGTATTTGGATGAAAGACCACCAAGGAATACCAGGGTCCCTCCCAACCCAGAGGCAGGCAGTGGCAAACCACCTCTGTTACACTTTTGCCTTAGAAGTCCTACAAGGTTTCCATACAATGGCTGCAACTTGATCGCACAAAGCAAAGTCTAGACATGGCAGGAGTTATTAGAATTGACTGTTATTGCGTTATAAATGTTAATTGAATCAGTCTGGTAACTCGAAGACCTGTGCTCATACAAATTAATATTTTTGAAGCCCCTTATGTGATCTGGAATGCTCTGTAGGGCTCACCAGTGGTAGTGGGGAATCAACTGTGTTAGGGAAAGGAAACCAGAGAAGATCCAACATGTGGCATTCGGCCCTTTGGATTCCAGTGAAAGAATTCTGTGTTTTGTTTGGTGGTTTCCTGTTGCTTATTAGGATTGTTTCTGTTTTGTTTCTAATAGGAAAAAATATAGGACAATTTCAGAGGCAGAAATTGGTTTAGCAGTTATCTTTGCATCCACAGAAAGCTACTGTAATCCTCAAACTTCTCTTAATACAGGTAAATTCAAAATTTATCCTTTTTATAAACCTTTCTTTTGCTATGGCAAACTGGATTCAGCAGATAGGCATTTGATGTGGAGTTGCAGTCTTATGGAATAGTACTAATTTCTACTAATGATAAGGTTTTATCCTGTGTTTGCAGATTTCATGTAATCTCAATACAATCCAGTAGAGAGTTAACTCCTCTGATCTCCCATCCAAAGTCTTAGAACGGTATAAGGCTGTTTAGGATGGCATGGGGAGCAATGAGTTGCAAAAGTTCATACCCTGCTATAAATTTTGTACTGAACTCTTGCCCTTTTCTTCTACTACAAATAGATTAACACGGCTGCCCATCTTGATCTAAGTATTTGAAATATATCATAAATATATAATTAATTTATTATAAATATAATTATAATAAATATAATTAAAATACATATGAAATATAATTAATGCCACAGACCGAGTTGGACTTGCAGCCTTGATTTGGTAGGAGAGCCCTGTGACCCTAGTGAGGCTCCTTTTTCTATACCTCATGCTCTTTCCAAGGTCACTTAACCTGCAAAAGCAGTTTTTCAAAAGTCTACAGTGAGAAGGTAACAGCAGAAAAGATCCCTTCCATTCACAGGATTTAATTCACAGTTCTCTGTATCTATGCCAGTACTTTATCTTAGGTATTTAATAACAACTGTCTAAGACCAGTTACGCACTGGAAGTTTCATGCCAGGCTGCAGGCTGGCATTTTAGTCGTGACAGGTTGCCCCACCTCCTCCTGCACCCACACGGGGGAGCATTTGGCCCGGTATACCTCATCCGTCCCCGATTTGTGCTCCTGCACAGGAGCTGGGGCAGTGAAGTTCCCAGTGCATAGACGGTCAAAGAAAACACACAAAGTAGCAAATGAAGTCGTTACTTTGCAACATGCTTTATGGTACAGGATGTGAAAGAAATGAATGGAACTAACACAATATATAGTGTGTAAAAATATCATCCGTGGCTTCCTGTTATAAGATTAACATAAGCGTTTTAACTTTTGCCCTATAAGGTGTATTAAAATTGAATGTGTGCACCTGAAGTGCTAACGTCTGTTGTGTTTGTGTTTTAATTTTCAGGAATAAAACCTGCTGCTCCATCATCTGTTAAACAGTCAAGTCTTTCTCAGAATGCACTGGTAGAGGAGACTGTAATGCCTGCTGTCACAGGTGATATCAAAGCATATGTAACAGACACAGAGCTGATGGACACGTGGTACAGTATAACTAAGATTTCCTCTATGCTGTTTATTTAAAAATAAGTTTAGGGATGGGTACAAACCAATTTATGAGCCAGAATTGGACCTGAACTTGGACTGATTTGGGGCTTGGGAAGTAACGTTCAGCAAAGCATGTGCTGAATTTACTGAATTTTGGGCTGTTCAATTCAACTCTTCGGGACAGTCTGGGGGACTTCACAGGGAAGCAGAGGAAGCTGGGCCTGTGGAGAAAAGTGTCTTCCTTCCAGCTCTGCTGTCCTGGGCTCCCTCGCGCAACCCCTTAGACTTGAGCCCCTTTAACCTTCTTGTTTTGCTGCCCACTTGAAATGATAGGGAACAAAACTAGAACAAAACTGGAGTGTTAAACTGTCCTAATCTCTCCTTTTCCTGGGCTCCAAGATCACTGCAGATGGGGACTGCAGCAAAGAAATTAAAAGACGCTTGCTCCTGGGGAGGAAAGCTATGGCAAATCTAGACAGCATCCTAAAAAGCAGAGACATCACCCTGCCAACAAATCGTGTTTAATCAAGGCTATGGTATTCCCAGTTGCAATGTATGGCTGTGAAAGTTGGACCATAAGGAAGGCCGAGCGTCAAAGAATTGAAGCTTTTGAACTCTGGTGCTGGAGAAGACTCTTGCGAGTCCCTTGGACTGCAAGGCAAACAAACCGGTCAGTCCTAGAGGAGATCAGCCCTGACTGCTCCTTAGAAGGCCAGATCCTGAAGATGAAACTCAAATACTTTGGCCACCTCATGAGAAGGAAGGACTCCCTGGAGAAGAGCCTAATGCTGGGAGCGACTGAGGGCAAAAGAAGAAGGGGATGACTGAGAATGAGGTGGCTGGATGGAGTCACTGAAGCAGTCGTTGTGAACTTAAATGGACTCCGGGGAATGGTAGAGGACAGGAAGGCCTGGAGGATCATTTTCCATGGGGTCGCAATGGGTCGGACATGACTTCGCACCTAACAACAACAATCTCCCCGCTGCCTTGTGTGTGTGTGTGTGTGTGTGTGCGCGTGCAGAACATGGGGAGCAGAAAGCAGGGTTTTGCAGCTCACAAGCCTATACAAACAGTTCAGTTTGGGAACTGAAAACTCATTCGGCTCATGATTCAGCCATAAACCGAACCACAAGAATGCAGCTTGTGCCCATCCCTAGTCTGAGTCATTCTGACTACCATGCCTTCATTTTACAAGAGGAAATTCTCTAGAGCTTGGGTTGGTTAGAGTAGTTACTTTCTTCTTCAATTACTAAATTTCCTAACTGATTTTGATGAGGACATGTATTTTATTTAAAATTTTATTTTAAAACCA